>NC_045444.1:101274628-101348319 GCF_002776525.5 Piliocolobus tephrosceles
CCAGCATCAGAGTGAACAGGCAACCTACAGAATGGGAGAAAATTTTTACAATCTACTCATCTGACAAAGAGCTAATATCCAGAATCTACAAAGAAACAAATTACAAGAAAAAATCAAACAACCCCATCAAAAAGTGGGCAAAGGATATGAACAGACACTTCTCAAAAGAAGACATTCATATAGCCAACAGACACATGGAAAAATGCTCATCATCACTAGCCATCAGAGAAATGCAAATCAAAACCACGATGACATACCATCTCACACCAGTTAGAATGGTGATCATTAAAAAGTCAGGAAACAACAGGTGCTGGAGAGGATGTGGAGAATTTGGGACACTTTTACACTGTTGGTGGGACTGTAAACTAGTTCAATCATTGTGGAAGACAGTGTGGTGATTCTTTAAGGATCTAAAACTGGAAATACCATTTGACCTAGCCATCCCATTACTGGGTATATACCCAAAGGATTATAAATTATGCTGCTATAAAGACACATGCACACGTATGTTTATTGCGGCACTATTCACAATAGCAAAGGCTTGGAACCAACCCAAATGTCCATCAATGATAGACTGGACTAAGAAAATGTGGCACATATACACTATGGAATAGAATTCCACCATAAAAAAGGATGAGTTCTTGTCCTTTGTAGGTACATGGATGAAGCTGGAAACCATCATTCTCAGCAAACTATCGCAAGGACAGGAAACCAGATACCACATGTTCTCACTCATAGGTGGAAATTGAGCAATGAGAACACTTGGACACAGGGTGGTGAACATCCCACATCGGGGCCTGTTGAGGGGTGGGGAGAGGGACGAGGGATAGCATTAGGCGATATACCTAATGTAAATGACGAGTTAATGGGTGCAGCACACCAACATGGCACATGTATACATATGTAACAAACCTGCACATTGTGCACATGCACCCTAGAACTTAAAGTATAATTTAAAATAAATAAATAAATTACATTTAATAATATTTAGTTTGTAACTGCAATTATGTATTGATTTTTAGAATGAATGAAGAAATCCCATAGTTTGGGAGTGTAACATTGCAAAACAATGTTTTTTTATTTTTTATTATTTTTTGAAACGGAGTCTGGCTCTGTAGAATGAATGACAAATAAAATTCCCTCATTTGGGAGTGTAACATTGCATAACAATGTTTTTATTATTATTATTATTTTTGTTTTTTGAAACGGAGTCTCGCTGTGTCGCCCAGGCTGGAGTGCAGTGGTGTGATCTTGGCTCACTGCAACCTCCACCTCCCAGGTTTTAGAAATTCTCTGGCCGGGCGTGGTGGCTCACGCCTGTAATCCCAGCCCTTTGGGAGGCCGAGGTGGGTGGATCACGAGGTCAGGAGATCGAGACCATCCTGGCTAACACGGTGAAACCCTGTCTCTACTAAAAATACAAAAAGTTAGCCAGGCGTGGTGGTGGGCGCCTGTAGTCCCAGCTACTCAGGAGGCTGAGGCAGGAGAGTGGCATGAACCCGGCTGCAGAGCTTGCAGTGAGCCGAGATCATGCCACTGCACTCCAGCCTGGGTGACAGAGCAAGACTCTGTCTCAAAAAAAAAAAAAAAAAAGAAGAAAGAAATTCTCTGCCTCAGCCTCCCGAATAGCTGAGACTACAGGTGCCCGCCACCATGCCCAGTTAATTTTTTTGTATTTTTAGTAGAGATGAGGTTTCACCCTCTTGGCTAGACTTGTCTTGAACTCCTGACCTTGTGATCCACCCACCTTGGCCTCCCAAAGTGCTGGGATTTTAGGTGGGAGCCACCACGCCCTGCCAAAACAATGTTTTTGATAGTAAGACATGACATTCTTAATCCCCATTTTCGTAAGGGCCTCTCTTAATCTTCTGATATTCAAATTATTATCTTTTGGAACTCCTAACTTGTCATCATGGCTCTTGCATTTCTCTTTAGTTGTTGAGTGGTTTAATTCTTATTTGCTTATGATTCTAATAATTCTCCATTATCACTTTCAGTGACTTTAAGAAAGCTTGCATGCAGTGCAATATTTGCATTTTCACTTTGAATTTGATTTGCATTGTGTTTTATATCATATTGTCCAGGTACTGATGCTTTAGGCAATGAGAAGTATAGAGGCTAATGAGAGGCAGACAGGACTCCGTGTTATTTAATTGATGACTAATTTTGTCAGTGGCCAGTTTTGTGTTATGTAAGCCCAGGAGTTTGATTATGAAAATGCACTCTGATCTCTGAATAATCAAGAATGGCCTGTCTTTCCAAATATCCTATAAATGACTAAATTTTTAAAACATTAGAAGTATGTTTTGATTTTACCCTTAGAGGTTTGACCTTCCTTAACTTTGTTGTATGCATATATAGGGAAAACATAACTATAAATTAAGACAGTTTAAAATGTAATTATGGTCTTATGGGGGACCAGAGTATGCCACCTCAAAATATACTCCTTTGGCATAAGGATTATTTTGAGCTGACGGCATTGGAAAAGAAGTAGATACAAAAAAAGCTCTCTGCCCTTCCTTTTTTTGCCTAAAAGCAAGACATAAATTTATAAAGACATTGGGATCCTCTTCCTTTCTTAACCAGGAATGATTAAAGTTGATGACTGAAGACAACTTTATAATTCATATATGTATGAATTATATAACACACACACACATATAAACTTAGTACATAAAAATTACCAAAAGATTTGAAAGTTCCCAAGGGGGATTGAAAAATTGTATATCCCTGTGAGAGATGCATAAAAAAAAAGATTATGAAAATTCTGGACCAAAGTAACTGCCATGTCTTTCCTCTACACAATCTCTGTGGATTGCAAACAACTGCTGATTTTTTTTTTCTTTCTTTTAGGAGTGGAGGTTTAATAGGTAGAAGAGAAGAGAAAGAGAAACAGCTTCCTCTGTGGAGGAAAAGGGTCTCTGAGCGGAAAATACCCCCTTGACATTTTACTCTACCTCTCCAAAGCTTTCAAATTCATGATCATAAAAATAACAGGCATCAGATTATGATGGAAAGAACCCTGAATTGTGAATGTGGATTCGGGGATTTCAAATTGGGCTTCCACTCAGAGAAGTCCCCATACTCATAAATTTCTACTGAATCTTTGCATCTGCTTTGCTCCAACTTAATTTGTTTGCATAAATCGGACAAATTGCAACTTGGTCTTTCTTATGTGATTCTCTCACTTTTACTTGATTCTGCATTTATTCCTACCCCCAGCCCTTTCCCCCTCCTTTCTTCCAAAAGGGAAGAACCTTAACTTCTGCGAGAAAATCAATAGAGATAACTCATTGATAGTTTTCCTAAAGTCAACCTACCTTCCTCCTTATCCTAAGCACTTTGCAATCCTCTTAGCCTTGCTGTATACAACTGTAACTGATAATGAATAAGATTTAATGAATTTGGGTATTCTCCCTTGGATTTTTCATATTTCCTCAATTGTAATTATTTGTACCCTTATTATTCTATAGGCTCATAGAATAATAGAATCCATTCTCCTTTCACTGAAGAAATTATATGCAATTAAAGTTGCAATTAGACTGCCCACTGCTAAGAAACTGCCTACCAGGCCCAGAGCCTCTTTATAAAAGGCACTTCTGTAGGAAGTTCTTTATGCATAACTAGACCTTCTGATTCTCATTCTGAACTGTTAGACCAGTCCTGGGTGCCTGCTAATAATATGATAGTCTGAAAAATTAACTGATACAAACGTGTTATGGATCTCTGGGATGGCTACCTTATAGCTGAGCGCCATCACACAATTTCATGCTGGGTGTATACCGTAGGTCCTGTGTGCCTGTGGGTTCCATATCTGAACCATGGATTGATTCACACAACCATGGATTGAAAATATTCCAAAAAACACTGCAAGAATACTAATAATACAAACTAAAAATATACAATATAACAACTATTTACATAGCATTTACATTGTATTAGATAATATAAGTACTCTGGAGGTGATTCAAAGTATATGGGAGAATGTGTGTAGGTTATTAGCAAATACCATGTCATTTTATATAAGAGACATGAGCACCTGAGGATTTTGGTATCCACAGGGATCCATTAAGGGATGATTATATTTACTTTTGTTGTTGTTGTTCCAAGATGACACAATATAAATTCAAGAAATATGAGACGATGGACTATGAATACATGGTGTTGATAGATGTCAGAAATATGAACTCCATAATTCTGGCTCATGTCTGAAAACAGCGTCTTTACCGCCTCCTCCATGAAGTCTTTCTGTGCTCCCAAGTTGCCCTAATGGGCTCTTCCTTTATACTCTCATGTTACCTGTCCTTGCTGTGCTATTTCAATACCAAAAAGTGGGGAGAGGATGGGGTTAGTGTTTGTTCTTTTAAATCTAATCACTATCTCCATTGTCTCGAAGGCAAGTGCTCCTTTTCCCCCCGTACCAGATGCCTAGTATATTGTAGGCACTCAGTGTTTGTTGAATGGAGTCTAGCTTCTGAAAGTGCTACGTTCTGGCAGGAGGTGTGCTTTTAAAGAGGCTGTTTCTCAGGGGCAACTCAGAAAATGTCAAATCTTTTAAACTGCTGCTTAGAAAAATCTGACTCTGGTGACATTAACCTTTAGAAGCCATATTAGCATTTATTTGAAGGCCATGTTTTGCAATGAACAACAGGCTACATCTAAGTCTAGTAACTTGTAACCTAATAACACAGGTTTAATAAAAGTATCAAATGGATTGAGAAATTATCAGAAACCATAAACTCCCAGATTATAACTATATAGCAAGGAACATATTATCTTGTTAATCTTCCACTTCCCAGTGATCTATGTTCACTTCATCATCCCTAGAATTCAGTCAAATTAATTATGATACTAGTTCTTATGGATTCCAGACAGAAATATTATTCATCTGCCCAAATCCTGACGATCACTTGTGGATCCAGGTTTCATTACATCACCTGGTGGAAGCTTATTGAAAAAGTGACATTTTTGTTGAGAGATTTGCCTGTTTGAAAAAATGGAAAACACAGCAGGCTTTGAATAACAAGTAGTACAGTCAAACTTAATCAGTGTCTATTAAGCTGTCATCTATACTCACCACTTTGCTCAGCCATGCAGCCTATAAAAGAGGGACAAGACACCAAACTTTATGTAGCCCTGTGGCACAATCATGTTGCGAAACATTTAATAACATTGTAAAGCAGACTGTGATTGTCCAAATGAGACACATAGACAGTTCTGAAGTTCTGCTGAAAGAGGAAGATGTCAGCAGAGCTCTAAGGGAGTTAGCCCAAGGCAGATGCAAGACACAGATTGTTACCCAGAGACAATGGACTTGGGTAGGGGGCAGCCTTGGGGAACTCTGAGCAACCAAGGTAGCATGAGCACAATCAGAAAAGAGCGAAGAATAACTTAAAAGGAGAAAATGAAAGAAGAAGAAAGAGCTAAGAGGATACTAGAGAACTGTCTTTACGTCACGGTTACTCTTCATTTGGATCAAATATGTGTCCATTAGTATTACTCCCGTTACAGTTTAAATAAAAGGAATTTTAGAAGGTCAAGACCTAGGAACAAAATCAAACTGAAAAGTAGACAATTTAGGATTTTACATTATTATTATATTATTGCCATAGATCTGGGTCTGAGCTTTCTGGCAGTTAAAGAAAAAAAGAGACATCATTATAATATTTTAATATTTTATTTGTTTAACCCAGGGATTCTAAAGCTGGGTCCATATAATCCTTAACAGTTCATGAACACCCTTCAAGGGGCCCATGAATATCCTGAAATTTTATCCAAAATGTCATGTATATCAAGTTGTTTTGAGGAAAGTATCCATAATTTCATCAGATTCTTAGAAAATTGTGTGACCCAAAAATGTTATGAACCACCGAAAAAATGGTGTTTAGTTTACTTAGTACTGTCACATAATTATATCATCTGAGGCCCAGGAAGATTAAGTCCAAGGTCAGAATTAAGAATCCAAGAGCCAAATTTGGCCAGGTGGCATTTTCCAAATAATGGAATTGCCAGTGTGTAAAAGTCTTGAAAAATGGAAGCATCTGGCAATATGGCACTCTCAATCCAACGTGATAATGACTAAAAGAGCTGAGAAATACCTGCTTCTGAACCAAGCAAGTGTCCTCTAGTTTATTCCATGTTCACCACTCCCAATGGTTCCAGTGCCTTTGCTCAGCTATTTCCTGACTGGCTGCTTTAGACGTTTGTGTTTGAGAGACCTAAATTAAGTAATTTGTATAGAACTGATAACTGGATCTAGTTTTTAGCTACAATTCAGAATGAATTATTTTGTCTGAGTGATTCTCAGACTATTTATCTTCCAGAAGCCTGCTGTTACAGGTTCACCATTGCTTATTGCTACCATTTGTCTAACAATCAAGTGTTATTAACACATCTCTAAATAGTTTATGATGTGTAGTTGCCTTTCTCATGCCTCTTTCATGAGCATATGTACTCAAAATTTTATATTTTATGCATCTTTGCATTCATTCAGCAAGTGTTTCTTGACAATATACTATACTACTGTATATTAAAAGTGCCAGGCACTTCTTAGATTTTATGTATATATATATGCTAATTTTACATATATTATGTATAACATATAAATATTCTAGCAAAGTGATTTCTGATTTATTTGATAAAATTAAATGTATCAATGTTTTTTAATATTCAGTAAAAAGCACCAGGAGTCCATGTACATTGTCGCATAAATGCAATCACTGTACCCTGCAAGTACAGTGCCATTAAATAACTTGTGCCTATTTGTTAGCCTTCTGTGCATTAAAGTAAGATAATCTCTGGAAGAATCACATTTCTTTCCTGCTTAATTGTAGCTCAGCTAACACTGATTGATGTATTTCATTCTGTAATCTGATAGCTATATTATTCGGGTATATTACTTTCTCTTTCCTGGGGTTCCTACTTTTCATAAAATTTTTGATTTTCTATCAAAAGCTTACCCACCCTTAGTCTTATCTCAGTAAATGACATGCTATCAACACAGTGCCTCAGTTTAAAAATTTAGGAAATATCTTTGATTTCTTTCCCTCATTCTCTCCTCAGTATTTAATATTTTGATTACTATTGGCTTTATCTTCAAAGGTATCACAAATTCATTAACTTTTATCTCTCTACCTTTCTCTTACCCTGGTCCAAGGCACTAACATCTCTCTTCTAGGCCATTGCAGTAACTTCACTATTAGTTTTCTATTTCCAGTCTTGCAGTTTTATAATTCATTCCACACAGAGCAGCCAAAGTGATGTTGTAAATGTAAACAGACCCTGTAACTACACAGCTTAGGACTCCTATGGCTGCTTCTCCTACTTGAAGGAAAAACTAAACCCCTTACTTTGATCTTTATGAGCTCATTATGTAGCCCTACTTTTTTTTGTTTTTGAGACAAGGTCTCGCTCTGTCACCCAGGCTGGAGTGCGGTGGCACGATCTTGGCTCACTGCAACCTCCACCTCTTGGGTTTAAGTGATTCTCCTGCCTCAGCCTCCCGAGTAGCTGGGATTACAGGCACCCGCCACCACTCCCAGCTAATTTTTGTATTTTTTAGTAGAGACGGGGGTTTCACTGTGTTGTCCAGGCTGGTCTCAAACTCCTGACCTCGTGATCCACCTGCCTCAGCCTCCCAAAGTGCTGGGATTACAAGCGTGAACCACCATGCCCGGCCACATAGACCTACTTCTGTCTCTTTTATGTCCTACCACTTTCACCTGTGATCACTAAACAGCACACATGATATAATTGCCCAGTGGGTTATTCTTGCCTAATGTGCAGATAGAGCCAATTTACTGAAACAGCAGTATTACAGTAGAGAAAGAGTTTAATAAATACAGAGCTAACCAAGCAGAAGGATGGGAGTTTGTTACTTAAATCAGCCTCCCTGAGAACTCAGAGACTAGGGTTTTTATGGATAATTTTACAGGCATAGAGCTGGGGAAGGGGTGCTGCTGATTGGTTGGGAATGAAATCATAGGGGTGTGGAAAATGATTCTCATGCACTGATCCAGCCTCTGTGTGGGAGCCACAGGACCAGTTGAGTCATGAGTCACAGGTCTGAGTGGAGTCAGTCTGCAGAATGCAGAAGTCTGAAAAATATCTCAAAAGACCAATCTTAATTTCTACAATAGTGATGTTATCTTAGAAGCAGTTGGGGAAGTTACAAATATTGTGGTCTCCAGCACAGTAAAATGATTACAGAAAGGCAAGCTATGCCTACATCTTAGCAGAAATCAGGCCCTTCTCGTAATCCTAATCTTATGGCTTTTCATTAGACTTACAAAGGTGGTGTCAGTCCCTAGACAAAGAGAGTGTCAGTTTTAGGGAGGGACTATTATTATTCTTTCTTCAAAGTTAAACTAAAAACTGAATTCCTCCCATGGTTAGCTTGGTCTCACCCCAGGAATGAGCGAGGACAGCCAGCCTGTGAGACTAGAAGCAAGAATGGAGTCAGCCATACTAGACTAGATTTCTCTTACTGTCATAATCTTTGCAAAGGTGATTTTACTGGCTTCTTGCAGAAATACTGAGAAAGCCAATTTCTGTTCCATGGGTCAGGAACATTCCTCTTTTGGTTCTTTGGTAGGCTCTCTCTTTCAGATCTTCAAACAAATTTCATGTACTCAGGCACTTCATGACCATCCAATCTAAATGAGTCACTTTCTCTTCCTGTGCCATTCAGTCTCCCTCATGAGCATGCTTCATGATTATCTTGTTTTATATATTGTTTATTCTCTTTCCATTTGATTGTAATTTCTATGAAAGTAGGGAATCGTATTTCTTTATTCACCTGAATGCTTAGCTCAGGCACTTGTTCATCCAAATGGGTGCCTGACACATGGATGGCCAAAAATATTTGTTGAATGAATGGGTAAATGAATGACTGAGAAAAATGGCCAACATTTTCAGGATCTAAGCGTGCTGACTCATGACCTATAGTTTACTTTCTGACAATCTGAGCTACTTAGTATGTAAAGGGTCCATGAGGTCAGTTGGTTGAATTTGAGAAATGATTGATTGACCGGGCGTAGTGGCTCATGCCTGTAATCCTAGTAATTTGGGAGGCTGAGGCAGGCAGATCACTTGAGGTCAGGAGTTCGAGACCAGCCTGGCCAACATGGCAAAGCCCCATTTTTACTAAAAATACAAAAATTAGCTGGGCTTGGTGATGTGCACCTGTAATTCCAGCCACTTGGGAGGCTGAGGCAGGAGAATCACTTGAACCCTGGAGGTGGAGCTTGCAGTGAGCCAAAATTGTACCACTACACTCTAGCCTGGGTGACAGAGTGAGACTTTGCGTCAAAAGTAAACAAATAAGTAAATTAATAATTATAAATTTTAAAAAGAGAAAGAAGAGTGATTGATTATGCTTCAGGGTATCATTGTGAGAAAAACTCAGTGGCTTATTTGATTTGGGTTTACAGGGTATTGCCTAGCCATGTAAGCAACCATACTCTTTCCTAGTGTATATCAGTGTAGTAGAAAATAAATTTACAGATTCTTTTATTTCTTTTTTTCCTAGCGTAATTAACTGCCTACTTTTCAAAATTATGTGATGACTTCAGGGGAAAAGAGATTCACGAGAACCAGTAACAGGAAAGCTTAAATAAGCTTGGAAATCTTTAAACTTTCAATATGGGTAAGCAATGATCATTTTTAATCATCCAAATTCATAAGACTTGACCAAAGGAAAAATATAGTGCCTTGGTGATATGCAGGAAGTATGAAATGCCTGCTACTAATGATTGAACAGTACATCTTTGATATGGCAGAAAAATGTAGTTTTATTTGTTTTGTTTTTGACTTAGGGTTTGTCAATCTTAAATAATGAGAGTCAGAAAAGATTATTAAGAATAGCATTTATTCCAGTGCAACGCTTAAGGATAGCCATCCAGGAGACATAACTCCAAACAAATGAGATCAGTGTTTTAAAGTGAGGAAGGTAAAGTTTCACTTATATAGGCAGAAAGAGAAATTTTAGCAGATTGCGTGTTTCATATGAGACCAGTGCATATGTTACAGTGATTTGATTGGTTATAGATTGCTACATTCTGAGGAAGATGACTTTATTACTTCCTAAGGATGGGTGGACAGTGATCTGAGAGACTCTAATCTCTGGCACTCTTTGGTCATAATTATTTCCAGGAAAAAAAGTCAGAAGTTGCAGCTGCATGTCATGTGACTCCGACAGCATAGTCACATCTCTCTCAAAGCTCAGAATAATTTAAAGTTCCAACAACCTTAAGTTCAAATTTCTTAATTTCACAGACTCTAGAGATCAGTGTAATTCAACTGTAAGAAATAATAAGTAAAACCGTTTCCCCTAATTAATTAAAAGATAGTGGTGGATTTAATTCATTTTCATTGAAAATGAAGAAATGAGTTACTTTAATAAATACCACATTTTCGCTCTTGGGGTAGAGAGAAAAAAATAAGTTATATAGAAACATAAAATGCTCTCTAGTGCAAAAGTAAGAAAAACATAGAAGATTCCCACTGAGACAAAAGATTTTGAAAAAGATTACAAGAAAAATTATTGCAAGACATAGGTATTGTTTTATTCTTAAAGAAATATGCTTTCTTACTTTATGAAACTAGTCTGAAACTGTCTATACATCTACATGGAAGTATACTGAATGCAGCAACTCAGAGAGATCTAGGCATTATGAATAAAGGATCTCCAGATTGGCTTTGAATGCCAATGGATGTTAAGTTGGTAAAACTTACTAATAATAGCACTAGCATTTATGTAATACTTTATAGATTATAGACATATTCAGATACAGTATCTCATTTAGTTTCCAAAGTAATTATTGGGAAAATCAGAATACATGCAGCATTATTTTACGGATAGAGAGAGGTTGGAGCAGGTCCAAAGTCACTAAATATTAAACTGCAATAAGTAAAATCTTTCTTCCTGCAGCTTAACATCATTTTCTTTGGGAACAAAGTCTCTCATTCCATCAGAGAATATTGGCTTAGCCTGAATATCGCAGGAGACTTAACACATCGATTTACATTTGCACTAAGATGGAAATGAGCAATTAATGATCCTTTTCTGTGGGAAGACTTTGGGAAAGGGTGATGGAAAGGGTCAGGAGCCCATAACCCTTGAAAACGCAGATTCCTTTAAGAAGAGGAGGTTGCAGGAAGGAAGTAGGAACCCCCAAGGGAAATGTCTCCTTATTTGCAGGTCCTGGGAGGCCACTCTCTCCTTCATTTAAGCTATGGTAGTGAATATCATGTATGAAAGGTGTATTTATGTTCTTGAAATCTTTAATCTGTGTTGATTCTTTGAAATAATGAATTAAGGCATAGTTTAAATTTGCTAAGTGATGTTTAACCTGAGATGTGAAGAGTAGGAGGTAACCAGTTAAAGAGGAGGGGGAAGCAGCATATTCCAGGAAGAAACAGCAGTACATGCCATGGCCACAGGCAAGAGATGGTATGGTCCATTTTATTTCTATGTTCCAGAGTAATCCACTGAAATATGAATTTGTGTTTTGTTTGCACAGCTTAGGCATATGAGAAACACAAGAGGTATTTATTTTTCTCTCTCATACCCCTTTGTCTCAGTTCAGCTTTAGGGTGAATGGAGATCTGGCGCTTGTCTTACAGAGTTGAGAAAAGTTTGTAAAAGAATACAGTCCAGCAAAGGAGATGGGCTTTGGGACTCTAAGATCAGGAACCAGACATGACAAAAACTGAAAAAGTCTCCAGACCTTGAAGGGTTGGTGATTAGAGGCTCTGGAAGTAGCAAATTTGTACTCCATCTCCTCATGGCATCCCAGGGGAGTGTCAGGGGCTCCAAGAAGAATGACTGGACCCAACTACCAAAGCTGCCACCCTCCAAAAGGATGTTAATGCATTAGCATGTTACCAGCACAGGGGAAGCAAACTTACTTCTACCCATCTTGAGGTTGTCTTTTTTTTTTTTTTTTTTTTGAGACAGTGTCTGTCTGTCACCCAGGCTGGAGTGCAGTGGGGTGATCTCAGCTCATTGCAACCTCCACCTCCGGGGTTCAAACAATTATCCTGTTTCAGCCTCCCGGAGTAGCTGGGACTACAGCTATTAGCCACCACACCTGGCTAGTTGTTGTATTTTTTTTAGTAGAGACGGTGTCTAACTCCTGACCTTTGGTAATCCACCCGCCTCGGCCTCCCAAAGTGCTGGGATTACAGGCGTGAGCCACCCCACCTGGCCACCCATCTTGGGTTTTTAGTTGGGACTCATTAACCAAAAACACAGACTAAGAAGAGAAAATCAGTTTATTATAATGCATGCAATGCACATCACACAGGAGAAACCTCAACAGAGTAACTCAAATCAGTGACTTAGAACTCTAGCTGATATAGCATCTTCAAACAAAGAACAACAAATTTGTCAAGAAATGACAGGACAAAGAAAAGTGGTTTTAGGCTTCTAAGAGTGGCAAACAGTAGGAAGGTAAAAATATGTAAGGAAATGAATGGAGTAAGGTTTGTTTGCAGATTTCTCTGGTGTTATCTCTAGGCTGTTTAAGTGTCTAGAGCTATGTCTAGTAAAGGAAAATTTATATCCTGCTTTTAGGCAGGAAAGGGGGAGGGTAGAAAGAGCTTTTCCTGCATTTGCTGCTGCTTAATTACCTTCAGCTCGAAATAATTTTTATGTAAATTAGGCATATTTTGGGGTGACATATTCTGGTTTCCTTCACTAGCAAAGCCTCCTTCCAAAGGAAATTAAGACTTGAACAATAAGCTGGTTCTTGGGTGGGCCAAAGGTAAGACCCAGTGAATCTAAGGAAGATGGAGATGGGCTTGGGAGGGGGATATATGTTTTGTTTTTCTTAGAAGCGTGCAATTGTTATAAATACTCATGTCTTCATCCATTTGTGTTGCTATAAAAGAATACCCGAAGCTGGTACTTTATAAAGAAAGGAGGTTTATTTGACTCATGGTTCTTCAGGCTGTACAAAAAGCATGGCACCAGCATTTTCTTCTGGTGAGGGCTTCTGGCCGTTTCTGCTTATGGTATGCAGAGATCACATGTCAAGAGGGGAAGTGAAATAGAGAAGAGGAGGTGCCAGGCTCTTTTCAACAATCAGTTCTTGCGAGAACTGAGAGTAAGAATCCACTTATTCACTCAAGAATAGCACCAAGCGATTCATGAGAAATCTGCGCCCACGATCCAGACACTTTCCATCAGCCCCAACTCCAGCATTGGGGATCAAATTTCAACATGACACTTTTAACAAACCTTATCCAAACTCTAGCATTTCTCCCCTGGGCCCCCAAATCTTATGTCCTTCCCACATTGCAATCATTCTGTCGCAATGGTTCCCACAAGTGTTAACATGTTCCTGTACCAACCCAAAAGTCCAAAATCTCTTCTGAGACTCAAAACAAACTGAGTTTGTAAAATCAAAATCAAGTTACTTAATCTCAAGACACAATAGTGTGACAGACATTGGGTAAGCATTCCCTTTCCCAAAGGGATAATTTGACCAAAAGAAAGGGGTAACAGGCCCCAGGCAAGTCTGATACTGAGCAGGGCAGACCTTAAATCTTAAAGACCCAAAATAATCTTCTTTGACTTCATGTTCTATAGCCACACTAGTTCAGTGGGTGAGCTCCCAAGGCCTTGGGCAGCCCTGTCCCAATGGCTTTGCTGGGCATAGTCCATGTGGCCACTCTCACTGGTTAGAATCCAATGCCTGTAGCTTTTCCAGGCTAAGATTGCAGGTTGTTGATGGCTCTACCATTCTGGAACCTGGAGGACAGCAGTACTGGTCCCACACTGCCCTAGTAGAGGCCCTCTGCAGTGGCTCTGCCCCTGTGGCAGACTTCTGCTTGGACACCGAGGCTATCTGATAGGTCCTGTGAAATTGAGGTAGAAGCTGCCAAACCTCCACCACTCTTAAATTTTGCACGCTTGCAGACTTAATTCCACATGTAAGCTTCCCAAGGCTTATGGCTTGCACCCTCTGGAGTGGCACCTAGAGCAGTATCTGGGGCCCTTTCAACCATGGCTAGAGTCAGAGTAGCTGGGATGCAGGAAGCAGCAACCTAAGGTGACACCTGGCAGTGGTGCCCCCAGGTGTGTACCCCAAACAATTCTGTCCTAGGCCTCTGGGCCTGTGATGGGAGGGGCTGCCTCAAATATTTCTGAAGTGGCTTTTGGGCCTTTTTCCCATTGATTTGACTATAAGCACCTGGCTACCTTTTATCTGCGCTGATCTCTGTAGCGAGTGCCCCTTTTTTCTCTACCACATGGCAAGCCTGCAAATTTTTCAAATTTTTATGCTCTGCTTCTCTTTTAATTATAAATTCAAACCTATGTCATTCCTTTTCTCCAACGTCTGATTATAATCTGTTGAAAGCAGCCACATCACTTCTTCAACACCTTGCTGCTTAGAAATCTCTTCTGCTGGATATGTAGATTGCCCCTCTAGGGCATGCATGCAATGCAGCCACATTATTTGCTATAATGTAACAAAGGTGACCTTTGTTCCAGTTCTTAACAGTTTCTACATTTCCACCTGAGACCTCATCAGCACAGCCTTACCTGTTTATGTATCTTTCAGCATTTTGGTCACAACCACTTAACCAATGTTTAAGAAGTTCCAAACTTTTTCTCATCTTTCTACTTCTTCTGAGCCCTCCAACTTTTTCCAACCTCTGCTCATTACCCAGTTCCAAAGCCTCTTCCTTTTCAGGTATCTTTATAGCAACGCCCAACTCCTGGGACCAAATTTATATCTCAGTACATCTGTTTTGCTATAAAGGAATATCTAAGGCTGGGTACGTTATAAATAAAAAAAGTTTATTTGGCTTGTGATTCTTAAGGCTGTATGAGAAGTATGGTTCCAGTATCTGCTTCTGGTGTGGGCTTCAAGCTGCTCCTGCTCATGGTATATAGAGATTGTATGGCAAGGGAGGAAGCAAGAGATAGGAGGAGGTACCAGGCTCTTTTCAACATCCTATTCTTGTGGGAACTAAGAATGAGAACTTACTTATTCCCCCAAGAATGGCACTAAGCCATTCATGAGGGATCTCCCCCAACAATCCAAACACCTCCTATCAGGCCCCAGCTCCAACACTAAGGATCAAATTTTAACATGAGACTTGGCAGAGCCAAGTAAAGCATATCCAGACCATAGCAGCTTACTTGGGAGATGTCAGTTGCTTAGCTTAGACTCAGAGATCCTAAGACTCTGAGGTCCAATCCAGGTCTTTAAAATGTGAATGGCTCATACTTACTCTCCTCTCCAGAATTTGTGGGATTTCTGCAGGTTTCAGGATTATTATTTCCTATGCATTCATACATTTAGAATTAGAAGCATCGGACGGTGTGGTGGCTCATACCTTGAATCCCAGCACTTTGGAAGGCTGAGGTGGGGGGATCACTTTACCCCAGGAGTTTGAGAGCAGTCTGGGTGATATGGTTTGGCTGTGTGTCCCCAACTAAATCTCATCTCTAATTGTAATCCCCATGTGTTGGGGAAGGGTCCTGGTGGGAGGTATTTGAATCATAGGAGTGGCCCTTCCCCTTGCTGTTCTCATGATAGTGAGTTCTCGTGATATCTGGTTGTTTGAAAGTGTGTGGCACTTCCTCATTTATTTTCTCTCTCTCCTGCTCCACCATGGGAAGATGTGCCTTGCTTTTCCTTTGCCTTCCACCGTGATCATAAGTTTCCTGAGGCCTCCCAGTCATGCTTCCTGTTAAGCCTGCAGAACTGTGAGTCAGTTAAACCTCATTTGTTCATAAATTACTGAGTCTCAGGCAGTTCTTTATAGCAGTGTGAAAATGGACTCATACACTGGGCAACATAGCAAGAACTTGTCTCTGTTTAAAAAATGAACCAGGCCCGGTGGTTCATGCCTGTAGACCCAGCTACTAGACTGAGGCAGGAGGATCCTGTGAGCCCAAGAATTTGAGACTGCAGTGATCTATGATCACATCACTGCACCTCAACCTGGGAAAAAGAGCAAGATCTTGCCAAAAAAAAAAGGAGAAGAAAAGAAAAAGAATTAGAAAAATCCATACTCACAATGATTTGATAAGTTCCATATTTTTTTATAGTCACAAGTAACAGAGACTCATGTAAAGACAGGCCATACAAAGGTAAAACCTGATGGAGTTCAAGAAATACTACCCCTAAACATGACACCTTAGCGTTTGAGAAATCAGCAGCAGGAAAATCACCTTTACCTTCCACTCACCCTTCTTTGCTGAAGCAGCTCATAAAACCTGGAAAAGTCACTCTCTGACCTTCTTTCACTCTTCTCCCCTGAAGCAGATTATAAGACCTTCCTTTCTGAGGTACTCTTTCTATACCTAGAGCAAAGGAACACATTTACCTCTGAAGACGCAGACGTTCAGAAAAGAATCTGTACAAACAGCCCTTGCTAAGTTCTCCCCAGTTTATTACCATTAGATCATACTCCCTTTTATTCCAATCATATTTGCCTATGACTGTACACTCATCATCAAATCTAAGCATAAAAATACACATATTTACTGTTTCTTTGGGTCTTCATTTCCTTACAGAGTTTCCTGTGTCACATAAAACTTGTATTAAATCATTTGTGTGTTTTTCTCTTGTTAATGCGTCTTATGTTACAGGACCCTCAGCCATGAACCTAGCAATGGATGAGGAAAGGAAATCTTTTCTGCCCCTAAACATTTATCATGTAAAATAAAAACAAGAAGTAACACTCATATGCAGAACACAAGCTCTTTTCCAAGTACCATCCTAAATGATTTAGCTAGATTAAGTTCCATGATCTTTTTAACAACCCTATAGGTAGATACTGTTTTTATAACAAGTATGACTGTTGGCCAGAGGATAGTGGATGAAAAAATGCAAACACTGATAAGGCAACATTTTCTATCAGGAGAGAAAATGACACTGAGCACTGATGAAGTAAGCTAAAGGTAATTCCTAGACCAAAATCAAATGCTGTCATAAGAGAAGAAAAAAAGATATTATTTGTACCAGAGTTAAAACTAGCCACAGAACAACTTTTTGCCAGATAGAGAACAGATGAAATGGACTTATTTTTGCCTCCTACCTTTCTGGAAGTTGCTTTTGGTGTATAAGGCTTTTTTGGCATTATCTCTCTTGGGCTCTCATTGAACACTTAGGCTTATTGACAGATGACTTTCAGCATTACTGTCAGGTGGCTGATTCAGCCATCACTTGGGCCTCCCGTTGATTATAACAAGCCAAAACACTGTGCAGTTGGAAATTTTAGGTACCATTGTTCAATATAATCTATCTATTTTACAGCAAAATTATCACAAAAAAGCATCCAGTAAAGTAACTGGTTTGACTGACAGGAGATTCTAGTGTTATTGTATTTTTCCCACCAGGGCACCCAGGAGAGTTTGCTCATCTGTAATATTATTATTATTATAATCATATTAATTTCTGATGTTTTATTGCCAGTGTCATGGCTGACCTTTGGCAAAATTGCAAGGTATCCAACGTTCATTGGAAGAGTTCTTTTCATGCATACCTTCCCCCATCTGTTTGAGAAAGGCTGCATTGTATTCAGCCTCAGGAATGCTCAGATATTCATTGAACCGCATTGGAATTAATGAAGTGTACTTCATAATATCCTTGAACACCAAAAAATGTGTCCTCAGGCTTCAGCTGATCTTCCCATCGCTAAATCCACTCATAAATTCCCAGTCCTTATTTGATCTGACATATATCAGCAAACATTTGGTACATGTGATCACATCCTTTTTTATATACTGTATTTTTTGGTCCCATTAGCCTCCTGGATATCCCATTTCCTGGGATTCACTGATAGAATTTTTAAAATGTCCTTTGTCTCTTCCTCCCCTTTCTTTCCAGCTTTTAACATTAGAGGGGTCCAGTGCTTAGGCACTGGTCCTCTTCTCTTTCTCTCTACATTTACTTTTTGGATGATCTCATTTGGTCTCATTGCTTGAAATATCATCATATGCCAATGAGTCCCAAATTTATATCTCCTGTGTGGGCCTTCCTCCTGAGCACTAGACTCATGCACCCAGATTGCCTACTTGAAAGCTTGTCTTGAATATTTACTAGGTACCTCAAACTTAAGCTGACCAAAATTGAACTCCATATCTTCCCCAGAAAAATCTGTTCTTCCTGAAGTCTTTTTCCATCTCACTTGAAAGAAATGTGATCATTCCAGTTAATTCAGGCAAAAGTCTTGGAGACATCCTGGACTCCATCTTTCTCTTATCACACATCCAACTTCACACCGCTAACTTCAAAATACATCCAAAATTCAATCACACTTGACCACATCCAATTACCTCCAGTGTGTTAAAAGACAAATCTTAGCACGTGAACATTTTTAAGAGTTTATTTGAACAGACGGCAGTTCATGAATGGGGCCGCTCAAGACTGCAAGCAATTTGGGGCTGCAACAAATGGGCATAAGGGAAAAGCTTTTAAAGGGTAAATGAGGCTGGGTACGGTGGCTCACACCTGTAATCCCAGCACTTTGAGAGGCCAAGGTGGGTGGATCACGAGGTCAAGAGATCGAGACCATCTTGGCCAACATGGTGAAACCCCGTCTCTACTAAAAATACAAAATTTAGCCGGGTGTGGTGGAACACGCCAGTAGTCCCAGCTACTCTGGAGGCTGAGGCAGGACAGTCACTTGAACCTGGGAAGCGGAGGTTGCAGTGAGCCCAGATAGCGCCACTACACTCCAATCTGGTGACAGAGCGAGACTCCCTCTCAAAACAAACAAACAAAAAAAAAAGGTAAATGAGGAAGCAGGGTAAAAAAAATTAATTAGTTAAAGTGATCTAGTTAGAAGTTAGTTAGATGGTGGATTCAGTTGGTTATGCATAAGTAATAGAATGTTGCTTGTTAGATGTTAGTTGACAGGTTGACAGTTTCTGATTGACTAAGAGTGTTTACACTGAAGTAGGTTTTGGTTTGCTTAAGTGGGAACCCATGGTGCTGGAACTGCCTCAGTCTAATGGCCTCCCAATTTCTTACTGGTGCTGCTACCTTCATTGATAGATACATCATCATCTTCTGCCTGGATTATTACAATAACTTGGTAAATATTTCCTTGTTTTTACCTTTATCCACTCTCTTGGTTTAGGTTCCTCCAATAGCAGATCCTGAACAAGGATTTGAGTGTAACTTATTTAGGAGGTGATCTCAGAAAGCATTGTAGAGAGTAGTGCAGAGACAGGAGTAAGGAGAAAAACCCATTAAAGATTTAGTGTTAATGAGGAGGTTACTATTATAGACAGCCAGGCTCGATCTTGCTAGGGAACCTCTGAGAGACTGAGTAGAACATGTCTCTGAATTGTGACACCAAGGGGCAAGAAACTTGAGATAAGGAACCCAATTGATAGAATATCTCCCATATCTAAAGAGAAGCACTGTGCCTTTTTCTTTAATATAGGAGGTGCATGGTATAATAACTTGTCCTTTACATTGAAGGAATGTCCTGGCTTGCCTCAAAACATGGACTATAAAAATGTCACTAATGTACCCTACATTTTCTTTTCCTTTTTCTTTTTCTTTTTTTTTAAGACAGTGTCTCGCTCTTTTGCCTAGGCTGGAGTGAAATAGCACGATCTTGGCTTACTGCAACCTCCACCCCACCCAGGTTCACTCTATGATTCTCCTGCCTCAGCCTCCTGAGTAGCTGGGATTACAGGTGCCCACTACCATGCCCAGCTAATTTTTATATTTTTAGTAGAGACTTAATTTTCTATGGTTTATCCACTTGCCAGTTCACATATGGCTTGACAGAACATCTGGAGCATTTGCTACTTCATGCTCACTAGTTTGATTAGCATAATGTCATTTAACTCGTGGACCAGCAGATTCTGTGGAATGTCCCTTTAGACTCTATTGCAACAGAAAGCAGCAGAGTTAACATAGACCTGGGACAACTCTCTGAACTTGCATTGCTGTCCAGCCAGGTAAATGCTAAGTGCTTTCAGTCCTTTCTCCTGATAACAACTTTTAAAAATTCATTTTCCAGTTTAATAGCAGCTTTGTTGATTTGTTCTATTAGCAGTACTACATACAACATAGCAGCTATGATTAACGCTACCACTTGGTCAATTTTATGATAATCCAGTATTGTTTGCTGTGATCACCCTGATTTTTATAGGGGCCATACCAGTGAATTAAATGAGAATATGATGGGGTCCATCATTTGCCAATATTTTAGACTTTGAAGATGGCACAAGTCTCTGCCATTCCAACTGACCTGTAGATTGCTTTTGATTTATTATTTTGACCAGGTTGCAATGGTGATTTCAGAAACCTCCACTTGGCTTTTTCTATCACCATGGCACTTATCTAACCACTCAAGGAACTAATATGAGGCTTCTGCCAGCTACTAGGAATATCTAATTTTGCACTTATAACTAGGAAAATATTCATCTGGAAGGCCTTAGACTCATTAGACCCACTGTGAGATAGACCTGAGATAGGACACCCATGTATCACCTTGCCTCCATAGAGCCACACTCTAGCAGGGACCATCATGACCTTATGTGTCCTCCTAATATCAGTGTCATCTTTTTCTCTATTGTCAGAAGCCCTTGAAAGATCTGTATTATCCTTTCTTCAGTGTACAGTTAATAAGATGAAAGGCCCAAGGTTCTTTTGATTAAGGATTAGTGAAATCTTTATTTCATTTACTTGTTATAGCATTGCAAAGACCTTTTGGAAGGGAACCTGACCTCCTCTTTCTCAATTGATGAGCCCTATGACTAAGAATTGGCTCAGATCTAGACAGCAGATAAGGGAGCATGATTTTCCATTGCAGTGGCTGACACTAACCATTTGCTTTCCAGCTCTTGATTATTTATGTTTATACAAATCAAGTAATAACCTTTATCAGTTGCTAATTTATTTAACCCCAAGGAACACCTGGTCAATTTGCCATTACCACAGACCCCTGTGGGTCAAGTTTCCTTGGTGACATTATGGACTGTGTCTGTTATAGTAATTATGTCAGCCTTACCTCTGATAGTTAAGTGGTGCCACCTGGCCTCTGTTATTTCAGAATATTGTAACATCTCCATTATCACTAGGAAGCTCAATTTTACAGCCATCTCCTCTCCTATCAACCCTGGTCTAGAGATGCCATCTATCATCATTCATTTTTAAATGATGCCAGCACTCCCTAGTTAGTACTTTCCTTGTAGTTTTAGGGGAGTGCCTACCCAGGCCCTTCCAGGTAAGAATCAGCTAGTGTGTTCTCGGGTCTTATGAAATGAGCCCATGTCTTTAAGACCCCTTCCTCAATATTCTGCCAAGGTGGTGCTGGCATCTCCACTATAGACCATCCTTATTTCCAAGCTTCAAGGAGCCAGCCAGCAGTATATTAGAACTGACTCCAGGCAACCTTGTCAAGGTATTATCATCTAAGTTTCAGGAGACTGTCCGATATCAATGAATTCCCTATATTCTGTCCCACCTCAACCCTCATTCCCCATTCAATGCTCTCAGCATATATATATCACATATACTCTGCTGGTTCTTGCTAACACTCACTAGCCAGGTTCTGAGACTTTGGGGGTAAATTATCTATTTGCTTAAATCACAGGGACAGTAATTCCCCCACTTGAATCATGCTGAGACTTGACCCCAGTCATTTGTCTAAAAGCAATGAGAGGAGGTGAAAGGAGATCTTGAGGAGGGCAAACATTGTTTTGTGGAGCCTCAGGAGAGATTTTTCAGTGGTCTTCAGGAGAGATTTTTCAGTGGTCCTCAGGCATTGGGATGCAACAGGGAGAGGGTTGCCTATGCCAGCCAGAGATGCTAAAGAGTTAATGCCAGTAGTATTAATACAATTCTCAACAAATAAGGGAAGGGGTTGCTTGGGACTCACCTCTTAATGGCATAATTCTGAGGTGTGTTGTACACATTCTCTCAGAAAGGCCACAGCAACACTGAGCTCTGTTTTCTGAAAATGGTTACCAGTTGATAATGGTGCTGAATAAGCGATATACATATGCATGGCATTCCGGGCACCTGTGCTAAGCATTTTCTAAGAATCACTCCTTTTGTTCTCACAAGGAAGGAAGGAAAGTCAATAAAAAATATATTACCACCAGATATTTGCTCCTAAACACAGAAAATGAAGATGATTTTTTTTGTTGTTGTTGTTGTTTTGAGACAGAGGCTAGAGTGCAGCGGCATTGATCTCGGCTCACTGCAAGCTCCGCCTCCTGGGTTCACACCATTGTCCTACCTCAGCCTCTTGAGTAGCTGGGACTACAGGTGCCCGCCACCATGTCCAGCTAATTTTTTTTGTATTTTTAGTAGAGATGGGGTTTCACCGTGTTAGCCAGGATGGTCTTGATCTCCTGACCTCGTGATCCACACGCCTCCGCCTCCCAAAGTGCTGGGATTACAGATGTGAGCCACCATGCCTGGCCTGAAGATGATTTTCAAAGTGGCTTTGGATTTATTTACATTTATTTTTGAAAATAGTTTTCATAATCTTGTTTTTACTTTTAATTTGAAGATTTAAGCTTGTCTGTAATCTCTTAAAGGGCTGGGGTTCTATGAATCCTTGTCTGTGCAACAGCCAGCCCTTACCTGTTGGTTTGAGGAACAAGATGTGGGAAGGTAGATGTTAGAAAGGCAAGATCATTTCTTTCAAGTTATATGTGGAATTTTAAAGTACTTTAATTAACCACATTAAAATTCTATTAAAATACATGTTTTATGTACTAGTATTTGAAAAATTATCAATTCAAAAATATTTATTGATGATCTGCTATTTGTCCCAAAATGTGTTAGACACAAAATATTAACTCTTATAATCTATGTCAGTGGAAGTTTCCGAGGTAATCAATTCTGTTTCTTTTTTTTTTCCTTCATAGCATCATTCTAATAGGGAAATGGTCCATTCTCAAGAGATTTGCACCAGGATTTTTGTAGAGAAATGTCCCCGTATCTGAAATTATGAAAGAAAAATAGCCTACTGAGAGTTTTAGTTTTTGTTGTTACATATTCATAAATCGTATTTTACCAGATGGTTGTCCCTTATGGCACACCACTGAGTTATGCAGGAGAGCATTGATATTTTCTACCTCTGTTCTCCATTAGCTGCAAAAATTTACCCCTTCACAGACTCCATGAGGGGCAAGATACCATGGAAAGAGACTACACACTATTTCACTTTTCCTTCTTGGACTCTGAATGTCAAACTTTAGTGAAGTAAACTTACCAAAGACATAGTTAAGATAAATGAATATGTCCAAAGCAAATCGGAAAAGGGTGGAAGACTGCTTATCAGTTGCTTTAAAAGAAGTCCTAGCTATAATTTGTTTCTTGGCCTTGGATGGCCTCTCAGGAAGTGGTGTGTTGGAGCCAGTTCTTACCTGCTGTTTCTGATCACATGCATCTCTTCCCAGCTCTTCATTTGGTGACATCAAAATTAGTAGCTTGAAATTAGCCATAGGTAAGAAGTATTTACGCCATAGAGATCTAGCAGATGTCACAAACTCTGACCTTTTTTTCCAATTCTTAGACATTTACTAGCACACCACTAAGACCCATTATCTGCCAAGTATGACTGGTTTTGGTCCTTTGAAACCAAAAAACTTACTGACAAGAATCAGAGTTCTAGTTACTTATCACTTGGCCAAGTTACTTATTCTCTGCAAAGCCCATTTCCTCATCTGCAAAAGAGAAAGGATGATACCACTCTATTTACTCATCTACATTATTTTACTGTGAAAAACTCTGAATATAATAATTTTATGAGAATATTTAAAGCTGTAGGGCATCCTGTAACATCTGATGAAACAGGGAGTGACGACTGTATTTCTGAAGCATTGTATTTCTCATGGGGTATATTAGCCAGGCTCTTTAGAGAAACAGAACTAATAGGATATATATACACACATATATATATGTGTGTGTATATATATATGTATGTGTATTTATTATGAAAAATTGGCTTATGTGTTTATGGAATCTGAGAGGTCCTATAATCTGCCATCTGCAAACTAGAGGCCCAGAAAAGCTGGTGGTGTAGTTCCAGTCTAAGCCGTAGGGTCTGAGAACCAGGGGACCTAATGGTGTTAGTCTCAGTTCAAGTTTGAAAGGCTAGAAAAGAAGGAATGCTGATGTCTAAGGGCAGGAGGAAACAGATATTCCAGCTCAAGCACAGAGTGAATTCTTTCTTCCTCCACTTATTTGTTCTAGTTATTCTGTCAAGGGATTGGATGATGCCTACTGGCATTGGTAAGGGCAATTTTCTTTACTCAGTTCACTGATTCAAATGCTCATCTCTTCCAGAAACACCCTCATAGACACCCCAGAAAAATGTTTTGCCAGCTATCTGGACATCCCTTAGAGAAGTCAAGTTGACACATAAAATTAACCATCGCATGGGGTAACTCAATTACCTGGCAGACAACTTGTTCTGAGTTCCTCCCACAAACAAACAAAAAAAACAGAACAACTGCCATGAAGGCATTAATTAGAAATGTAAGATTTAACATTGATTTTATAACAGAGCTGGAGGAGTTTTACTTTATATGTCACTTAGCCAACAATTCAATAATACCGTCTTAGAAATTTGTCTTTTCCCCAAAGCATGTTAGATTGGGCTCTTCTTTATGGAAATTTGCCTCTCTCAGCTCCTAAGCTCTTCCCTTCCCTTCATATTATTCAAAGTAGCTTCTTACCAATAAAACTTGGAGGCCAACAGGAAGCTTCTTTGGACTTTACTACTGACACCTCTCTAACAAATCTGTGTCTTTTCTTGTGATGGGATTCTCCTAACAGCTACTGAAAAACATGTTCTCTAGTTACTATGTGTTCCCTTGAGAAAATATTGGCCATCCTGACAAATCAATTATACGAACTCTGTTCCTTTAGGTCAAATGAATGGAAGAAAAACACAAGGCTTATATGTGGTTCTCAAGTCTCATTCAACTCAGGGCTCAGCCACTCCTCCTAAGATGGGCAAATATGTAGATACAGGAAATATTTTCACCTCTTTTTGTTGGGCATCTTTCCCACCACGATCCACCCCAGTCTGGAGAATATGGAATGCATAATAAATTTTTATTGGGTCATCACAGGTATCCTGGGATACAAAGTTGTCTGGGAGAGTAGATGCAAAGCCTAGGCTGGATCTTCAATTACCCCACACCCAGGACTTTTGTTTCCATGATCCCCTCCTTAATCCCCATTTCCGTTGTCTCTGAGGGTCATGGTCTTCTTATACCAGCCCTTCCCTCAATTTCTGGAAGACTACAGTTTGCCTCACAGATGTACTCTACTTTGAGATGCCTATCCTTCCCACAGTAGACACACATCCTGATGTTACTTTCAACAGAGTCCCCAGTACTGCTTCATTTTTCTTTCTTTTTTTTCTTTTTTTGAGATAGAGTCTCGCTGTTGCCCAGGCTGGAGTGTAGTGGCAAAATCTCCACTCGCTGCAAGCTCCTTCTCCCAGATTCATACCATTCTCCTGCCTCAGCCTCCCGAGTAGCTGGGAGTATAGGTGCCCGCCACCACGCCCGGCTAATTTTTTGTATTTTTTAGTAGAGACAGGGTTTCACCGTATTAGCGAGGATGGTCTCGATCTCCTGACCTCGTGATCTGCCCATCTTGGCCTCCCAAAGTGCTGGGATTGTTTTTCTTGGAAAACCAGGTATTTGTGTCTCCCTAAAATTCGTAATTTGATATCCTAATCTCTTATTTAATGATATTGGACATGGAGCCTTTGGGAGGTAATTAGTCATGAATGGGACTAAATCTTTTAAGTGAAGAGATATGAGAGCTTATTCTCTGCTCTCTAACATGTGAGGACACAGCAGGAAGATGGCCATTTGCAAACCAGGAAGCAAACCCTCACTAGAACCGGATCTGTCAGCACCTTGACCTTGGACTTTTCAGCCTTCAAAACTGTGGGGAATAAATGTTCACTGTTTAAGCTACCCAGTCTATGATAATTTGTTACAGCAACACAAGCTAAGATACCAGTAAATTTGTTCTCAGTGGTTACCAATCCTGTCAGTGAATAGCCAGGACTATACTACTTGAACATGAGTAAGTAAAGCAAACCAGGTATGAAACTTTTTCTGTGCATCCTTCTGGGGCTTGTTTTTCCTATCTTTCAGAAATCTTGTGGGGAATTGGACTGGAGCTAGGAGAATGAATCATAGCATGCAACCCTTGTTCCCCAAGTCTGGACTAGGAATTCTCTATGCAGACTGCTTTTTTGGTTTTATAATGGAAAAGCAGCCAGAACTCTCCCTTTCTCTTTGTCCTTCTAAATTACCTTCATTAATAGTGAAATTTTGGTAGACTTCTTTCCCACATTGCTTCTGCCTCTTAGGGAATCTGATCTTCCTCAGAAAAATTTCACTGTGCTTCTGCAACTACTGTCTTAGTCCATTTTGTGCTGCTATCAAAGAATACCTGAGACTTGGTCATTTATAATAAACAGAAATTGGTTTTGGGTTCTGAAGGCTGGGAAGGCCAAAATCAAGGGGCTGGTGTCTGGTGAGGGCCTTCTTACCATGTCATCCCGTGGTGGAAGGGCCAAGAGAAGGTGAGAGAGAGCAGGAGATCAAACTCACAGCTTCAAGTCCTTTAATAATCAGCATTAATCCAGTCATACAGGTGGAGGCTTCAAGACCTAATCACCTGCCATTAGGTCCCACCTCCCAGAACTGTTGCATTAGGGATTGAATTTCCACCTCAGGCTTTTTGGGAAACACATTAAAACCATAGCAACTCTGCACAGCAATTGGGATTATCTTTCTGACTTTGTCTCATAGGATCTGGGTTTGAATCCATATTGACAGTCTCTCTAATTTTGGTACATGGGCTGAGGTCTTGTTTCCTTCCTCTAATTGCATAGTCAGAATTGGCATACCAGTCCTGGGAAATTCCTGTATTCCTGGATATCTATATTCCCAGATACCTGTTTGTAGTAGTAGGAGGCATTTCAGGCCTTGAGATCTTTAACAATTCTGAATGCCAGGCCTTGAAATTCTTATTTTAATAAAAAATCGTTCCTTCAGTCCCTGTCCTGGGTGCCTTGAATATGCTTATATTTTCAGTAGCATGTAGCTTTGGCTTAGTAGATAATTGCTGTGTAGTCCTATTTTAGCTGCTAAAGAACAGAAAATATTAGATTACCAATCTCATTATAGTTTCCATGATCATTATAGTTTCCAAATTGTGGAATTTGGAAGGGTGTTCTAAGAACTGACAGTCTCCTTGAACTCTTCATTGTGAGGAGTTTATAGAGTTTATCTGGAGAGGGTACACTTCTGACTCATTTCCATGAAAGTATCAGGTCTCATGGAAGAGTCAGAGAAGAAAAGAACTCAGAAACAGAAACATTCTGTTCCAGACTTAGCTTTATAACTAATTAAATGGTGTAACTAAAAACAAGCCATTTAACATTTTGTGCCTCATTTTCCTCATATATCAAAAGAGAAATAATAATAACTAGATTTGTTGTGAGACAAAATTCGATAAGGGGGAAGTGCTTTGAAAAATATAAAACTGTACCACAGTAAGGTAATTCTATTATTTTATAGCCTAAGTTGCTTTGGTCTTCCAATTTTAGTTGAAATTGTACAATTGAAGATGAAACATCAATTTCATAGAGGGAATATAGCAGAATGAACAGTAGTAGAAAGATCAATTTAATCTAGACTTCATATTTTTATTATGTGAAATCACTTAAAAAGCAACAGCATCTTTACTCATAATTTTAGTGTAAGAAAGAGAATATATTACAGCAATTGCAAAGAACAGGGCCATTAATTTTATTAGATTTTGACATCATTTAAATGTGCTTCAAAAAGGGTTATGTTTGTTTCATGCTACAGAAATGATAAACTCAAATGATAACATCATATAAGCAAAATCGAAAAAGGGGAACCTCTCTTAAAAAATATTAGTACTGTTAAAAGATCTTAATAAATTTGCCTGTGGTCTGTTACAAGTTACAAGAACATCAAGTAATAGTTTTTACACTTAGAATTCATTACGATTAGATAATTTTTAATTCAGTTTTGCAGTTTTATAAGTACACATTTCAACTGATTTTTTAACCTTTCCCCCTTCCTGGTTGTTGCCGCAAGTTTGCAAGCCTGCAGTCAAGGTGATTCAGCAGCTTCTCTGCTTGCTTAAAATGATTTGAATTCCATTCACAATCACCAGGGTGAACAATCACAGTGTAAAGAAATCCCCAAACAATCTTGTTTTCGGGCAACCTTCCCATCTTAATGCCTTGTATCACTGGGATCAGAACACCTCCTCAGAGCAGAGTAGGAACGTTGTGCTATGCCAGAGTTTTTCTATCAGGCACGTAATGGAAACAGTCTGTTTTTCCAAGTGAAATATACAGCTGTTTCCAAATTTGGTGGAAGAATGAAGTGAATAAGGAAATTTAATATGTTTATAGTTATTTTATGTCTTAAAAAATGAAGAAATTAAGCTTTATTAGTAACAAAACACCTTTTGACACTGGTGTCCTCACATAATAACCAGTGCAGCATTTCATATGTTTCTGACCTAAAAAACACACATACAACAAAGGGCGAGTGCTCATATATTTTTATATTAATAGATAGGGCCATGCTGCCGGCATGTTTGGAGTTCACTTGTTCAGAGCACTAGGAAACTTACTTGATGAGTGGTGGGAGTACATAGAAACCTACACTTCTAATTTCTCCCCCTTTCCCTTTCCCGTCATCCAGGTTCTCAAAATTCTGAGCATTTCAGCTTTGTATGTGACATTCAACAAAACAAAAGGCCTGTAGTTAACTTACTCTATCCTCTTGAGGAAATATTTCAGGGACCATCTCATTCTTTTTATTTCATTTATTTATTTGTTTTTTTTTTTTTTGAGATGGAGTCTCGCTCTGTAGCTAGCCTGGAGTGTGCAGTGGTGCAATCTCGGCTCACTGCAAGTTCTGCCTCCCAGATTCACACCATTCTCCTGCCTCAGCCTCTCGAGTAGCTGGGACTATAGGTGCCTGCCACCACACCCAGCTAATATGCCATTTTCATAAATGGAAATGTACGCCCTACTTTTAGGCAGTTAAGAGGAGAGCACAGAACCCTTCCTGTATTTGTTTATGCTTAATTACCTCTAACTCCAAATAATCCTTAGGCCAAAGAGGTATATTTTGGAGTGGCATATCTCGATCTTTTTCACTATCAATATCTACAGTGGATCAGCACATTGAACTTCCAGGCAGATACTCCGGTCAAGTGATCCACCAACATTTCCCCAACCCCTCTCCCTAGTCTTCTTCCATATAGGGTGGTGAAAGCTAAATACTCTTTTCCCAGGATCCCTTAAAGCTGGAGCATATTTTTTTATAGTAGATAGTCAGATATATGCAGGGCAGGAGAGGACCCCTCCCACCAGAAATGTCTGGTACCCATCGGGTGATGGTCAGGTGGTTATACACTGTCTCTCTAAAATAATACTAATAATTGGTCACAGCCAGTGCCAGGGAAAGGCAGTCTCCCAGCAGATAGAAACACCTGCATCTGGTGTTTCTTTCAGCAGCTTCTGGTGTTATCAGCAGCTTCCTGATAAGATCTCAGGAGCTGGGTGAGTGGGCTCAAGCATGTGCACCAAGAGGCAAAATGGCAGAGTTAACTGGTAGATGACCTTTCTCTGGGAACACTGAACGGAAAAAACGCCTCAAGTGAGCATGTGCACAACTTCAGTAAACACACTGCGCATGCAGCCCCTCTCAAGTGCTGGCAGACCGCTGTGCATGTGGACAGCCCACCCCAAGGGAAGAATCAAGGGAGAAGAGGTGCAACCCCTGAAAACTATACCTGTGTATAAGACCCCAAGTCAAAGGTCAAAGAGTGCACTTGAATCTCTTAAGACGCCCACTTGGTGTTCTTCCAGGTATACTTTACTTCCTTTCATTCCTGCTCTAAAGCATTTTAATAAACTTTCACTTCTGCTGCAATATTTATCTCGGTCTCTCTCTGCCTTTTGCCCCTCAAATTCTTTCTTCTCAGGAGGCAAGAACCGAGGTCGCTGCAGACTCATATGGATTTGCCGCTGCTAACAACATGACATGAATTGGGGTCAATAAGGCATATTAGAAATCTTCTCTGGGTTTCGTACTATGAGAGACAGAAATGACTTGCCATCTCTTCTTGTTATAGTCAAAATGGTTATATCATCAGAGGCAGCAACAGGCATCCTCACAACCATGAAATGCTAAGCCTGAGAGAAAGGCCAAGAGAATTGTAGAGACACTTGTTCTGACATATCATCAAGTTTCTGGATCAATATCTAGTAACTTCTTTCCTTCAGAATTGTTATGAAAAAAAAAAAAATCCCTCTGTGAGTTGGATTTCTCTAGTATTTGAAGCCAAATGTGTTTCTTAATTATACAGCTTCTCCTTGAACAAGACAACAATAGTTTGCTGTCAGTTACACCCTACATTCCTTTCTCATCATTTCCTATGGTCAAATTGGCTTTTTAAAATATTGCACAATAACCGTTCAGGTGTCTGTTCTTGCCTCTCTTAAATGGAATTACGTGTTTATTTTCTCTTGCTGGAATTTCCCTTTAGGAATTCTTTCAGAAAGAACCTGTAGATAGTAACTTTTTTGAGCCTTGTATGTTTGAAAAATAAAGTGTCTTTATTTTGCTCTCACATTAAATCCACTGAGTATAGAATTCTAGATCTGAAATAACTTTCAGAACTCTGAAGTCATTGCTCCATTCTCTAGCTTTTATTGTTAGCAATGACAAATCTGGCTGGAGCGCCATATTCTGCAACTACAGGAGGGACCATCTACTTTGGTGCCTTGTTTGGCTCCTCAGCAGCACAGTATGAATTGTGCATGATGGGGGTTGTAAAATTGTGGGGACCCTGAGTCTGACACTAACTTGATTTTCATTCCTTCATAGATACATGTTTGTTTTCTTTCTGAAAATCATTGAATGCATTCTTTTATACTTAGGGCTTTGACATCTTTTTAAAATGTGTCTGTATATGGTTTTTTTATTTGTTTGTTTGTTTGTTTTGGGTAGACAGAGGCAGTTCTCATGCCTCAGCCACCCAAGTAGCTGGGATTACAGGCATGCGCCACCATGCCTGGCTCATTTTTGTATTTTTAGTAGAGACGGGGTCTCAGCATGTTGGCCAGGCTGGTCTCGAACACCTGACCTCAAGTCCACCCACCTTGGCCTCCCAAAGTGTTGAGATTACAGGCATGAGGCACTGTCTGTGCCTGACCATATGTTTTGTTTGGTTTGGTTTGGTTTTTGGTTTTTTTTTTTTTTTTTTTTAACATCAGTACTCAGACACATGGTGAACCTTTTACCTGTGGAAAGTTACCTTTTCCCCCACCGTATCTCCTCTGTTTCCTTACCTTTATTCTCCTTGCTTTTCTCTTTTTCTTCCTTCTCTTCTCTCCTTTTCAATATAATTTTCTCCCATTTATTTCCTCTTCCTTCTCTTTCTGGAATGCTGTGGGAACATCTGAATGTATTCTCCTTTCTTAACGTTTCTATTGTACTTTCTGCTGCTTCATTCTCCTGAACTTCATGAGAGTCACATAGCTCAGTTGGCCCCCTCACTAAATCAATCTTTATTTGTTTCCATCCTCCTCTGCTAGACTGCCTCCCTAATGAATGTTTTATTTAAGGGATCATATTTTTCATTTCTATGATCTCTACTTATTTTTTCCTTAGTCACTTAGTCTGGTTTTCTCTACGAACTGTATCTTTGAATATGAGTTTTCTGTTGAATCTTGCACCTCTAATTCATGTTTTATTCCCTTAAGTGTTGTATAATTCTGTTTTTTTTTTTTTCTTTATGCTAATATTTGAAAATTCTTATTTTCGTTTTTGGTGACTGTAGGTTCCATTTACAGAAGCTTGCCTGTGGTGATTTTAGGGGAGGAGCAGTACCTGAAACCAGGCTGGGCACATAGGGATGGTTTGGCATCAGAGCTTTGAGTGTGCCTTCCCCCCAGAGATCCTCAGTTACCAGGACATTGGCTTCCTCCTCCATCTCTGGTAACCACTCTGTGCACCTCCTATTTGAACATTTCTACTTTAGAAAATAACACTAATGGTTGAGTTTGGACTAGGGAGAAGTCAAACTCTCTCTCACCTTTTCTTTAGTCCTGCTGTTCTTATAGAGGACTATAGGTAACAAAGAGTTACCTCTATGTCTTTCTTTACCCTTAGCACTCATACCAGGAAAATGTCTGAGCATATAGTTTGCAAGGTTTAGAAAGCAGTTATCAGAGTATTGCCTGGAGAGCAATATACTTTCTTTCCACTGCTGTTACAAACACAGTTAATTAATACCCTGATGATATTTCTATGCCGTCCCATGCTCTTTGTGTTTGCTCACTTTAAGCTTGGAACATCTGTGACTTTCTCTTCTCTCTCCAGATATTTCCTCTTGAACATGTTTTTTTCAGTCTTGTTTCTCTGTCGTCATGATCCTGTCTGTTTTCTATTACCCAGGACCTTCTGTTCCACTGATGGCACCCTTGTTTTCTAGCACTGTGATGGAAATACATTTTTTATAAATTATTGTTATCTGGGGGCATAGATAGGCTCTCACTCTGTTGCCCAGTCTGGAGTCCAGTGGTGTGATCTAAGCTCACTGCAACATCCATCTCCTGGATGTGATATTCCCATCCCAGCCTCCTGAGTAGCTGGGACTACAGGCATGCGCCAATTCATGGCTAATTTTTGTAATTTTTGTAGAGACAGGATTTCGTCATTTTGCCCAGGCTGGTCTTGAACTCCTGGGCTCAAGTGATCTGCCCACCTTGGCCTCCCAAAGTACTGGGATTATAGACATGAGCCACCACACCCAGACGAAATACTTTTTTTAAGATGCATTTTCTGTTATCTAGAAGAATTCTGGACAGGAAGGTAACTGGATGCTGTGATTAGTCTTGATTTTAGTAGTCTTTAGTAATCTTTTACTAATCTTTTCTGGTAATTAATTACAAATTTGAAAATGCAACTTAGCCAAAAAGAAAAATTACATAATCCCACTACCCAGAGACAACCAATATTAATATATTAATATGTATCTTTTAGAGTATTCCGTAGATATTTGTTAAAACAAAACCAGAGTAATTGAAAACCTATTTATGTGTAATGAACATCTAGTAAGTAGCAAGGGCAGGGTTGGATGAAAGAAATTTAGAGATATGATGAGGATGCAGACAAAAAAAAAAAATTATCTGCTTTCAAGTAGCTCTTAGTTCAATGGATACAAAAAAAGTAAACCACTGGAGGGGCAGAGCAAGGTGGCAGAATGGATGGTTCCATTTATTGTCCCCCTGCAAGGACACCAATTTAACAACTAATTACACAGAAAAAGCACCTTCATAAGAACCAGAAATCAGGTGAACACTCACAGTACCTAATTTTAACTTTTGTGTATGCATGTGTGTGTCCGTGACTGTTTTTTTTTTTTTTTTTTTTTTTTTTTTTTTTTTTACTTTATTTATTTCCATACGTTTTGGGGGGAAAGGTGGTATTTAGTTACATGAGTAAGTTCTTCAGTGGTGACTTGTGAGATTTTTGTGAACCCATCACCCAAGAAGTATACTCGGAACCCAATTTGTAGTCTTTTTTTCCTTACCGCCTTTCTTCCATTTCCCCCTAAGTCTGCAAAGTCCATTGTATCATTCTTATGCCTTTGCATCCTCATAGTGTAGCTCATACTTATAAGTGAGAACATATGATGTTTGGTTTTCCATTCCTGAGTTACTTCACTTAGAATAACAGTCTCCAGTTCCATCCAGGTTGCTGCAAATGCCATTAATTAATTCCTTTATATGGCTGAGTAGTATTCCATCATATATACCACAGTTCCTTTATTTACTTGTTGATTGATGGGCATTTGGGTTGCTTCCACATTTTTACAATTGCAAATTGTGCTGATATAAAGATGTGTGCACAAGTATCTTTTTTGTATGATGACTTCTTTTCCTCTGGGTAGATACCCAGTAGAGGAATTGCTGGATGAAATGGTAGTTCTACTTTTAGTTCATTAAGGAATCTCCACACTGTTTTCCGTAGTGGTTGTTCTAGTTTACATTCCCACAAGCAGTGTCGAGTGTTCCCTTTTCACTGCATCCACACCTACGTGTATTTTCTTTTTTTAATTATGGCCATTCTTGTGGGAGAAAAGTGGTATCACATTGTGATTTGGATTTGCATTTCCCTGATCATTAGTGATGTTGAGCATTTTTTCATATGTCTATTGGTCATTTGTATATCTTCTTTTGAGAATTGTCGATTCATGTCCTTGCCCACATTTTGATGGGATTGTTTTCATCTTGCTAATTTGTTTCAGTTAGTTGTAGATTCTGGATATTAGTTCTTTATCAGATGTATAGATTGTGAAGATTTTCTCCCACTCTGTGGGTTGTCTGTTTACTTTGCTGAATTTTCTTTTGCCATACAAAATCTCAGTTAGATTAAATTCTACCTGTTTATCTTTGTTTTTATTGCATTAGCTTTTGGGTTCTTGGTCATAAAGTCTTTGCCTAAGCCGTTGTCTAGAAGGGTATTTCCAATATTATTTCCTAGAGTTTTTTTAGTTTCAGGTCTTATGTTTAAATTATTGATCCATCTTGAATTGATTTTTATATAAGGCAAGAGATGAGGATCCAGTTTCATTCTCCTACATGCGGCTTGCCAGTTATCCCAGCACCATTTGTTGAATGGATGTCCTTTCCCCACTTTATGATTTTGTTTGCTTTGTTGAAGATGAGTTGGCTGTAAGTATTTGGGTTTATTTCTGGGTTCTTTATTCTGTTCCATTGGTTTATGTGCCTGTTTTTGTACCAGTACCATACTGTTTTGGTGACTATGGCATTGTAGTATAGTTTGAGAGCAGGTAGTGTGATGCCTCCAGATTTATTCTTTTTGCTCAGTCTTGCTTTGACTATGCAGGCTCTTTTTTGATTCCATATGAATTTTAGGATTGTTTTTTCTAGTTCTATGAAGAATGATGATGGCACTTTGATGGGAATTATATTGAATCTGTAGATTGCTTTTGGCAGTATGGTCATTTTCACAACATTGATTCTACCCATCTATGAGCATGGGATGTGTTTCCATTTGTTTGTGTTGTCTGTGATTTCTTTCAGCAGTGTTTTGTAGTTTTCCTTGGAGAGGTCTTTCACCCCCTTGGTTGGGTATATTCCTAAGTATTTTATTACTTTTTTCAGCTGTTGTAAAATAGGTTGAGTTCTTGATTTGATTCTCCGTTTGGTCGCTATTGGTTTATAGCAGTGCTACTGATTTGTGTATATTAAATTTGTATCCTGAAACTTTGCTGAACTCATTTATCAGTTCTAGGAGCTTTTTGGAGGAGTCATTAGGGTTTTCTAGGTATACAATCATATCATCAGCAAACAGCGACAGTTTGACTTTCTGTTTATTGACTTGGATAATAAAAAAGCTTCCAGCAAAGAAAAGACCAGAACCTGATGGCTTCACTGCTGAATTCTATCAAATATTTAAGGAAGAACTTATACCAATCCTACTGAAACTATTCTGAGAAACAGAGGAGGAGTGAATACTTCCAAATTTATTCTACAAGGCCAGTGTTTCTCTGATACCAGAACCAAAGACACATAGAAAAAGGAAACTACAGACCAATATCAACTAAGGAATAGTGATGCAAGAATCTTCAACAAAATGCTAGCTAACGGAATTCAACAACACATTAAAAAGATAACTCATGATAACCAAGAGAGATTTATCCCTGGAATACAACGATGGTTCAATGTATGCAAATCAATCAATGTGATACATCATATCAACAGATTGAAGGATAAAGGCCATATGAGCATTTCTACTGATGCTGAAAAGCATTTGATAAAATTCAACATCCCTTCATAATAAAAACCCTCAAAAAACTGTGTATAGAAGGAACACACCTCAACATAATAAAAGCCATATAGGACAGACCCACAGCTAGTATCAGACTGAATGGGGAAAAACTGAAAGTCTTTCTTTCCTCTAAGATCTGTAACATATCGAGGATGCCCACTGTCTCCACTGTTATTCAGCATAGCACTGGAAGACCTAGCTAGACAAGTCAGACAAGAGAAATAAAAAGCATCCAAATTGTAAAGGAAGAATTCAAGTTATCTTTATTTGCAGATGATATAAACTTGTATTTGGAAAAACCTCATGTCTCCATCAAAAAACATTAAAACCTGGAAGTGGCTTTCAGTGGAAGGGGAGCTGGAAAGGGGATGGTACAGGAAAAAGGTGATCTTTCCCTGAAGCCTGCTGTCTCTGGCCAGGCTGCTCTCTGAAGTCATGCCACCTGAAGTTAAGCCGCATCTCTGACACTCAGTTGCTTCTCCTCTCAATGTTCAGCTGCTTGTCTCTGCCAGCTGAGGTCTGGGGTTTATATGGGTTTATATGGGCACAGAATAGGGGGGCTGGACAGGCCAAACAGTAACATTTGGGCAAGATAACAGGGATAACCGTTCTCGTTTAGGGCTGCAGTTTCAAGGCTTGAGGGTGGGACCTTTGCCAGTGAGCCACCCTTTTCTACCCAGTAAAGCCATCTGCCTTCTGTCCTTATCGCTTCTTTCCAAAAAGGCTGTCATTTTGCATTCTCATCAGCAAAGAATGAGACTTCCAGTTGCTCTGCATACCTTGTCATGACTTGATATTGTCAGAGTTTTACAGCCATTGTAATAAGTGTGGGAAAGTGTTCCATTGTGGATTTGATTTACACTTCCCTAATGACTACAATGTTTATCATCTTTTAATGGTCATCTGTATAGTTCCTTTGGTGAAGTGTCTGTTCAAATATTTTGCCTATTTTGTTATTGGGTGTTTGTTTTCAGATTTGAGAGTTGTTGATACTATATTTTTTACAGGTCTGTGGCTTGACTGTTTTAACCTCCTTCTGACTTTTTAAAGAAGACAACGTAATTTATAAATGTAAATACCTGCAGTGGAAAAACTCCCATGACCCATCTGTAATTTCAGACCTGGGATTCCCCAGAGGTTTGAAGCTCTCATTGACGGGTAGTTGCTGGTTATGGCCAACAGCCAAGTTGATTCAGGCACTGACATGTTAGAACATTCTGCACGTGCGCACCTCTAACACTCCTCCCCCAGCCTCTTCTTCCCCTCTGCAGAGACACCCTTCTCCTTTCTGCTGTTTCTGCATGGGTGGCCAGAGCCACACAGCCCTTTCTTTAAGTCAGGAGTTGCCTTGTCAAAGCACAAGTCAAGAAGGAAGTGATAAAGGGACTGAGGGGAAGCCCTGAGAGGACTGAGAGGATGGGAAACTCTGCTGAGAGAAAACAGGTGGCAGCAGAGCTCTCCAGAGATGCCTTGGAATCTGAGAATGCAAAGCCCCAAACAGAGAACATCCAGATGCTGGGATCACCATGTCGCTGAAGGGTGTTTCTGCCTTCCCTGGAAAAAAATACTCATTTTTGAAAAGAGGCAAGATTCCCAAAATGAAAATGAAGGATTGTCATCTACTCCCATCCAGGACAATATTCACCAGACCTACTCAGAGGAGCTGTGCTATACCCTCATCAATCATCAGGTTCTCTGTAGAAGGCCATCGGGGAACTCTGCTGAAGAGCACTATGAGAATGTTCCCTGCAAAGCTGAGAGACCCAGAGAGTCCTTGGGAGGAACTGAGACTGAGTATTCACTTCTACACGTGCCTTCTACCCCAAGGCATGCCCGATCCCCAGAAGATGAATATGAACTTCTCGTGCCTCAAAGAATCTCCTCTCACTTTCTGCAACAGCCACATCCACTTACGGCCCCTTCTGAGACCCAGTTTTCCCATTTATAGTGAAGTGGTTGGACTAGCATTTGTTTAGCACCAACAAATAAAAGGTGGGATGGGGGATCTGCCTGAAGCAGGGATGGGACACAAAGTCCCTCCAGCTTACCTCCCACAACAACCCTTTCCCTGCAGAGCACGGTTTGTGTACCACAAGTCCTCTTAGCACGCAAAAGCCAAAATATAAAGATCAACCATTTATCCTGAACGCCACCATTTAAGAAAGAGGTAACCATCTTTGGTTCTACATGATTTGGAGATTATAGTGGTGGGGGCGCCCCTTGATGCCCCTAAAGCTATGCACACCACAAGGGGCTCTGCTGTCTGTCTGGGATCTTCTTATAAAGCATTCTTATGATTGTTCTCTGAAGTCACAAGGAAGCTTTACTCATCATACTAAGTGTACCCAAGGGGGAGTTCACTCATTACAGTGACCTTCCAGCTCAGCCTCACCCCATGGGAACCTGTGTTGCTCCTCTCACTCCATGTGTCTAAGCCATGTCTTTTACATAGTGTCCTTTGACCTGTTGGCCCCCAGGGTCTGGCTGGTTATGTGAGTTGAATCAAGAGGCTCTAGGCCAGATGTTTACATAATTTTAACCTATATGATTTTATTTTTAACTTTGTATTTCTCCCTAGAAATCTTAATAAGACAATTGTAGCATCAGACAATGTTAAGAAGAATGATCCTTGGAGATCCCATAATCCCACTACCCTTGTTTGGCTCAGAGAGGATAATTTACCTAATGTTACATTAAAGTTAGTGGCAAAACTTAATTTGGAGCCTGATTTCCTACTGACTTCCAATTTAGTGCTCCCCCAGTATGCTACATAGAAAGCTCTCTGAAATATACTAAATGTATACTAAATGTATATATTTAATAATGTCATGTATAAAATATGAATAAAATGTCCACATAGGAAATTAACACAAAAAAAAACAAAACAAAACAAAAAAAAAAACATTAAAACTGATGAATGCATCCAGTAAAGTTGCAGGATACACAATCAGCATACAAAAATCAGTAGCATTTGTGTATGTATCAGCATACAAAAATCAGTAGTATTTGTGTATGTATCAACATACAAAAATCAGTAACATTTTTGTATGCCAGTAGTGAACAATATGAGAAAGAAATCAAGAAATAAAGAGTTCAAACAACTCTGTAGGGGAAAACCTAAGAATCTGATTAAAAATGGGCAAAAGGTCTGAATAGACATTTTTAAAAGAAGACATACAAATGGCAAACGTATATGAAAAGGTACTCAACATCATTGGTCATCAGAGAAATGCAATCAAAAGTACGATGAGATATCATCTCACCCCATTGAAATGGCTTTTGTCCAAAAGTCAGGTAATAACAAATTCTGGCAAGGATATGGAGAAATGGGAATTCTCATACACTGTTGGTGGGAATGTAAATTAGTACAACCACTATGTAGAACGGTTTAGAGGTTCCCCCAAAAAACTAAAAATTAGAACTACCTAATGATCCAGCAATCCCACTTCTAGGTATATACCCAAAAGAAAGGAAGTCAATCTATTGAAGAGGTATCTGCACTTCCAGGTTTATTGCAGCACTATTCACAATAGCTAAGATTTGGAAGCAACCTAAGTGTTCATCAACAGATGAATAGGTAACGAAAATATGGTACATATACACAATGAAGTACTATTCAGCCATAACTAAGAATGAGATCTGGTCATTTGCAACAACATGGATGGAACAGGAGGTCATTAAGTATAATAAGCCAAGCACAGAAAGACAAACATCACATGTTTTCACTTATCTGTGGGAGCTAAAAATTAAAACAATTGAACTCATGGAGATAGGGAGTAGAAGCACAGTTAACAGAGGCTAAGAAGAGCAGTTATAGAATCTGCTGAAGCTTTCCTTGAGAGTGCAACACAGCCCAACTTTTCCCTCTGCTCAGTCCTGCTTGATTCCCTTCCCTTCAGCATGTTTCAGCCTTAAGAACCTTCCTTCTGGCTATAATCCCTGTCTCAGTCTGCTTCCTTGGGAACCCCATCTGTGGCAGATTACAAATTGAGCCAAGGCAGTAGCAATGGAGCTAGTGTAGACTTTTTAGGATATTTTAAGGAACAATAGTGTTCACTACCAATTGGATGTAAAAGGAAAGGAAGATGGAGGACTTAATTATAACTTCCACATTTACTTGGACAACTGGGTAGTCAATGGTGCATTCATCAAGATAAGGAATATAAAAGTAGGAGCAGAGTTTGGGAGAGAAAATGGCCAGTTTCTTCTTGTACATTTTCATCATGTATATAAAGGAAAATGCAACAACATAATATGTGGAAAGTTATTAGATTAAACTATGAAGTGCCACTTTTATAGGTCAAATTTGTTAAATATTGGCAATTTCAAATGGATGAAACTAATGATTATATATTAGCTTCTACATGGGAAAATTTACTATTTTTATTAAACCTTATGTAGGTCATATAAGATTTTAGAAAGGCAATATGTGTCAGAGTCAAAAGATAATCTTTTGGATAATATATCATTTACATTTAAGCTTCTGAAGCAAGAATATAAGTCACATATTGTTGCTTTAAGGCACATTAGGGGATCTTGATGAAATTGGGAACTTTGATTTACATCCATTTTCTTCTAGAAGTTGAGACATAATTGCCATAAGTAGAGCTAGGAAAGGTCACAGATAATTTAATTTCTATGCCAAAGCTTTCTATAGCACGCTATCATCTGTCTTTAAAAAAAAAAAAAAAAAAAACTAGGACACATTTGGAATCCCATGGCATTTGTTGTCTTTCAACAGGCTCATTGGCAGAACACAGAAAGCCTTCATGCAGTTTTTAGGTGAGATCAAAACTAAATCATACTGTGGCTTCACCTTTATGGGCTGAAAAGTACACTCAATATACAAGTTCTTCTGAGGTTGTAACATGTAGCATTGGTTGGATATGGGCATCCAGATACTACTGATATAACTGATTGTGGTGGTATTTGAGGGACTAGACTTAGAAATAGGCTCCATAGTGCTTTTTACTGTTCCAAGCCTCAAAATATTGTTTCTATTCCTTTATTTAGAGAAGTAACCCACTAGATATATATTAATAGGATTTTTAAAGTACGGGTAATCATGGCTAATACTATGTTAAAACTTCAGGTCAGTAGACCTGGAGAGATTTTTTTAAAAATTAGAATAGGTACATGCAGAATGAAAAACAACCACCACCATCTTTTAAAAGATAAGGCATGGGTTCAAGGACAGAGGCAGTGACATCATTTCTCTGGGTAGGTTAGATAATGTAAGTGAGAAAAGTGCAGAAAAGTATTAATACATGTACCAATCAGAATAGCCTAGGTTATTCTGAAGTAACAGAAACCTTGAAAATCTTAAAACTTGGCTTAAAACCACCAATTTTATTTCTTGCTCACATTATATGTCCATTGCAAGTTGGATGTGCCTTCCACTCCCCATTGTTTTGTTTGGTTGGTTTTCCAACCAGGAAGTGGTACCAATTCCCCATGGATTTTACTACAGGATCAGCATTGAATAAGATGCCACTGCCTGTAACACTGTAAGTCATCCAAAGTGAACAGAAAATGTGATGCATTACATACCGGCATTTAATGCTTGTGTCCAGAGTAACATACATCCGTTTTGTTCACCTTCCACTCACACTTTGTTGTCTAAAGTAAGTTCAGGGCCACAGATAGCTTCAAGAGACATGAGAAAGCATACTACTACAAATACAAATGTTTGGTGAGCAGTACTAATGGCTACTATTGCCACTTTCTTTTTTTTTTTTTTTTTCGAGACAGAGTCTTGCTCTGTCACCCAGACTGGAGTACAGTGGCGTGATCTTGGCCCACTGCAACCGCTGCCTCTCGGGTTCAAACAATTCTCCTGCCTCAGCCTCCCCAGTAGCTGGGATTACAGGCATGCACCACCATGCCAGGCTAATTTTTGTATTTTTAGTAGAGACGGGGTTTCACCATGTTGGTCAGGCTGGTCTCGAACTCCTGACCTTGTGATCCACCTGCCTACAGATTAGAAAGTGGATTGCCACTTTCTAATCTGTAGTTAGTTGAGATCAAAGAACGGCAGTGTTGCGGGAGAGGCAGACATGAGAAATCTTGAACAGGGTGATGACAAATATAGAGTAATGAAAGAGCCGTGCAGCTAGAATATAGATAAGGCTTTGAGTTAGTTTCAGTTTTTTGTTTTTTGTTTTTTTCTTTTTTGAGACAGGGTCTCACACTGTTGCCCAGGCTGGAGGACTGTGGCTTGATCTCAGTTCAACTGCAGCCTCGACCTCCCAGACTCAAGTGATATTTGAGCCTCAGCCCCCTGAGTAGCTGGGATGGAGTACAGGCACAAGCCACCACGTCGAGGTAGTATTTGTATTTTTTGTAGAGGTGGGGCTTCACCATGTTGACCAGGTTGGTCTCAAGCTCTTGAGCTCAAGTGATCAGCCCACCTCAACCTCCCAAAGTGCTGGGATTACAGACGTGAGCCACTGCACAGGGCCTTAGATAAGGCTTTTAAGTTTCAGATACACAACCAACCTTTTCTGCAGATGCGAGAGGAACTATTTTTCTTGTATAGGTGCATAACTTCCTAGATTTTGTTGTCCTCAAAAAAGAGAGGAGAAGCCAGTATAGGGAAAGTAAAGGTTTAAAAGGAAAGTGGTGTCCTAAAAGACTTATGGAATCCTTTTTTTTTTCTCTCCTTTTTTAGCAATATTTAGTAATTTATAGTTCAAGATCACTTGTTCTTTCTTTTGCCACCTCAAATCTGCTATCAAGTTTATCTAGTGAATTTCTCAGTTTAGTTTTTGTATTTTTATCTCTAAAATTTCTGTTTTTGTAATTTATATTTCTGTGTTAATGCTACCTTTATTTTAACTCATTAACAGCATATCTGTTAATTACGTAAACATATTTTTCTTTAATTCCTTAAGTACATTGATAATAGCTATTTTGAAGATTTTGCGAAATACAACATGTAGGCCAACTCAGAATCTGTTTCTACTGTTTGCTTTTGTTTTTTCTGCGAATGAATAAACTCTTCTATTTCTTTGCCCATCTAGAAAATTTTGATTGAAAACTGGACATTCCAGCAACTCTGAAATTTATCGTTTTCTGAGGATTGTGTTTGTTCTAGTGGATAGTTAACTTTTTGTTTTACATGTTTTTTTTGTTTTGTTTTTTTGTTTGTGTGTTTGTTTGAGATAGGATCTTGCTCTGTCACCCAGGTTTGAGTAGTGTGATGCGATCATGGCTCACTGCAGCCTTGCCCTCCCGGGCTCAAGTGACCCTTCCACCTCAGCCTCCTGAGTAGCTGGGACTACAGGCATGCATCACCACACCTGACTATTTTTTGTAGAGATGGGATTTTGTCATGGCTGGTTGCCCTGGCTGATCTTGAACTCCTGAGCTCAAACATTCCTCCCTCCTTGGCCTCCTAAAGTGCTAGGATTACAGGTGTGAGCCACTTCACCCAGCCTGCATGTTGATTTTTTAAAGAATGTATTCTAAATGCTATTTTTTTTCTCTCTATCTGTCTTTTTTTAAATTTCAGTAGTTTTTTGCGGAACAGGTAGATTTGGTTACATGGATAAATTCTTTAGTGGTAATCTCTGAGATTTTGGTGCACCCATCACCTAAGCGGTATACACTCATGTAGTCTTTTATCCCTCACCCCCTTCCCTCCGAGTCACCAAAGTCCCTTATATCATTCTTATGCCTTTGTGTCCTCATAGCTTAGTTCCCACTTATAAGTGAGAACATGTGATATTTGGCTTTCCATTCCTGAGTTACTTCACTTAGAATAATGGTCTCCACTTCCATCTAGGTTGCTATAAATGCCATGATTTCATTCCTTTTTATGGCTGAGTAGTATTCCATGGTGTATATATACCACATTTTATTTATCCACTTGTTCATGGTCAATGGGCATTTAGGCTGGTTCCATGTTTTCATGGTTGCGAATTATGCTGCTAAAAACATGCATGTGCAAGTGTCTTTTTCATAAAATGACTTCTTTTCCTCTGGGTAGATACCCAGTAGTGGGATTGCTGGATCAAATGGTCATTCTACTTTTAGTTCTTTAAGGAATATTCATACTGTTTTCCTTAGCAGTTATGCTAGTTTACATTCCCGCCTGTTGCCTATCTGCCATCACGCCCCGTCCCCTTGCCAATCCCATCTGTCTATCTGAGAGATTTATTTATTTCAAAAACCTTGGCTCATGAGGCAGTGGAGGCTAAGAAGTCCAAAATCTGCAGGATGGGCTAGTCAATTGGAGACACAGGGAAGAGTTGTTGCACCTGAGTCCAAAAGCAATCTGCTGGCAGAATTCCTTCTTCTCTAGGGGACATTAGTCCTTTTGCTCTTAAGGTCTTCAACTGACTGAATGAGGCCTATGCACATTATGGGGAGTTATCAGCTTTAGTGAATGTCTGGTGATTTAAATGTTAATCTCACCTAAAAATACCTTCACAGCAGTGTCTAGGCCTAGCCATGTTGACACATAAAGCTAACCAACACAAGCCTGTGTCAGTTTGACACTGATACACATCTCCTGAAAGTATACTTACTCTCCAAATAAAAATATATTTTATTTGTTATATTTAGTTATAAGATATCAAGGAGAAGTGAACTATCTAATAACGTTATATTACTTGATGTAAAGTTAACAATACTTAAATAATATAAAAGTCCATCAATTTTATGTTATATAGTAAGGAGAAAAGAAAGGGAAAAAACAAAGATACTTGATATATGCACAGACACACACATACACACACACACACACAGATCAATCATACTTTATTCAGTGAGTTCCTTGGTGATAAGTATTTGTTTCCAAATTTTGCTTTAAAAAATGTCATAATAATAACCTATCAATAAGTCAGAGTACTGGCAGGAAAGAGATGGCACACTCAAACTGGGTTATTGAGGAGAGGCTAATAAAAGTGTTATTCAAAGAGATGTAAAGAAGGGTCCAGGGAAACAGAAAAAGTGCTAAGATAAATGCTAGTAACATTTGAGAGTCATTTCCCCTCCATTTGGCCTGAAGATAGTAGTTACTGAAATCTGGAAAACTACTATCATTGAAGTGGTAGCTGTAGCTGTTGGACAGAGCTGCCTGATAGAAGCTGGGCCCTAGGTAGAGGAATATTGACTTGGCCCAGAAGGAGGTGAGAAATAAATACCTCAAACTTAACTTTCCTCCCACCTTCCAGTCTCTGGCTGATGCCTCCTATGGGCCAAACCTAAGTGGAAGCCAGAGGAATCTAGTTAATATAGTTCAAGAGTTAATGAACTATGGCCTGCTTTTGTAAACAGAGATTTACCGCAACACAGCCATGTTCATTTGTGTGTGTATTATCTGTGCATGCTTTCACCTTTCACACTGTAGCAGAAGTTTAGTAGTTAGGGATTATATGGCCCTCAGTTACTAAAGTATTTTCCCTCTGGCCCTTTATGGAAAATGTTTGCTGACCATTGACATAGGTCAAAAAGTTCAGTCTCTCAGGCTCAGAGCAGAGTGGGGAGAGGTAGAGAAGAGACCTGGAGTGGCAAACAAAGGCTATTCAGCATAAAAAGTAATTTCACGTTATGACAGTGTGTATTAGAAATAGATTGCTAGAAGTGTGATTGCTAGGTCAAAGGTAAATGGCTGTGTAAATTTCCTAGATATCACCAAGCTCACATTCATAGGTGTTATACCATTTGACATTGTCACTGGCAACATAGGAGTGGTCCTGTTTCCCCACAGCCTATCCAACAGAATATATCCAATACATATAGGCTTTTTGCCTCTCTGGTAGGTAAGAAGTGGTATCACAATATATGACTTAATTTGCATCTCTTATTATGAATAAAATTGAACAACTTTTTGAATATGCAAGGGACCTTTTCATTTCTTCTCTAAACTACTATTTGTTTATGGAAGAGATATATATTTTTTTCATTGGAGTACAATATACTGTAAAGTGCAGTACATATTTAAATACATAGCTCAATGAGTCTTTTTTACAAAGTAAATATTCTCATGTAACAACCAACGGGATCAAATTATAAACATTATATCTCTGAAGACTTCCTCATGCTCCCTCCATTTGCCCTCCTAAAATGAATCACTATTCTGTTTGCCATTAAATAGTTTGAGTTGTAACTTTCTACAAACAAAATTGCACAGCATATATTCTTTGTCTGGTTTCTTTCACTCATGTGTCTGTGAGCTTTATCCATATTGTTGGTGAAGTTTTTCTCTTTTTTATTCCAATATAATAACTAATTTTAGAAATATACAAGTTATTTATTGATTATATTGTTAATAGGCATTTAAATATTTCCTTTTTGCCTTTAAGACTAGTACTGCTATAGATATTCATGTACATGTACTTTGGTGCATATATGTATACGTTTCTATAGGATATATACCTAGCATTGAACTTGTAGAACATGAAGTATGACTTTGGCTTTAGTCAGTACTGCCAAAGCTTTTCCTAAGTGGTTATATCAATTTTCACTCCCTTCAGTAGTATATTAGAGTTCCACTTGCTACATGTTCTTGCTATTACTTGGTGTGGTCAGAATTTTACATTTAGGCCTATAAATTTTCATATCCATATGTGAAAAAATTAACTGAAGTTTCTAGCACAGTCCCTTCACAAAAATTTATTACAGATGAATTATAGATGTAAGTGTGCTTCCAAAAACCCTTCATGAGAAAAGATTTATGGTCCACACCAGAGTAAGTTATACCTTTCTTTATAATTCACTTCAGTACATTATCTAGCTATCCATCTATCCATCTATCTACGTTTATATCTATATAATCACTATTTCTATCTATATCTAGACATGAGTTGTGTCTTTTTTATTTGTTCCAAATTCTTTGTGGTTGTAGTACTAAAGCTTTCAGTTCTTAGAGGTCACCTCACTTTCCTGCCATGTGGCCCTCTCCATGGCTGTTCACATCATAGCAGGTTACTTCTTCAAGACCAGCAAAAGAGTCTCTGTTTTTTGGTTGGCTAAGACAGTCATGTAAGGTCACACAATCATGGCAGTAACATCCATTACCTTTGCCATAAAACATAACTGAATCAAGGAAGTGACATCCCATCACCTTTACCATATTCTGGGGGTCAGAAGCAAGTCACAGTTTCCACCTGCAGTCAACTGGAAGGCCTTATATAAGCTTATAACTCATTGGTGTATATCCACCAAAGTTCAGTTATCACAGTGGATATGCAACATCTCTGGAGGCAAGGGAGATGAGCAGCCAATCAGGGTGTTGTTCAAACAATAAATTAATATAAGTCAAAAATAGATGATCAGAAGACTGAAATAAACTACATAAAATAATACAAAGTCACATTCCATTTCCATACCTGTGTCAGTTTCCTATCCTAAACTTATCAATTGAAAGAGGGACCCTGTAATGCAGAGACAAGTCATTCTCCAACAGAAATTACAGCCATTTACGTGTATAACTAAACTGTGGGGAAAGGGAATACCCAAATATTTCGAGAGCTGTTTGATGTCGGCCTGAGTTGACATTGATAACTGGAGACATAAAGCGTCATAATCCCCATGTTAAAGTGAGAGTATATGGAAGCCAGATGGTAAATGGAATGCTGGCACTGGTCCAGCTCACGGTAGTGGGTTCACTGGGTTCACAGACTCACAAAGTGATTGTTTCCTTGGTCCCAAGATATGTAATTGGAATGGAAATGCTTGGTAGTTAATGATTTATTAAATTGTAGAGTAAGAGTTATTCTCGTGGGAAGAGCAAGTGGAAATTTCTAATATGCCCCTTCCTCACACACAATATTGCATCCCAGGGGAAACAGCAGAGGACCTAAAAGATGCAGGGATCATGGCCCTATTATATCTCCATTGAATTCACTATTTTAGCTCTTAGAAAACCCAGATGGATCTGGAAGATGAAAGTAGATTGCTGCAAACTCAACCAAATATTGCATTAATTGCAGTTGCTCTTCCAGAAGAAGCATCTTTGTTAGAGCAGATTACCACAACTTCAGGTACATGGTATGCAGTTATTAATGTAGCAGTTTTACCCTTTCTAAAAATCTCTATTGGAAAGGAGGATCAGGAACAGTTTGTATTCATGTGGAATAGGCCTAATTTTGCCTACATTAACTGTTACCTAGGTTAACTAGGTTAACTGTTATACCATATATCATGAAAATATATCATGATATTTTCTGGAGGGATCTAGACAGATCAGCTGTGTACAGAACATCCCATTGGTCCATTATATTGATGGCATCATATTGTTTGGATCAGATCATCAAAAAGTGTAAATACATTGAAAGACTAGGTAAAAGGGTAGGAGATTAACACTTTGAAGGTTCAAGGACCTGATTCATCAGTTAAATGTTAGGGATTCATTGATCTGGGGCATCTTAGAACATCCCCTTCAAAGTAAAGGACAAATTATCACATCCTCACATCTTTCATTATGCAAGAGAACATGATACCTGGTTTCTTCTTTGGGCTCTGAGGCAGCTTGTTGCATACTTGGGAATACTACTATGCCAGCTGTAAGTGGAACCAGAGCAGATAAAGTCTGTGCAGTAGGTCCAGATGCAGCAAGTCCAGTGGTACAGAGGCGCTTGTGTTAGGGTAGCCATGAAATTTGTGGTAATATGAAAATCATAATCTCAGAACTCCTAGAGTTATAGAGTAAGACCAGGTCAAATACAGTAGAGAAGTATACAGTTTCTAAAATATTTATCTTCTGGTGTGCGACTGGTAGATACGGAGTGCCTAGCTGTGGGATACCTAAAAATAGGTATATTAATGATTTGACTGTACTACCTTTTAAAAAAGATTTAAGAAGATACAAGTATCAGAGTTTTATTGAGTCACACAAAAGACTCTAGAGATTATGGGCATACCTCACAGATTTTTTATTGAACAATAGGGCCTCCAGGAAGATTCAGAACTTTGTTCTTCAGGAATCTCAATAGAAGCCCAAAGGCTCCCCAACCTCACCCCAGAAGATGTATGGATGTGACTTTTGTCTAATAGGCAAAACGCCAGTGACATTCACAGAAAACCCACAACATTTTTGAGAAAAGTATATATGCAAAAACATTGCCAGCATAGGCTGAAATGAACAGAAGCAGTACAAAATGCATCGCATCTCCCAATTTTCTGTTGTCTTGAACAGAAATGTCTGTAAGTGTTATTTTATGTCTGCCTCATCATTGTTTGTCAGGTATGAGATAACTTGTCTTTCTGGTTTCACAAGTTCACAGATATAGAGGCGCCGTACTCCTGAAGCTGTACTTAAAGAACTGTGCTCAAGGAAACTCCTTCATATACTTGGACATGATTTAGATGAGGAGATACTGGATTTTCATCTGATGCCATAATGGCATGAGTTTTACAGAGACATGAGAGATGGTACACATATTTTTCATGTGGAAGAAATGAGAATCACTGGGGGCCAGAGGGAAGATAATGGTAGACTGCTTATAAATTGAATTCCTGTCATCCCTACCTTCTTGTATTCAGTCTCATGTATGTGTAACTGCTTCCCCTTGAGTATGGGCTGGACTTCATTACTCTCTTCCAAATAACAGAACATAGCAAAAGTGATGGATGTCAATTCTGAAATAAGTTTACAAAAACTATGACTTCTATCTTGCTTATGTTGACAGCTGATGTGATACCTCAGTTCTTGTCTTCTTAAAATAATTTAAACAAGAGACACCCAGCAAAGGGGGTGTAGTATAGAGTAATTTATTTCAGAAAGAAAAGGAGTATTTTGAGGTTAGGTGCAGAATAGGCAGTATACCCTGAGAGAGAGAGGGGATTCAGAGCAGGACGAGACAGCGAAGACTGGCACTAGGGAGGCTCCCTTTATGGAGACCTACATGATTATTCATAAAGAGGTGAAAAGAGGTGGTACTCATAAGCATGTTCTGGGTGGTCCTCTGGGTCCACATTCACAATATCTGTACATGCTTGTTCATACATTGCAAGTCTCATTAGCATCTTATATCTCCACCCAGAGGTGTGCTTTTTACTATTAAAATGAGCAAACGGTCAGTTTGAGGATAGGTAAAATAAAAATGTGCATGCTCTTTAGAAGGGAATGTCTCTACTGAAGATAGCTTTGCTTGAATGAGTTCAACTACAATGCGAATGTTGTTTATTGTGTTGATTGTGCAGTCACCATGGTTGCTGTGCCTCGAGAACATGGTCACTTCCTTGACTACCTATCCTGCCTCACTTACACTCTCTCTTTCCCTGGTCCTCCTTGTTTGCTTGCTTGTTCTTAAGATGACTTACAAATAGCCCATGTGAAAAAGGAACTAAGTGCAGCCTTCAGCCAATAGCCAACAGGGACTGAGGCCAATAAAGAATGGAACCGTGCCAACAGTCATGTAGTGAACTTAGAAGCAAATTCTTCCACAGCTGTTCATTGGAATTACTGCAACTCAGATGACACCTTGATGGTAGCTTGTGAGAAACCTGAAGAAGACAACACAGATAAGCAGGATCCAGATTCCTGACTCAGAGTAACCGCGATAATAAATGCTGTTTAAGCCTCGTAATTTTGGAATAATTTGTTATGAAATCGTAGGTTACTAATATATAGCACAGCATTGTACAACAGAAGGGTTATCAATTCAAGACCCTTCCTCATTTGACAGCAGAGAAAAATGAATCCCAGTGATAATTAAGAACATAAAATATGCCAGTATTATGTTAGTATGATGAATGGCTTTTTTAAAAAGATTTAAAAAATTCAATCATATGGAGTTTTTTTTTAATACAAATTACTTAAACAATCATAAAGCTGGATGGAATTTAGAGATCAGTTGGTAGCATCCACTTATTTTATAGAGGAAGAAACTAAAATATACTTTTAAAAATTTCCTTTTGTGATTGCCTTCTAAACTGGTTTATGAGCTACATGAGAAAACCAGGCTTATAACTTTGTAGCTCACCTTATTTTTGAAACCCAAACATTACAATCCAATTTAATCAACTACTTTATTCACTAGTCTTGACTTTTGGCAAGCTCTAAAAAATCAAATCCCCTGTCAAGGGATGAAGATTTGCCACTATTGAGGATAGTCAAAGAAATTAGCTTCAGGCTCTGAAAGCAATTTCAAGAGCTCTAAAAACTGTTTTAAGAAATGGCAGTACTGCTGGAATAAATGTATATCCTGTCGGGGCAGCTACTTTGAAAGGGATATAGTAATTTGGATCTGTAATTTCTGCATTGTTTCTTAAAGAGTAAAAACACATTATATAATAAGTGTGCAGAAAATGATGGCCATCCGTTCCACAACTACAGCAACAAAAATTTAAACAAAAGCTTTCAAACAGTGCTTTAGTCTTTGCTCAGCCATCTGCACCTGTGATCTTGAATGTGACCTCTTTGCATTTTGTAGTTATTGACAATTAGGGTCTATGACACTCTTACCAGGAATTGTCATTAACTATTGAATTATTTAATATTTTCCTTCAATATCATATCTGATAGCAGAACTAGATTTACAATTATGTGAACTATCTTCCCTCAGTCCCTTTCATCACTCCATATATTTCATACTTTCTCTCTGTGTGTGCATCTTGATTGATATTTAAAATGTTACTATTAGAGTTTCATGACATAGATTCTGAATTGCAAATAAGTTTTAAGTGGCTTACTTTGTTCAGTTGTTTGTGGCAATCTGGAACACCATTATTGAGGAAGATTCTGTAGCTTGATCTGGTATCAGTGGGAAATAAGTCCATGTTTTCTTATGTGTGCCATTATCAAAGACGAAGGGTAACCGCATATATATTTCATGATCCTTCTTAGGATAACTGTCTTGGCCCTTATTGCAATAAAAATACCTCAAGAGTATATTTTATATAGATAATGTTTACTGGATTGTCATCCAATTATACTTTAGGGGTAATAAAAGTTCCATGATGTAGAAGGAGAGAGCATATTCAGCTGGTCTGCATTAGAAATGGGGGATTTCATCACGAGGGAAAATGAAACAGAATTGTTGCAAAGATGATCTAAAGATCCATACTTCACAGTTTTATCTTGGTTCAGCCCTAAATACCTTTAAGTGTTTCTTCAATTTGATGTAATTGTCTCTTCTCACCATTTAGGAATACTGCAGAAACCTGGAATATTCATATTATCACTATGGTCTCAGGTCACTGATTTAATCTCAGCTCCATTGTGCTAAGACAGTTGATTTTCCAAGCTCTGATTTGCCTTGAGGAAGGGCAGAATTTACTGTGGTCCTAGCACATGTCAGAAACTCTGGGGGGATGTATTTTGTGGTGTTCCTGGATAGTGAATACAGGAAGTAATCCTATAGTCCTCTATTCCACTCACATCTATGGTCAATGTCCAGTGTTGAATGGACAGTCAATGCCCTGTGTTTGGTTTCCATTGTTCTTTCACCTGTGCCTGGGTTTCAGAGATTGTGAATTTGATCAATCAAAATTCCTTTCCCTGTCTATAGTAATAACTGAGTACAAGATAGTAAGCAATCAGAAAAGTTGAGGACAACTAACAGATAAACTTGGCTCCTAAGAACCTAAATCAGTCCATGATACTCTAGGTTTATCCTAGTACACCTGTATAACTTCTTCTTTCCTACTTTCTCCTTTTCTTTCTCCTCTCAATGGTCTCTAGCTAAACCTCCTATTGATACTCCTTTCTTTTTTTTTATTTTTCTACCTCACTTTTCTGTAGTCATTCAGAACTAAATAGAGTGTCGACCTCTGAACCAATCTATAGTATATTGCTGTGTCCTGAGTCCCATTTTCTCAGCTACCAATAAATTGCAATTCATTCCTCATAGCTTCCTGACATAACCTCTGACTGGTTCGTACTAAATCTTTACTATATCCCAGAAACGTAACCTGGTCTAGACTCTAGCTCACTTTTATGGTAACTCAATATGCCTCTCTAGGAGGAAAGTTACCCCAATTTTTTTTTTGTTTTTCTTAAAGTTTGGGATGATATTTCAAAATTTTGGAGGAAATATTAACTGTGGACAAAGAATTTTTAAAATACCTTCATTCTAATGTCATTCTAGGTTGATGAAATATGATACTTTTTAACAGAATGACTGAACTTTGCATTTTTTCTCATTCAATTGAGAAAAAAATGAAAATTAACAAAGTATACATATTTTCTGAAGTCAAGGCTTTGCTTTGGTGTATTGGGAACTTTTCTGAACCCTTTCTATGAGAAGTAATTGGATGTGAGCATAAGACGAATTACAGTTCAAACCAGTCATTGGAAGCATACTAATTGACTCATCTAATAGTGTAACTAATTCACTACTGGTAAATTCTCAAAACTTCTTAAAAATTCACCACTTTGGCAAATCTAATTTTGCCAAAGTGAGGTAGGAAAAAATGATTACAACTTTTTATTTCTGATTATGTAATATAAGTATATAATTGAGTATCAGTGACAATTCAATTATGCTTAACAGATTAGTGATCTGACACTACTAACACTACTTTGCACCGTGACTACCACCTGCCCCTGCCAATGAGAAACACCACAGATTATCACCATCTTTCTTGGAATCCTTACCAAATACAGAGTTTACTCTTAATTTTATGTAATAATCTTATTTCTAGTGTCCGTTATGGATCTCAGAAGATAGGCTGTGAATTATCTCAGTGGAGAATGGAAGAGAAAGATACACTGTGAACATTTTATTCCTACAACATTGAAAGATAATCTTCATCTCCTAATTATAGGAGTGATACTAGCTACAGAGCGGCAAATTGATAGCCATGCATATCTACCCTCCCAGCAAGAGTAGAGTCCTGAGTTTGCCTAAGGGCTACCTGGCTCCATTGGAAATGCTCTGCTCCCTTGTTCAACAGCTATTTTATTTTTGGCTAGTCTCAATTAACGCACATTTAAAAGAAGTTACATGATCAGGAAAAGCTTTCAAAAATCTTTCAAAGTGGCATTTATATCTGTCTCAAAATAGAACATCAGTGACCAAAAGGATGCTTTAAAGTGAATGGAAAAAAATAACTCTGAAGAAAGAAAGTAAGGGGGCTAGAAAGCAGGGTCTCTTTGAGCAGGTTGGTCTATTGCTAAATGGCCACATCTCTTTCCATTATTACCAAGAATTAAGGCTACTGGAAGAAAGAACCAAAGAAAAAAATATATAAAAGGTGCAACTTGAGGGCAGATGTCAGCAAAAAGAGGGAAAGCCTGCAGGGAGAATCAAAAACAGCACGGAGGGGATAGACTATAGAAAATAATAAATAAAAACATCCTTGAGTCATAGAACTAAAAGCATTAAGGCAATAAGTGGCAAAAAAATTTTTTTAAGGAACAAAAACTGAAAAGTGGGGCAAACTCACATGGATTTGCAGTAAAGGCACCTGAGGTCTAGTAAAAAAAATGGTTCCATCTAGGCATTGAAATAGTTGCAGAAGGCATATTCTGTATTACCACAGCAGGAATATGGATAGAGATAGAAACTCTCCTAAAGATGGTAGATGGGCAACTCAAATACTAGAATGAATGAGGATATTGTCAGAGAAGTAAAAAAGAAAAACTGATCTAGGAGACAGAAGAAAAGTCTTACCCAAGATTCTTGCAAAAAAAAATCTTCCAGCGGAAATCTAAGAACCTGTTCACTGACATTTAACACAATTTTTCCTTAAGAGAACAGACTGAAGTAACAGATATTCAATGCAAAGAATCTCCTTTATCAAATATCTGCTGAATATTGGCTCTAAGTCTGAGTAACATCTATAACTTCTTAAAAAATGCCTTTGTTAGGGAGTCTCTTCGATTACTCTCTGTATCGCTATGTCTGATAGATGAGAAATAATCTTTCTATTCTCAAATAAGGCACAAGGAAGTTGTAATTAGATTTTACCAAACTCACATATTCTACCTAGAGAAAACCAGTTAAAAAAAAAAAAAAGGCAAAAATCCTCTTCGCTGGAATAATTTTAGGTTACCTTGTGTTGGGGATTGGATGGAACTTCTAAGTAGAAGGAGATTTAGCCTAAAGCTAATGATGAGAGAGCTTTAGGGCCACCTCACTTGTATGACCTCAAAACAGAAGTTAATACTTTGGGTATGATCTGGTTTTTTGGCTCTTATTTGAATGTTCTTTTTGATGTTAGAATAATCTTTATCATTCTTCATCCTTTTTGCTTCATATGCCAGTATTTTTTTTATCTGAACTTTCTTAGTTCTTTAATAAATAAATTTTGTAAGACAAAGAAGGTACCATTTATACAGTCTAGGTCAGTGTGTATACTTTCTCTTTTTTTTTTTTTTTTACTGAAATATTTAAGAAATGGTTACGGAATGGGTGTCTGAACATCCACAACAGGCCATTTCTTTCTGTCTTGTAACAGGTTGTATGTGTGGACTTTATTGAGTTCTAAAGAATTTATTCAATACCTCTGAGAACCCAGCTACCAATAACTCCCTGGCTCATATTTTCTGGTTTCACCGCCTGAGAGGTATATTAGTCAGGGTTCTCCAGAAAGACAAAACCAGACATCTAGGCATCCCTCAATCCAGTCAAGTTGACACCTAAAGTTAACGATCACAAGAGAGATTGTGCCTCTTAACATATTCTCATTAAAGGAAAAAAACTCGGCTGGGCGCAGTGGTTCACGCCTGTAATCCCAGCACTTTGGGAGGCCAAGGCAGGCGGATCACAAGGTCAGGAGATCAAGACCATCCTGGGCTAACGCGGTGAAACCCCGTCTCTACTAAAACTACAAAAAAAAAAAAAAAAAAAAAAAAATTAGCTGGGTGTGGTGGCGGGCGCGTGTAGTCCCAGCTACTCGGGAGGCTGGGGCAGGAGAATGGCGTGAACCCGGGAGGCAGAGCTTGCAGTGAGCGGAGATCGCACCACTGCACTCCAGCCTGGGCAACAGAGGGAGATTCTGTCTCAAAAAAGAAGTCAGTCCACTCTTTTTAGAACACTTTGGACATAAGTTTGCTCTATAAATGTGTATTCTTTTTCTTAAGGAGAACCCTCAAGTTTTAAAAGTTTCAGTACCACAAGGCATACATCAGCTCCCAGCTCAGATTCCAACCTCTCATTGCCCACTCTTAAAGAGTTAAGCAAGTGCTACCTTGAGGAATCAGAACAGTTCAAATGATTTCAGAGCTTACCTTCAGCCAGATGGCTGAAAGTATTTTGGTTATCATCTGGACATACATTGACATTGCAACTGATAGAGAATAAAGAGTGATGAATTATTGCAGACCCATCCTTTCTATATTGTTATAATGAAAAGATTTAAAGTACTACACTGTCTAGACTAGAACATAGAGTCTTCTCAAATATTGGCCGATCTTGGAACATTATGTGATTCAAATGTAAGGAATTACTGTCAGAAGGGATTGGGAGTTGGGGAAGGGGAAGAGGTGGTAGAAATTCAACGCAGTATTTATTAACTTCTTATAGAATAAAAATAATTTTGTTTGGTTATTTTAATTAGTTGTAATTTCCCACCAGATGCTCATTAAATTATTTTCTGTTTAAAATCCCAAGTTAAATTATTTTCTATTAAAATCTCACCAGGCGTTGCTTATAGGAAAAACACCTAGCACAGGGACCAGTGAATACCTGATTAATACAGTATTGCTTAAGAAAGGAAGAAAGGAGGTAGAGTTTCAGAGTTAACACAGTAGTGAAGGTTACATCTCTAAGACTTTTAAACTTTTGTGAAGAAAATAATGGGGCTGGGCACAGCAGCTCACACCTGTAATCCCAGCCCTTTGGTAGGCAGAGGCAGGTGGAACTCCCGAGGTCAGGAGTTCAAGACTGGCCTGGCCAACATGGTGAAACCCTGTCTGTACTAAAAATACAAAAAATTAGCCAGGCGTGGTGGTGGCACCTATAATCCCAGCTATTCAAGAGGCTGAGGCAGGAGAATTACTTGAACCCGGGAGGCTGAGGTTGCAATGAGCCAAGATTGCACCATTGCACTACAGCCTAGGCAACAAGAGCAAAACTCCGTCTCAAAAAAAAAAGTAAGAAAAAGGAAAATAATTGGCAAACATTCTACTCTCCACTCTAGAGGGAGATGGTTAAAGTTTAGGAATTAATCATATCTGGGAGTCACTGTAAGAAAAAAATAGGAGTCAATGTTAAAGACTAATGTAATTAATTTATTCAAGTAGAACCTTCAGGCTGAAGAATAAGGAAACTAAATGCTACTCAATATAATTATAGGGCTCAGAGAAAAAGAAGGTAGGGGTGTCTTGATAATTAAGAACATTACTTTCTCGAATTTTTTTTTCATCTGGTGCCCCCAATTCAGTGGATAGGTATATTTTCTTTGACCTCCTCAGCATTCTAAAAATTGGACATTTCATATGTAAATGTAGATTTCTGAAGAGAGAGGGAGCAAAATGTAGCAATACTGTCTGCATTCCTGCAAAACAGCATTTGTTGGGAGGCATGGAACAACTGTGCCCTTTGCAAAAGCATGCAAGCTCATTCTGCTTTGCCCTGATTCCCGTCTCTCCCTATTAATGACACCAAGTCCATTTCACTCATTTACATTACCTGCTTGAAGTCTGAATGCCTCAATTATGATTCTTAGTTCGGAATGCCCTATTCCCCCCAAAGTAATGAATTTTCTTGGATATGTGTTTCACTTAAAAGTTACTTAATTACAAGGATCTGCTCAGCTGTATCACATACTGATGCAAATATTGAAAGAAAAAATCCAGCTGGGCCCAGTGGCTCATGCCTGTAATCCCAGCACTTTGGGAGGCCAAGGCAGGTAGATTGCTTGAGCTCAGGAGTTGGATAGCAGCCTGGCAACATGGTGAGACCTCATCTCTACTAAAATTCAGAAATATTAGCTGGGCATGGTAGTGCATGCCTTTAATCCCAGCTACTCAGAGGTGTTGAGGCAGGAGGATCACTTGAGCTTGAAAAGTCGAGGCTGCAGTGAGCGCTGATCATGCCACTGCACTCCAGCCTTGGTGACAGAACAAGACTGTGTCTCAAAAAGAAAAAAGAAAAAAAATCCAACAAGGAGCTTCCTTCTTCATTAACAATGGCTCAGAGCTGTTACTCCTCACCTGTTCTATGTATGAGACTTGATATCCACCTGCTTCACTGACATCCTGTCAAACCCTGGGGCTGCTATTTATTTTCAAGCATCAGACTTGGGTATTTATGTTAAAGAAGGAGAGGGAATGGATTCAGGAGAGGTGGAGCGTTCTGTGTAGGTGGGTGGGAATTTAGGCAGATGACTAGATGATAGAGATGCTTGGAGCAGTGCCTGTACCTGAGGGGCATGAGATGCAAAGAAACCCTGGAGGGGACCTCTTTTGCAGGACCCAATTCTTAGGTGCTTTTTCTTTCAGTACTTAAGTACAACCTTTCACCATCTATGTTATATGTGTCTCCTGAAATTGCCCTAACCTTTTAGTAGGCATATTTGCGCTTGGCTAAATATCTAGTGTGGTAGCCTCGAGACTAAAATGATGAGTTAATAAAAGCAAAGCAGGCTTTTTTATTCTGTGAATCTCTGGCACCAGTGAAGAGTGGCGGTTCTGTCTATGTCTTACTACACACCAACCACCTCCCAAACTTAAAACCGTAAAATAACAACCATATTATTATGCTCGCAACTCTGCTAATTGGGCAGGGCCTCTGCAGGGATGCTCAAATGGCTGAGGGGTAGAGCAGCCGACCAAGTATGCCTCTCTCATGTGGTCTCAGGGCTGCTCCACATGGTTCTTCTCATGTAGTCTTTCCAGCAAGGCAGCCTCAGGGAGGTCAGGGTGTATAGCAGCTGAGGACTCCAAGAGTGACTGCAAAACTTTTTATACCCTCACCTTAGAAATTCTAAAATGCTGCACTCCATTGCTCAAGTAAGTCTGATGGAGTTAAGATCAGAGGAATTAAACAATGCCTCTCAATGTGAGAAGCGGCAAAAAAAAATTCATGGACGTATTCGATCTACCACTATGGCCTTCTAAGCTTACTGAGTGCACTATAACGTAGGTTTCTGGCAGTTACTGGCATTACAGATGGGTAATCCAGGGCAGAGAGTTGGGAAATAGGGGACTACAGGAGAACTATGTCGGCGAACCCACCCAACCAAGACAGTAGGATCAAACCTTCGCATTACTCCTAAGAGGGAGAGAGTGCTACCATTAGAAAGGGAAATGGAGTCATACAGAATCATTTCTTTGGAATTGTTGTCAACATCTCACTTACTTTGCCATCACAACTAGTTTTTTGTTTGTTCATTTGTCTGTTTGTTTTTTGAGACAGAATCTCACTCTTATCGCTCAGGCTGGAGTGCAGTGGCACTATCTCGGCTCACTGCAACCTCCATCTCCCAGGTTCAAGCAATTCTTCTGCCTCAGCCTCCTGAATAGCTGAGATTACGGGCACCCGCCACCATGCCCGGCTAATTTTTGTACTTTTAGTAGAGATGGGGTTTTGCCATGTTGGCCAGGCTGGTCTCAAACTCCCAACCTCAGGTGATTCACCTGCCTTGGCCTCCCAAAGTGCTGGGATTACAGGCATGAGCCACTGTGCCCAGCCCACAACTGATTATTTCAAATAATGATACAATGTTAAAGAAAACTAAAAAGACTTCAGAGCAGCCAAAGCAGTAGTACAAGTTCTAGATGGGAATGTGTATTACTTATTCGTAAGAGGACTGTTCGAGGTCTCATTTAGAGAGCTTATTCACTCTTACTTTACACACAATTAGAATAAATAAATAAATACAGTTTTTGGTACATTAGTAGATAATAAATTTAAAGTACCTTAGTAGATTCGTAGAGAGAGATGGGTAATACTGTCAGAGGTAAGTTCACTGACAGCGACAAGAAATTACTCAGCTGTTAAGCCTAAATAGCTTCCAAATCCCAGCATCTTTCCCCTCTTTTCCATACTCTATACCCTATCATACAAAACTCTAGGATCAGCTGGTCTTCCTGTATGGGCTCATCTTCATTCTCAATTCCAAGAACAATGGAAACTTAAATACTTAAAGCACTACTTCCTGAGGCTCAGCATTTAGTTATTTCTGGTGTGGATCTGACCCTGAAGTCTTGTCTCTGTTGTAATAACTGGGAATCCCCTTATCCCTGAGCCCTCGTCCCTCAATTCTCCTAACTGGGCTTCATCCTGGATTCCTGTTTTCAGGGTGTTATTTGATATCTGATGTCTTAATTCCTCCTAGATTGTGGTCCTTCCCATTCAGCGGTTAGCCACAGCACATGAATGAATCCTCTGTTTAGTCAGTAGAGCTGTTTCACTTGTTGAAGGACATTTCTAGTGCCAGCTTCCTGGAAACTACTAGAATAATAAGTGTCCCTAATCCAAGCCCCCTTTGTCAGTTTTTACTCATGTTAGGAATTCCTGACCCTTCATCATGAAACCCTGTGGCTGACTGTCCATGCCACAGCTGAAGAACTGAGGGAATGGCCAAGTGTTGACCCTACATTTGTCACCGTCTTTATCTGGTGTTGGCACTGTCCACTGGCTGAGCCGGTTGCATGCTGATGATGTAGATACTGTTCCTCGCCCTGTCTCCCCCATCCTGGTTGGCTAATGGCCATGTCTTCTTGATGCCCTAGATATGACCTCAGCATCCTTAAATTAAAAGAGCAGAAAAAAAAAAAAAAAGAAGAATGGCCATTGAACAAACACAACATCAAAAGAAAGTGTGGGACTATTTTGTGAACAAGTAAACACCTTGAGAACAATGGTAATAGTAATGCACATTTATCAGGCACCCTTCTAAACCTTTTACATGTATGAACTCATTTCATCCTCACAAAAGCTTGGTGAGGCAGTACTATTATTATCCTCATTTTGTGGATGAGGACAGCAGAGTGCAAGTAATGCATCTAAATACACTTACTAAAGTTGGGGGGGGGTGGCTAAATTTTAAACCTGGCCGTCTTGCCCCAGAATTCATACTCTTACCCATTTTTTTCTGAGGCCCCTATAGATGTCAGTGCATCCTAGCCCAGTATAATAACCCAAGCCTACAATGATGATCCTGAGTCACCAAGAATATACAATTCTGTTCCAGAGGGCAAAAAGAAGTCTCTCAAAACCTAATGAGGGCAGTTGGGGGGAGCATCAGGAAGAATAGCTAAGGGATGCTGGGCTTCCTAACTAGGTGATGGGTTGATCTGTGAGCAAACCACCATGGCACACTTACACTTATGCAACAAACTTGCACATCCTGCACATGTACCCTGAACATAGAATAAAAGCTGAAGGAAAATAAATTATTAAAATTAATGGCACTTTAAGGGGCCAGCCATTATCAACTGGAAAATTAACTTATATGGAGCACTCTAACAGTGTTGTTGCTGTCTTATGGCCATTCACTTTTTCATGAAGTTTACTGGATACCCGAGTCATACCACATCTTTAATTTAGGCCTAAATTTGCATAAGCCATGAGTGCATACACTAATATATGAGGAGACTTGTTCATGGGAAAATGGAATTAAAAGTTCATGGAAAATGGAATTAAAAGATAAAAACAAAAACATAGACTATTTCTCAACATGGGCTTAATCAAGTTCAAGACACCTTTCTAAACAATACTAGCCATTTAGTCCATCCCTAAAGAACTGAGGGTCTTGGGAATTTCACCATGTCAGTCCAGCCTTTTTTACATTACTAAAAAAAAAAAAAAAAAAAAAAAAAAAAGGTGCCCTCTAAAGATTTTCTAAGATGAAGGAAAAAAAAAACCAAGTCAGAAGGAGCCAAATCAATACCATAAGTTTATGTCGGTAATGTCTGATGATTTGCTATATAAACTCTCACAAAATTGCCCTCATTTGATGAGGGGAACAAGCAGGGATATTGTTGTGGTGGACAAGAGCTCTTCGGTGAAGCTTTCCTGGGTGTTTTCTGCTAAATCTTTAGCTAACTTTCTCAAAACAATCTCATAATAAGCAGATGTTTTCATCCATTGACCCTCCAGAAAGTCAACAAGTCAAATAACTTAAGCATCCCAAAAAACCCTTGGAATGATGTTTGCTCTTGACCAGGCTATTTCTACTTGGACTGGACCACTTCCACCTCTTGGTAGCCTTGTGTTGATTGTGCTTTGTCTTCAGGATCATCCTGGTAAAGCCATATTTCATCACTTGTTCCAATTCTTCAAAGAAATGCTTTAGGGTATACATGTATTTGTTTGTCTGCCAAGGTAAAAGAATGTTTCAGGATCTTGATCCCACTTGTTTAATATTTCCATTGAAAGTTCTTTCTGCAGCTGATCTGGACACAGTGCTTTTGGCACTCATTGAGTGGAAAGTTTGCTCAAGTTTAATTTTTCAGTCAGAATCGTGTGAGCTGAAGCAACAGAGATGTCTATGTTGTTGGTTATTGTTTCTGCTGTTAATCGTCAGTCCTCTTCAATTAGGGAACAAATGATTAATCTTTCTTCATGAAATGATGTGATAGTCTGTTGCTGTGGGCTTCATCTTCAACGTCTTCTCTGTTTTGTTTTGTTTTTTTTTGTTTTTTTCGAGACAGACTCTTGCTCTGTCACCCAGGCTGGAGTGCAATGGCATGATCTTGGCTCACTGCAACTTCTGCTTGCTGGGTTCAAGCAATTCTCCTGCTTCAGCCTCCAGAGTAGCTGGGACTACAGGTGCATACCACCGTGCCTGGCTAATTTTTGTTTTATAGTAGAGATGGGATTTCACCATGTTTGCCAGGCTGGTCTTGAACTCCTGACTTCAGGTGATCTGCCTGCTTGACCTCCCGAAGTGCTGGGATTACAAGCATGAGCTACCATGCCAGCCAGTTTTTTTTATAATTTGCATTTTCCATGAATTTTTTGAAGACCTCCATTCTATTTCTGGATTATACCAGCAACAATTTTATGTATGGCTTAGCACATTTTGATGCTATGTAATTTTTGTAGCCTTTTAAAGTTTTTGATCAAGAATAATCAAAGTGGTATACATTAGATCCACATTTATAGCCCCAAACTGAAAATGAATTACCAACTTTTTCCCCCTGTAACACATCCGTAGAATTAACAAGATAACAATTCCATTTTTCGGAAAGGTTGGCCAGGTGATTACAATAAACTTTGGTTTGTTTTACTATATTTTTCAAAAAAAGGAATTTCAATTACCTCAAAATTAAGGCACAGTTAGTTTGTCACAGGTCAGGACTTAATTGCCTCAATCTGGAGTTTAGAGCCAAATTATTTCATTAGCATTCAGAGCCTTTAGGCCACTGAAAGTCTAACTAAACAAAACATACTGTCATAAATTTTTGTCTGAGAAAGGGCAGTTAGGGGTATTAAAAACACATACAAATAGAAAAGAAACCATCCAGGACATTTAAACATTTTTTCTTAAGAAATTTCCAAGATTGACGATGGTTGATGGTGTCACAGAAGAATTATTGTGAGACTTTTTAATAAATATTTGGGCTCTATGCCAGCTGATAAAATCAGAAGCTCAGGGTGTAGGCCCTGTACATTGTATATTTAAATTTTCCCTAGTGAATTCTGATGTGCAAAAAGCTGGAAAACACCAATCTAAGACAGGGGCCATCAAGCTATGACTGATGACCTGGCCACTATGTAAATAAAGGTTTATTGAAACAGCCACATCCATTCATATTGTATTATCTATGGCTACTTTTGGGCTACAAGGGCAGGTTTGAGTAGCTGTGAAAGAAACCAGGTAGCCCTAAAAACCTATGATACTATCTGACCATTTAAGAAAAAGTTTGTCGGACGGGCGCAGTGGCTCACACCTGTAATCCCAACACTTTGGGAGGCCAGTGGATCACCTGAGGCTGGGAGTTCAAGACCAGCCTGACCAACATAGAAAAAAACCCTGTCTCTAACTAAACATACAAAATTAGCCAGGCATAGTGGCACATGCCTGTAATCCCAGCTACTCAGGAAGCTGAGGCAGGAGAATCACTTGAACCCAGGAGGTGGAGGTTGCAGTGAGTCAAGATCACACCATTGCACTCTAGCCTGGGCAACAAGAGTGAAACTCTGCCTCAAAAAAAAAAAAAAACAAACAAACAAACAAACAAAAGAAAAGAAAAAGAAAAAGTTTGTCAACCTCTGCCATAGGCTAATGTATTGATAATACTGCATTTGGGTGGTAGTATTCAGATGTGTTAAATTTGCTCAAAAGAACGGAGGAAAGAATTATGTGAAGAATTGAAGAATTAGATGTTTTCCTTCCTTAATTATTCTTCCAGAAAGTTGAACACACTATCTCTGCTTATATCTCATTGGTTGAAACTGAGTCACACAGCCCTATCTAGCAGCCAACCAGACTAGGAAATGTAGTCTTTATTCTAATGGCCATGTGCCCAGCTAAAATTCAAAGATCTATTATTATACTAAGGGAAAAGGTGAACACAAATATTGGGTGACTAAAAGAAGTCTCTTTCACATTGGTCTGTTTCATATTTAAATACCACACCCAAAGTGCTGTAACAGGAACAGGAAAAAACATGCCCTGAATGGAAAAACAACTAACGAACAGGTTAAGACTCCATTTGCTGTTACCTCTTGTGTTAAAATGTTTGATCCCTCAACTTTTTGGGGAGATATGCTCACCGATTAGCTTCTGATGCAGCACAGAAAACATTTTTCAGTCAGAAATCTCTCTATATCAGGTGTGTTTGATCCAGATATCCAGAACTAATTGAACAGAATCACCGAACATTTGCTGCCATGTTGCTCCCTGGGGTGAACATGTCGTTTATTATGTACAAGGTAGACAGTTGAGAGCAAAAGGGATGCTGTTAGTAGTTATACTTGGACAACAGGTAAAATCCGGGAAGCTGAGACAATAGTCATTCTAATTTTGATCTACTATTTGAATGAGCATTTTAAAATATAGGATAAAAAGAAAGAGAAAAAACAAACCTCAATGTGGAAGGCTGACCTTTGTGCCAGACAGATGTTATTACTTTAGTTGAAAAGTAGCAAGGAACATCATTCCTCACGATGATAAAATACACTTTAATTACTTTAAATTTTAAAAGAGTATATTTTATCATCAAAAAACTTATCTTTAAGTTTACCTAAAATTGGTGGTCTTTGTGAAGCCAAACATCATCAAGGTAGTTCATACGTACCAAAAACTTGAGAAACAGTGTCTAAAAGATAAAATTATTTTGAGAATTCAAGGATTTTTAATATCAGTATAGGATAGATAACAAAAGGCATGTCAACAAGTCTTGGCAACTCTAACTCTTGATATTTCAAAATCTACTTCCTTCTACCAAGTGACATCCCTGTTGTCATCATTATAATTGGATTCCTTTTCTCCAACGTATTTGTGCCCCAAATCCAGGGACTACCCTATTCCCAGAGCAAGCTTTCTCTAGCACAAACTCAGTCATGTGATTTTCCTTTCTGATATCTTTCCATGATACCCCATGCTTCCCATTGTCCTTCAGGGTCAAGTCCAGACAGGGCTACATAGTTTGTGGGGCCCATTATGAAACAAAAATATGGGGCTCCTTGTTCAAAAAGCAGGAAAACTTGTGCCATTTAAGATAATAAAATAGAAAAGATTTTCCCTTTATTCTCTGGTGTGTCTTTCAACTTTTCATGGTATTTTTATTTCTATTTAATGTTCTAAGTTTAAACATTAAGTATTTAAATTATTAGAACAAAATTTACCATTCTTCATATTGTGGCACTGCCAACTTTAAATATAAATATAAAAGCATTTATCTTAAATGCAAAATCACTCAAATTACACAGTTTGTGTTTTATGTCTGCATATGTGAAAATGCTGCACAAAACCGACTCAGCTGTTTGTGTTTCACTTCTTGGTATGTGCACATCTCACTAACACTCTCTAGTGGTTACCACACTTTCCCTTTCTATGTCGTCATTTTCTACATTATACAGGGAAGTAATGTAAGACAGGATATGAATGGGCTCCTCAGTCGGTCCTGCTTTTATTGAAACTGCCGTGGTTTGAACAGAAAACCTGGCTTCTCAGGGCAGTCAGTGTCCCACATACTTAGCTGTACATATTATGCACTTACCTTGTTCATCCTTTCAGTCATGTCATATTCCCATGTACTGTGGGTCTACCTGAATTCTGTGCTCATGGGGCATCATGTATGCCAAATGTGAATGGGACAGCAAGAAACAGCAGATAAATCGTCTGTAGTCTTTTATGACCATTTCCTTTTCCTTATAATAATGCTTTTGAGATTCACACATAGTTTAACATCAATAGTTCATTCCTTTTTATTGATGAGTAGAATCCCATTGTATGAATATGCCACAGTTTGTTTAATCCATTCAAGAGTTGAGCATTTACCTTGTTTCCAGTTGTTAACTATTATAAATAGCTACTGTGAATATATGAATATGAGTATTTGCAGACATGTTTTCCTTTTCCTGGGTAATTAACTAGCAGTGAAATGGTTGAGTCATTTGGTAGGTGTATTTTTAACTTTTAAATAAACCTCGAAGTGGTTTTCCAAAGTGTTGTGCTGGTTCACATTTCCACCTGAGGTGTTTGAGGGTTAATAATTATTCCATGTCCTCACCTACACATGGTATTTTCAGTTACTAATTTCTAGTGACTAGTGATATTCATTGTAGTTTTAATTTGCATTTCTCTGATATTGAGTTGAATTGTTTCTTAATGCCTTTCAATACTTTCAGAGTGTCTATCTTCCTTCCCTGACAGACTGTCAACCCCATGACAGCAGAGACTGTGTATTTCTTCTATCTTTTTTTCATTTCTAGACCTCTGTGGTCTTTATTCATTAAAAATGTTTTAACGGGATATTTTGAAGATAAGTAAAACTAGTGAGTAACAAACCTTCATGTACTTACCACTCATGTGTAAGAATCATCAAAACAAGCCCCTCGTGTTTCGTCCATTAACACCTTTCAAATTCACCCCTCCCCTATCCACCCACACACTGAATTATTTTAAAGAAAATCTGGATGATATCTTTCTAATATATCTCTAGTGTTTAGAACAATACCCCAAAAGAGGGAGACACTCAGTATTTATTGAATGACTAAATATTCTATTTATGTTTACCCAACTTTATCTTATGCTCTTACCTTAAAGACAGACCATTACTTTGAGGCAGCTAATTAATCACATTGAGCTTTTTCAGTAAATTTAAAGAGGAATATCATAAGATTCTTTCCAAAACTACCAAATTGGCATCTGGTCTCTGACTGTTGTCAGAGGGATGCTACAAGCTGAGAAATAATAAAGTTTTGTTTGAGCTAATCAATAGCTTGATTACTTGCCAAGATTTTTTGGTTGTGAAGCAGTGTCTTTGGATAAATCAGCCATGAAAACGAGCTTCAGCTATGGCAGATTTCTAGCCCGTAGAAGCTGTTTATGAAACTCTGTATTAGGCTGAATACGGAATAGTTCATCACACCAATAATAGGGCTAGAACAAAATTGCTTGACTCTGGTTCGATGCTACTTTAATACACTAAGTTGTAAAACTGGCTGTAAGGATGGAATAAACAATCAGAGTAGCCTGCAGCAGAAAACCATTCATAGCTTGATGATTGGGCTAAAGTAAAGCAGATGTAAGTTTCTGGAGGTTAGGTTTTTTTCTGAGGCATAATTCACAATGTAAAAATTCTCTAAGAAACCTGCTTTTCTGCTGGTTAAGAGATAAATAAGACTGCCTGAGATGTCAGACAGATAAATATATCTTTCATATTGCTCTGGTGTGTTCCTACAATTAACCCTGGAACAAAATACTTCTGAATCTTCTAGAAAGTTTTGAAAAAAAAAATGCCTGAAAGGAAGGACATGCTTTCAAAAAACAAATTATGTTTGATAGCCACAGCTTTGTTTTCCCAGAGAATAGCAATTGGATCACTCCAAAAGCTTAATCAACAGGTTATATTGCTTCGTGACTTCCAGTTTGTTTCTGTTTTCTCGTGTCTAAGGTGAAGCAGCCAAGGTAAGGTGTGCGCATCAGTTGACACAATCCTTTTACATAGTTGGCTTTTCATGCCATGGGCTGTGAAATATGTGACACAAAAATATCACATTTTTAAAGTGGCAGTGTAACAATTTCTGTTAATCCTTATGTTGTGCTTAGATGCCAATAGCTCCATGAAGGCTACAGTTTAAAATAGCAATTATTTTAAAGTATGTCTCTTTTGTACACCGCTAGGAAATTGGATTATGTTTTCTGAGCCTCCCAGGAGCATTAGCCAAAGCATATCTAAAGCTTTTCCAGTATTATAAATCATCGTTGTAGGCTCACAGATATTTTATAATGAAGGTTAGGATTTCCCTAATCTTTTTAATGTGAAATTCATGTTTCTTTTTCTCCATTAATCCCTATCCCATTTCTGTGACTCCACTCACACATTAAATTTATCTAGGCTATCAGCCAAAGTGAAGTGCTTGTTTACCTTCTTCCTAAAGCCAGTCTCTTCATCCAGATTACCCATGGTAGATTAGAACTCTTTTTTGACCTTGCAGCAAGGAAACAGGTAACTCAGTTATTGTGGATGATGGGTAGGTGATAGGTTTATAAATGATCCACTTGTTTTGTTGGTATTAACTTTTAAAAGGTAGCTTTCCTTTTAAGAAACGTGTGTTAAGAGTTGTGAGAAAAATAAGGGCACTGGCTCAGCCCTGTAATCCCAGCACTTTGGGAGGCTGAGGTGGGCGGATCACCTGAGGTCAGGGGTCCGAGACCAGCCTGGCCAATATGGTGAAACTCCGTCTCTACTAAAAATACAAAGTTAGCTGGACAGGGTGGCACACACTTGTAATCCAAGCTATTCGGGAGGCTGAGGCAGGAGAGTCACTTGAATCCGGGAGGCGGAGGTTGCAGTGTACCATTGCAATCCAGCCTGGACAAAAAGAGCGAAACTCCTCCATCTCAAAAAGAAAAAAAAAAAAAAAGGAAAAGAAAAAAAGAGTTGTGAGAAAAATAAGGTAAGACTTGTTTATATACTGAAAATGAGTCAGACTGTTAGGATACATTTAAAAAACTAGTTATCATGGGGAATTTGTAGTTTTCACTGTTGGATATATGCTTATACAATTATATAATATCTTCAAAAACATGTCAATATATTTCAATTCTGAGTTCTATTTGACTTTGTGGAAACTCTCCCTTAACTTCATCCCAAAGCAAAAACAAAAAATAAGCAAATAAATAAATAAACTAAAACCACTCTAAAAAGAGCCTCAGCTGAATTGTCAATACCATGTTTGAGGGGGAGAAATGTCATTAGGACTAGAATTCATTTAAAAGTGATTTTTAGTACAAAATTAGAAAAATAATTGTTATTCAAGAAGTTTGCTTTAATTTAGTAAGAGAATAAGTAGACACCATTTGAATAAATGTACTTTAGGTTTTTAGTTACATATTATTTGGTACAGATGTAGCTCTGCATTGCATAAAAATAATCAAATTTCCTATCAGTTAATGTGGTGATTTTCTTCTGTATTCTTTTGGCTATACGCAATAGAATACCCAATTTAAAAAGCTTAACAAAAGTAAGTGGCAAAGTGCTTTCAGGATTGGTTTGACAGCTTAGTAATATTACGAAGGATTCATATCTTCCTGTGTTTCAGCTCTCCATCCTCAGAATATTGTCTTGGACCTCAGGTTTATTTAAACCTCTTGAATGTAAGAGTGTAGCTGTAGTTTAGGTATCACATGTAGAGATAACATCATCTGTCATAAAAGATGGACAGTTTCTTCCCACATATCTTTTTAATAGGAAGGAAAACTTTTCTCAGAAGCTCCCTGGCAGACTTTCCTTTGGGTCTCTTCTACAGGAGTGGTTCACAAGCCCATAACCTAGCTGCAAAGAAATGTAAAGAAAATGATGTATGACATTTTAAGATTCTGTCATTGAATGACATCTTGGCCAGGAAGGAAGAAGTGGGAAGAAGGAATATGACAGTTGGAAAGAAAACAGTTGTCTATCAGTAGTTTATACCACATTTTATTACTGTTTTGGTAAAACAAAGTTAATAATAATTAAGTACAATTTATTTAAAGTAAACTTTCGCTTTTGCGAAGGAATTTGTATCAATAAATTACAGATACTTTTTATGGGAGATTCATAGATTAATTCTAACTAAACCTCTTTACTTTCTCTCATATAAATTTTAGAAGTCTTTTTAAAAACATTCTTAGACAAAGAAAAGAAATCTTACTGTGACATTACAGTTCCAAGTCATAAGAAACAATAAGATGTGATGAATTGAGAAACCAAATCACACTCTTTCAGTGGAATGTGGCAAAGACCAACTGGCTAGTGAAATGACTCGGAAACAAGGTCCTGAGCATAGACAAAGACAATGGAAACCAATCAGATTAAATGGGCGTCAATGCTATAATTAGATTCTGTAGCAGATGTAGAACTGAAAACACCAGGGCACCTGTTTTGTTCAAACCGAAGCTAGATTTTATAGACACTGAGAGGCAGAGGGCAACAGCAAATCATCACTCTTCATTTGTCTTGATTCACTTGGGAGGCAACTGGATTTTCCAAGAGTGGGGTTGCATTCAGAAAAATGTAGCAGTAATAAAGACACACTAAAAACAACAACAAACAAAAATTTTACCTTATTTTGAATGTTCCTATTCTGAAATATTCTGAAAGCGTATTTCTCTTTTCCCAGGTTTTTAGTTTTATCTAGAAAGAATACAGGTCCTCTCTTCAAAACAGACTTTGCAAAATATTAACTCAAGAGCACTGCATCAACAGGGATTTATTAATTCTCACGATGATTCATTTATTGTTTCCCTCTTTTGACAGAAAACAACTGAGAGCTGGGTTGTGTAGTAAGATGGCTTGCGTAGTAAGTCCCTAACTAAAGGAGCAGAATCTAAGGCCTCTTATATTTTTACCAAAGACAAAGGAGAACTTCAAAGTTTATACTAAGTACCAAAATGAAAATAATTCTGACTGCATTTAATTGGGGATTAACAGAGAATGCAGAAATTATAACACATTATTAAGGAGTTATTCCACCCTCTGAAAGATAACATGCTTTTCTTACAAGAACAAGCACAGTACATTGAAATTTACTTAAAAAAAATAAGACAACTCATCCTAATAAAAAGAGAAATGCTATTTTATTCATCTATTAATTTTTCAGAATAAAGGCTTTTATGTTCTTCATTATTCTAAAAGTCAAAATCTCCATTTCAATAGAGCATTTTTAAGAGGAGGTGGAGGGAGGTTCTAATGAATATTTATGCTGAAATACACCCAGATTTACTTGGTGATGGGACATAGAGCCTTTTAATGTGCTTTTAAAAATGTGTATGAGGCTGAGCACAGTGGCTCATGCCTATAATCCCAGCACTTTGGGAGGCCGAGGCGGGCAGATCATGAGGTCAGGAGTTCGAGACCAGCAGCCTGGTTAACATAGTGAAGCCTTGTCTCTACTAAAAAAAAATACAAAAAATTAGCCAGGTGTGGTGGCAGGTGCCTGTAGTCCCAGCTACTTAGGAGGCTGAGGTAGGAGAATTGCTTGAACCTGGAGGTGGAGGTTGCAGTGAGCTGAGATTGTGCCACTGCACTCCAGCCTGTGAGATAGGGCGAGACTCCATCTCAAAAAAAAAAAAAAAAAAAAAAAAAAAAAATTGTATGGAGCCCAATGTGAAAAACAAGACTGGCATGACAATCAAATTGCTAGAGTTGAGTGTACCCCAGCAAGACACTTCAAGGGTCTTAAAATCATTATTTTCCACAGGAACAAATGGCTTTTCCTCCAAAACACAACACAACAAAATCAATGAGGTTGCATTAGTAGTCATCTCATTGTAGCCTAATTGAGCTGAAGGTGTTAGGTTTAAGCCTATGAAATAGTTGAGTCAGCAGCAGCCATTAAATTTATGCCTAGTGTTCCATTATTGGAACACTAAGCATGTGGTAGTTGTTTATATCCTGCTCAAGGTCATCGCCAAGGTCTGATTGCAAAAATTCAAAAAATTGCAACCTCAGGCATAAATGAGTTAAGAATCTATTATCTGATGATCTGTTCTGTCAGTAAGTCAGCAAATTAAACATCTAGTGTATCCTGTGATCGATATTAGGGATATAGCAGTGACCAAATCATAGGTTTACCCCTCAACTTCCAGTCCTCTTTCTCTCTTTTGTATTTTTCTTTAGGGTTCAGTGGAGAATTCGGAAACCTGTTTTTTGAGAGATTCTCCAATGATGTTAATGAACCCAGAAAAAGACAAACACCCATGGAGACTATGTACACACACACACACACACACACACACACACCCTTTATATTTATATATATTTCTATATATACACCCTTCAGGTTTCAGCTTAAGCATAACTTTATACACAAAACCTTTCTAGACGACTAAAAACACTCACCTTAATCAAATTAAGTCATACTATTATGGATTTTAATATTATTTTAGCGTGTATTTCTTTTTAATTTTTGAGCTGATTTTTGTATAAACTTTGAGACACTGGTCTACTTTTTATTCTTTTGCTTGTGGATATCCACGTTTTCCCCACACCATTTATTGAAGAGATCATCTTTTCCTCGTTGTGTGTTCTTGGCACTTCTGCTGAAAATTGATAGACCGCATACATGTGGGTTCATTTCTGGGCTCTTTATTGTGTTCCATTGGTTGATGTGTCTGTTTTTATTCTCTGTACCATGCTCTTTTGATTACTATAGTTTTGTAGTATATTTTCAAATCAGGTAGTGTGATAACCTCCAGCTTTGTTCTTTTTTGCTCAATATTGTCTTGGTTATTGGGGGTCTTTTGTGGTTCCATATGGATTTTAAGATTGTTTTTCTATTTCTGTAAAAAATGACCAGAATATTTATAGAAATTGAATCTTTAAGTTACTTTCAGTGGTATGGATTTTAACAATATTAATCCTCCTAATCCATGAATATGGAATTTCTTTCTATTTTCTTCTTTAACTTCTTTCATCAGTGTTATATCTTTTCAGTATACATATTTCTTTACCCTATTGGTTAAGTTTATTCCTAAGTATTTTAGATTTTTCAAAGACTCAAAACTATAAAACTGTTACAAGAAAACATAGGGGGAAAAGCTTCACAACATTGGTCTGGGCAATGACTTTTAAAGTTTAACCCCAAAAGCATAGGAAACAAAAGCAAAAATAGACAAATGAGATTGCATCAAAGTAAAAAGCTTCTGCACAGCAATGGAAATAATAGAGTGAAGAGACAATCTACTGATTGGGAGAAAATATTTGAAAACCATATTGGGTAAGGGGTCAATATACAAAATATATAAAGAATTCAAACAACTCAAAAGCAAGAAAACAAGAAACCTGTTTTAAATATGGGCAAAGAACCTGAATAGACATTCCTTAAAAAGAAGACATACAAATGGGCAGCAGGTATAAGAAAAAATACTCAGCATCATTAATCATTAGGAAAATACAAATTAAAACCACAATGAGCTATCACTTTATACCTGTTAAGGCAGCTACTATCAAAAACATAAAAGATAAGGTTTGGCAAGGATGTGGAAAAAAGGGAACTCTTCTACATTGTTGGTGGGAATGTAAATTAGTACAACTATTCTGGAAAATTGCATGGAGGTTCCTCAAAAAACTAAAAATAGAATTGCCATATGATCCAGCAATCGCAATTCCGGGTAAATATCCAAAGGATTTGAAATCAGTATGTCAAAGAGATAGCTGCCTTCCCACATTCATTGCAGCACTATTCACAGTAGTCAAGACATGGAATCAACCAAGTGTCCATCAGCAGATGAATGGATAAAGAAAATGTGTGTGTGTGTGTGTGTGTGTGTGTGTGTGTGTGTGTGTGTGTGT
>NC_045444.1:101348329-101520022 GCF_002776525.5 Piliocolobus tephrosceles
TGTGTGTGTGTGTGTGTGTGTGTGTGTGTGTGTGTGTGTGTGTGTGTATGCAATGAAATATTACTTAGCCTTAAAACAGAAGGAAATTCTGTCATATGTGACAACGTGGATGAACCTGGAGGACATTACAGTAAGTGAAACAAGTCAGGCATAGAAAGACAAATACCACAAGATCTGACTTATATATGGAATCTAAAAAGGTCAAACTCATAGAAGTAGAGAGTAGAATAGTGGTTACCAGAGGCTGGGAGTAGGGATGGGGAGCAATGGAGAGATGCTGGTCAAAAAGTACGGTTTCACTTAGGAAGAATACATTTTTGAGGTCTGTTGCATAGCATGGTGACTATGACTAATAATAATATATCATATTTCAAGATTGCTAAGAGTAAATTTCAAATGTTTTTGCCAGAAAAAATAAGTATGTGAGGTAATAAATATGTCAGTTATATTGATTTAATCATTTCACATTTTGTACATATATCAGAATAACCCACTGTATTCCACAAATACATACAATTAAGACTTATCAATGAAACAAAAATAAATGAAAAAATATATTTTCTTACTTTTACTTACACCAGAGGAAAGCTCATGACTGGGAAATTAATAGTTTTAAATATGCCTCTAGTGGTCCATACTAAACTCTCTGAATGATCTTAAAAGTCATGTTAATTACTATCAGTTTAGATCCCGTTGTTTTTATGTTGCAGGCAGTGAAGTGACCAGATACAAATAGACCAGAAGCTCTGCTGGATTCTTATTTCTTAGAATGTAACTTCTTGTTTCAAGTCCTTTACATAAGGGCATGGGGCACACAGAGAAATATTTCTCTGCCCTGTGAAAAACAATAATGCAGTCACAATGATAACAAGTAGTTATTGTCATCTAAAAAATAGATATTGTTATGTGCCAAGTGGTATTCTAGGCACTGAGAATACTGTAGTCAGTAAGACAGGGAAGCTGTCTGCTGCTTGGAACTTCAATTCTAGGGTGTAGGTGGAATCAGAATAAACAAGTAAACAAGGCGACAAGTAAGGTTCTTTCAGAGAATGATAAGTATTGTCAGGAAAAGAGAAAAGGGTAAAACTGGAACTGGCAAAAGGATCCAGCTGCCTGCAGCTTGTGGAAAGAAGTCAAAATAATAATGAATTATCATAATAAAGAGTGATATTTCTTTATTATTTGTGCCAGCAATGGGAAGAGTAGAAAGGAATTCCACTCTTCAACTTGTGGAGGGAACACAGGTTTTTAAAGCAAGGGTTTGGAATGCAGAAGAGGTGAGGAGGGAGCTAGGAGGTACCAGGTGGCCTGACTTGCTCCCGTGGGTCCCCTTGAATTATTGTCCCATTTGGTAAAGGAGCTGGCGCTATCGTGGGTCCTGTCAGGTCATAATCGGTCAATTCTGTAGTCACTCTTCAGTCGGGAGTGACTTCTGGCCTTGTAGTAATCTTTTGTTGGAGAGAGACTTCTGGAGGTGTCCCATTCCTATCAGGATCTGACCCCTGACACTTCTACGGAAATATGTGTCCAGATAAGAGAGCATGGTGTGTGGTTAACAAGCATCTAGATAAACAAACCTGCACAAGGCATGGGAGTATAGTATGGAAAAGGAAAGGGAGTTGAGGTTCACAGCACATTCCAAGGCTGTATTTTGAGATGAAAGGTAACACATGTGCTGTTTGTCTTAAAGTTACATCTTTAGATTGGGAGGGGGAAGAGAAAAGGGGAAAGAAAAAAAAAGTCTAAAATGCAGTCTGAGGCTAAGCTGCTATACTTTTCAGTTACAAAATGGGGTAGAGTCACCAGATTTAGAGATGGAGGAGTTTCAATGGTCAGAAAAGGCCTCTTAAGAGTATCAGACATTTAGCATCAGGGTTGGGAGAAACTCAGAGATGGAGGCAACTGTGACCAACTGTAGAGTCTGTGTTTCATTTGAAACAAGCAGTGCCATTAGATTCCTGCAGACTATTTTCACTTGGCATTGGGGAGAGACAGGCAATGTTGCCAGATCTGACCTTTAAAGAGAAACCCAAATTTACATTTCAACAAGAAATTGCCTTTTTATATGTTGGTACCTAAGATATAGGACATTTGCCAACCAGCACTATATCACTGGGAACGAAATACAAGGGAGGTCTAGATCAGGGTGGAGGGACACCAGTGCCTTGAATCTCTGCTTTAGAACTTTCTTCTAGTCTAGATTATTTAAGGTTAATCTAATAAAATAATGTGGCCTAGGATATTAATGCAGATTATAGCTTAATGTATATAGCTTCTAGAGACAATAACTGACAAATTAACTAGGACTTTCCACCAATTGTGAACAACCAGGCATGCTGGAAGGAGAGAGTGCTAAGAGTGGTCTGGCTCACACTGCCTTTGGATCACAACTAGGGACCTCGGCATATTTTTTCCCTTGTAATGTTCCTCCTATGAGTAGACAAGTAAAAACAATGGGAACTAAACTGATGGCAATGAGCATGATAATTTAAATTATTCAGATATTTTATTATGGGCCACTATAGGTATATTTCCAAATGTATTAATTTCCCAGTCATAGTCTTTCCTCTGGTTTAAATGAAAATAAGTGAAAAGAAAGAAATTGAAAACTGGATACTTAGGTTCTTTGATTAAATAAGGGAATTATATGTAGATATTATCATTAATGTTTCATAAAATTAAAACATATCCTTTGTGACAAGAAGCAAATGATATTTAGAACTAGCATTTTCAGTTATTCTCCTTTTTTAGGTTTACTTGGAATCATTTCCCGTTGCCTCTTTATCTGTCTAACTCCTTCACATCTCAGCATAAATGTCAGAACTTGGCTATGATTCATGCAAAAATTATGCCACATAGTGTTAATGCCACACCATTTCTAACTAGAGCCTTTATTTTACCAGCCATGAAGCATAAAGAATATTACAAGTAATTCTTGATTTGTTTTTTAATGAAAAAAATTAGCAGTCTCCCATGTATTCATATAATTAGGTTCAGATTTTTTCCATCATGTATTTTATATAATCAGATGATGATTTCTTAGACACTTGACCAAGTTTTATACTTCCTTTAATTCTGAAACATATCAGATCCATAAAAACTGATGAAAATAAATTAGATTTTACAATATACTAAATGATGGACTATTTAAGAATTACTTAATTTTTGGAAAACAAATTATTTATATTAAAAATATATTTAAAAACTAAAATAACTGCACTATTTAGGTTTTATAACTTACCAAAAAAAAAAAAAAAAGTAGAAGAGAAGAGTGTTAAACCTTTTAAAGGAAATCTTTCTTTACTGGGAAATCTACTTAGGAAGGACAGATGACATTGGGAAAGGGTAATGGGATCTTCTGTAATTCTGATGACGGCAATAAGGGTGGTGATGGGGATAGGGATGAAAATCCCTCATGTGGTTAGAAAGCTAAGATGTGAACCAACTCATTTTGAATTAAAAATTAGAACCGGCCAGGCACGGTGGCTCATGCCTATAGTCCCAGCACTTTGGAAGGCCGAGGTGGGCAGATCACGAGGTCAGGAGATCGAGACCATCCTAAAAATACAAAAAAATTAGCCAGGCGTAGTGGCAGGTGCCTGTAGTCCCAGCCACTTGGGAGACTGAGGCAGGAGAATGGTGTGAACCCAGGAGGCAGAGCTTGCGGTGTGCCGAGACTGCACCACTGCATTCCAGCCTGGGCAACAGACCGAGAGTCCGTCTCAAAAATAAATAAATAAATAAAAATAAAAATTAGAACCATCTACTGTGAGACTTAAAACAGGAAAATCACACCAACTCAATGGCATTAATTGCTTTTAGTATCTTTGTTCTAGTTCATGGTCTTTCTTTGACTTTCCTGTATTTTCAACCTTATGGCCAGAACAGGTCCACTCTGTTTTAGTTAGCATATTCACACCCGGAATGCAACCGCTTAGAAATTACCTGCAGTCACAAAGAATGTCTCCATGGTAAAAAAACAAAAAACAAACAAATAAAAAATAAATTACCTGCAGTATGTTCCTTTTTTCCTTTTGAAAATCTTAGTGAATGTTAGGTACTTTGAAGAGGTTAAAACCTAAAACTATTGATCCGGGGAGAAAAGTACTTTCTGCATAGACTTTCCTTTCCAAGAAACTGAAGGAAACTGTTTGTTCTTGAAGAATGCCATTTGGCCTTTCTGTTATATTGTCTATTTGGAAATATAATAGACTACAAGCTGTTCTTTCTGCAAAATGAGCTTGTTTTGAAGTTAGATCATAGTTCAAAGAGAGATCTTGTACAGGCTATTTCAAGAAGCGAGGACTCTGGAGGGCGAGCCATAGGTGTGGATTTCATTGCAGGATGGAGTTGCCAGGTGAGTTTAGATATCAGCTGTAGAAGCAGATATTTGAGTAACTATTCTCTTTCCAGTTTAGCTGCAGAGAACATAGCTTTGTTTTTCTCAAGTCACTTACAGAAAATAAGCCAATAGCTTAGGTAACCTCTTTCTTAGCTCCCAGACTTCCTGTGTACAGTCCTATAAGCTCTCTGAAAGCCACCCTCAAATCCCAATATTCAAACTACAAGGTATGTTAGTCCGTTCTCACATTGCAATAAGGAAATACATGAGACTGGGTAATTTATAAAGAAAAGAGGTTTAATGGACTCACAGTTCCGCATGGCTGGGAAGGCCTCAGGAACTTAAAATCATGGCAGAAGACACTTTTTCACAGGGCAGCAGGAGAGAGAATGAGTGATAGCAGGGGAAATGCCACATGCTTATAAAACCATCAAATCTCGTGAGAACTCACTGAGAACAGCATGGGGGAAACTGCCCTCATGATTCAATTACTTTCTACGGTGATATCAGTGGGAGATCAGTGATATCAGATCTTGCCATTTTCAGAGTCAAATATTTGAATTTTGAGTCAAATATCTAGAATGCAACATATTGTCTTTCTATTCTTTTCCATAAAATGTATAAATTATGTAAAATATATCTTTGTGTAGAATCTGGGTTTTGGACTACACATTTGTGACTTCTGGACTCATTCTAATTTCATTACTTAAAAATTTATTAGGGTAAATCAGTTCTTTTCAGATAAATAATGCTAGGATTATTAACCTTCTCCTTCATTCTCAATGTAGAAATAACAGGTTTTACTGCAATAACTTTGCACCTATCAGCTTCACAAACTGGGAGGTTTGATGGTGGGATGAGCAGGGACTCACTTAACATATCTGACTTTAAGAGTGGATCTTTTCCTTTTGTTTTTTAGGGACGGAGTCTTAGTATATTTTCCAGGCCAAAGTACAGTGGCTATTCACAAGCACAGTCATTGAGCACTACAGCCTCAGACTTCTAGGCTCAAGCAATCATCTTTCCTCAGCCTCCCAAATACAAGTACTACATGCATGCCACAGTGAATGGCCTGTATCTTTTTCTTTGACACCTCCCCCTGTATATGACAAAATTATTTTTAATACTTATGAAATAAAAGTAATCATAGTAGCCAGGAAAGTGATGAAAACAGTGAAGATTTATCTTTTGTTGAATTTAATATATAGTCATGTCAGTTAAAAATTTAAAAATTAATAAATTTAGAGACTAAAATACCTTCAACAAAGGAAAACATAATGAAATGATATTAAATTAATGCATTTTTAAAAGGAAAATATAAAATCTACATCATTATTTGTCACTAAATGAATAATACAGTTTCTGTGTTCAAGCCCTCTGTCAACAGCTTCAGCAAAATAGATCTTTGCATATTTAAGTTTATTAGCAAGTATAGACAGATTGCTTAATCTATCTTCACTCTTAGTTGATCAAAGATTACTGTTTGTTTTCACTTTGATATATTTCTCTGACACAAAGCAACAGTTATACAGATAGTTAGAAAAGTCTTTAAAATGAGGATAGTTTGGCAGAGATTTTTATAAAAATCTTATTTCACAATAAATTTCATTGCATTCCATGTCTTTCTTTGGGATTGATTCTGGCAGCTTTCAAAAGTCCCTACAGTCAAAATGTTTTAAACATAAAAATTCCAAGTGGCTACATAGAATGACAGAATTGAAGTAACAAGTTCTGTTTCTTCATCTTTGCAATCACAGTGATATCATTGCTGATTTAAAACCTACTAGTTAGCTGGCATGGTGGCTCACACCTATAATTTCAGCACTTTGGAAGGCTGAGGCAGGAGGATCTCTTGAGGCCAGGAATTTGAGACCTGCCTGGGCAACAAAGTGAGGGCCCGTCTTCATAAAAACATAAAGATAAAAATAGCTTGGGTGCAGTGACTCGAGCTTTTAATCCCAGTTACTCTGGAGGCTAAGGCAGGAGGATCGCTTTGAGTCCAGGAGGTTGAGGCTACAGTGAACTATGATTGTGCCACTGCATTCCAGCCTGGGAGACAGAGCAAGACTAAGACCCTGTCTCTACAAAACAAAACAGACAAACAAAACTAAATGAAACAAATCTACCAGTTAAAAGCAGAAATATATAGCTCCAGAGGTCTTGGAGGTAGAAGTTGCCCCTCAAGCTAACTAGAAAGAGATTCCCAACTGTCTTCAACTTGAAATTCTGTGATAAGTTCCCTGGTTTCCAGTTGAAGTGTATAACTGGGAGTTCTCCTAGTTTTCCTTCATGAAGAATACAATGTTTCTCAAAGGATAAATAATTTTTTAAAAGCTCAAATTTGCAATTTACCAATATGTTATTAAAATTTAGTAGTAACCACATCACTTCTTTTTTTTTTTTTTTTTTTTTTATACTTTAAGTTCTAGGGTACATGTGCATAACGTGCAGGTTTGTTACATATGTATACATGTGCCATGTTGGTGTGCTGCACCCATCAACTCGTCAGCACCCATCAATTCATCATTTATATCAGGTATAACTCCCCAGTGCAATCCCTCCCTCCTCCCCCCTCCCCATGACAGGCCCCATTATGTAATGTTCCCCTTCCCGAGTCCAAGTGTTCTCATTGTTCAGTTCCCACCTATGAGTGAGAACATGCGGTGTTTGGTTTTCTCTTCTTGTGATAGTTTGCCAAGAATGATGGTTTCCAGCTGCATCCATGTCCCTACAAAGGACGCAAACTCATCCTTTTTTGTGGCTGCATAGTATTCCATGGTGTATATGTGCCACATTTTCTTAATCCAGTCTGTCGCAGATGGACATTTGGGTTGATTCCAAGTCTTTGCTATTGTGAATAGTGCCGCAATAAACATACGTGTGCATGTGTCTTTGTAGTAGAATAATTTATAATCCTTTGGGTATATACCCAGTAGTGGGATGGCTGGGTCATATGGTACATCTAGTTCTAGATCCTTGATGAATTGCCATACTGTTTTCCATAATGGTTGAACTAGTTTACAATCCCACCAACAGTGTAAAAGTGTTCCTATTTCTCCACATCCTCTCCAACACCTGTTGTTTCCTGATGTTTTAATGATTGCCATTCTAACTGGTGTGAGATGGTATCTCATTGTGGTTTTGATTTGCATTTCTCTGATGGCGAGTGATGATGAGCATTTTTTCATGTGTCTGTTTACCATCAGAGTGAACAGGCAACTTACAGAATGGGAGAAAATTTTTGCAATCTACTCATCTGACAAAGGGCTAATATCCAGAATCTACAAAGAACTCAAACAAATATACAAGAAAAAAACAAACAACCCCATCAAAAAGTGGGGAAAGGATATGAACAGACATTTCTCAAAAGAAGACCACATCACTTCTTTAGAATTTACCCTGATGAAAGTTGTTTTTTTTTTTTTTTTGATAGGAGTATTTGATCACTGTATTAGTCCATTTTCACGCTGCTGATAAAGACATACTTGAGACTGGGCAATTTACAAATGAAAGGGTTTTATTGGACTTACAGATCCGAGTGACTGGGGAGGCTTCACAATCAGGGCTGAAGGTGAAAGGCATGTCTCACATGGTGGCAGACGAGAAGAACTTGTGTAGGGAAACTCCACTTTTTAAAACTATCAGATCTCATGAGACTTATTCACTGTTATGAGAACAGCACAGGAAAGACCTGCCCCCATGATTCAATTACCTCCCACCAGGTCCCTCCCACAACACGTGGGAGATTCAAGATGAGATTTGGGTGGGGACACAGCCAAACCATATCAATCACTGACTTTGTTTAGAAGTGCCTTTGCTGGAGCTTGGTGAAAATAACTTGAGGCTGTTATTATTTTTAAATTCTCTACAGACATTGTACCACAATTTTGTCTGCACTGGGGTGGACAGATCCCTTTACTCACCCCCCTTGAGATACCACAGGAAAGGAGTTGCAGAGGGAAAAACACAGATTGAGGAAGAGTGTGTTTTGTCCCATGCACTCACATAACCCATCCCATACACCTCCCTGCCCCAATTGCAGGAGAGATATTTGCACATTGTCTTATATTTGCCCTCTGAATCAGATTTCCTACATGTGCTAAAGTAAATCCTTGTTTTTATTGGAGGAAGAGAAGATTCACTGAGGATGCTTGAGGAAATTAACTCTGGCCCCCTGTATCTCATTTGGGTGAGGTTTTAGTCCCCTCATCCCTTTTGTGGCTGAATTCCCCACCACCACTGCCTGCTGTTGGATCTAGAGTTTTAGCAACCTGTGGCTCTTATTTCAGCTCTGTCTCTGGTCCGTGGGCTGGTTTATCTTGTTTTAAAGTCCAGTTATGGTTTTGTTTTTACTTCTACATTTTAATCTGCTGTTGTTCCGTTTTTGCAGTAAAGGTAGGGCCAGCAGAGCCTGGATTTAGAGCCAGCTTCTCTGTTTTCTATTGGTATGTACCTGTGAATGTATATTAATGAAACAAAATGTAATGAAAATGAGGGGAGCATTTTATAAATACCCACTGGTTTATTCTTTTTAGCTTTTTACTTAGAAGCATGATTTCTATGTCTGTTAAATCTTAATCCATCTATTTATGTGATATTTCTTTAATGGAGTTTAAATATAAAATATATATTGTTGCACTTCTTGCTTTGTTTAAAAGAGGGTACATTTTAAAAGTTGGGAAAGCATTCAAAGTATAAATTGCTGAAATATTGTAAGGAGACATATAGTTTTCCACTGCTAAAATCTACAGAAATAGAAGTCTACTTCTGTGTTACCATTTTTCTTAAGTAATCAATTTACTGAGAAAACTCATTTCTCTGTGGTAGTTTTTTACTCACTGATACATAACATAATGCCTTCATGCCTTAATTGGGTTGTTAGGTGGGATTTAAATGATTCATATATGATGCTGAACATGATTCATATTCTGTGCTATATTTTAAGAGAACAGAAAGAATAGAGCAACAACTACAAAAGCAGATGGGACAAATATGTTAGAAGCTGGTTCAGTACCTATAAGTATTGTAGAACCACCTGGCTAAAAAGCAAAAGGATGTTCATCATAATAGTTTTATATAGCATAGTTGTTGAGAACTTCTTTCTGAAAATAATGACCCCAAACAGGCTCAGCTGTTTCTTCCTCTTGTATATGGCAGTTGGGCGCATATCTTATTTTTTTTTTATAGCTACATTAGTTTTTAAATATGAGTTTAAAAGAAAAAAAGCCTAGAGCATAACTTGATTTTCACATCATTTAAAAGCATTATTAGATCTTCTTCAGATAATAATCTAGTCTTCAAAAGACTCTTCTTTCCAATTCTAATTATACCAGCATGATTATAATACAAGTTTTCAAGGGGCATTAGTACCTGGGATCTATATTGAAGCAATACAATTTTAACTCTATCGATGTAGCCGAAGTATAATATAAATTCAGTAAGACTTTCAGGAGTTATATATTGTTTTTGAATTTACTTCTTCAGTGAGATATCAATTATCCATAGCAGATAGAACTGTGGATCCCAACCTTGGCTGCACATTAAAAACACCAGGGGAACTTCTAAGACTCCCAGTGGCCACACCACACCCTAAACCAATTATTTTAGATTTCCCAGGGAAGGGTAAAACCCTGGAAGCAGTATAATTTCCCCAGGTAATTTCAATATGCAGCCCAAATTGAGAATCACTGAATTAGAAAGTACCATAATGGAGAAGTATGTCTAAAATCATTTTCTTCTTCTGACGAAATGCTGTATTGTAAAGCTCAGACTTAGATTTTGTTGACAGAGGAAAGTTGAAAAAGGATTTTTAGGAATTATTACATTTATGTCTTCATTTATCCATCTATCTATTTATACATTCAGTAGCCCTTATTTCCAATACGTGCCAAATTGGGCCGAGTTTATAATCTTAAGTTATGGAAAATATATTTTTGAAGACAAGTTGATCATTTCTTGTGAGAATTTAACCTTAAGAGATAAAGCAAAGGAACAGTTTTGTAACAATCAGGGTTCAGGCTACAGTGAAAATAATTTTGTCAATTGGAGAGCTTGTTAACATAGGACTCTTTTCTGTTCGAGTAGATACATTAAGGGGAATGTGCTTAATGAAACCCAGGTAAGGTGATTCCTGGAATCAACAAAATGCAGAAACTTCATCTTCCCACTGTTATGTTAGGTGAAAATAGTCATCTTATTATTTATAAAAATTTTTGCTTTGAGAATTTTTGTTTTAGAAGATATACCTATGAGCAACAACGTCTTTAAATCTGCATTCATTACTGGTTCTGAGAGCTGAAACCAAGCCGTGGCACCAAAATGTTAATGAGAGCTAGCTATCATTTATGCAGAATTTACCATGGGTACTCTGCTAAGTACCTTCAACATCCATAAAATCTTCATAACAATCCTTTGAGGGAGATATTGGCATTATCCTCATTTTAAAAACAAGGAAAGTGAGTTTACAGAGAGGTTAAGTAAAACATACAGGGTCACTGTATATAGTCCATTTTCCCGCTGTTGAAAAAGACACACCAGAGACTGGGTAATTTATAAAGAAAAAGAGGTTTAATGGACTCACAGTTCCAATTGGCTGGGGATGCCTCACAATCATGGTGGATGGCAAAAGGCACATCTTACCATGTCAGCAGACGAGAGAAATGAGAATTAAGTGAAAGCAGTTTCCCCATACATAGAACCATCAGATCTCATGACACTTATTCACTACCATGAGAACAGAATGGGGGAAACAGCCCCCATGAGTCAGTAATCCCCTGCCAGGGTCCCTCCCATAACATGTGAGAATTGTGGGAGCTACAATTCAAGAGGAGATTTGAGTGGGGACACGGCCAAACTGCATCAGTCACTTCATGAGGGCAACTGGGTGTGAACCTCAAAACTAGGGGGTGAACTTCAAAAGCAGTTGGTGCTTAAGAAGCAATTATTTAAATCCCTGTGTTATGCTCCCTCTCAGACCTGATGTGATTGATTTTACTTATTATTATTATTATTTTTTTTTTTTATTGAGACAGAGTCTCACTCTGTCACCCAGGCTGGAGTGCAGTGGTGCGATTTCAGCTCACTGCAACCTCCGTCTCCTGGGTTCAAGCCATTCTCCTGCCTCAGCCTCCTGAGTAGCTGGGATTATAGATGCCTGCCACCACACCCAGCTAATTTTTTGTATTTTTAGTAGAGACGGGGTTTTACCATGTTGGCCAGGCTGGTCTCAAACTCCTGACCTCAAGCGATCCACCCGCCTCTGCCACCCAAAGTGCTGGGATTACAGGCGTGAGCCACTGCGCCCAGCGTGATTTTATGAGGGCTTATGTAATTATACACATAATTAGTGTAAATGTTGTGAGTATATATTGTCCATAGTGGAACCTTAGTGAAGAGCATAGAAATAAGGTGTATTAGATTGTTCTTCAAATTTCTCTGAATATGAAAATCCCCTGGGTACCTGTTAACACTGTCACTTATTCCCTAGTCACTGACTCCCTAAATTAGAATCTCCAAGGGAAGAGCCTGGGAAGCTGTATTTTTTCCAACAACGAGCCCTACATCATTCCTATTATAAGGGAAGTTTGGAAACATTGCTCTGGGTTAAGCATTATAATCAATAAATGATGAAGGCATAAAATCTTTATACCTGAAAAAATACCTTGATATTTTTTTCAGGTGTAAAGTGCTAGATTATCATGTCTAAAGAAATAAAGATCCATTAAAAGGGAGCTGGTTGGCCAAAGAAGCATTGGAAAAGAGCTTCTGAAGGACAGAGGATGGTAGATCTCAAGGCCCACTCAGCTCTGATGAGGGAGGAAGGTTTCCAGAGTCAAGGATGTATCTTTTGAAGGTGTATCTTACTGTGGAGATGGATGCTTCAGGCTCGAGGAACCTGATGACATTTAACATTGAAATCACATAATTATCTCAACTTGCCCTGAGTCTCTCTGCTCAGCAAGTGACCCTCTGATTAAAGCATGACTTCCTATGTAGTGTGCTTGAGGGGAGAGAAAATTTGTTGGCTGGGGGATAGGAGTGTTCCCTTAAAGTTCTCAATGTAAATCAATAATCTGACACTCAGATTTTAGCCATCAGTTGTTTGAACTTTAATGCAAGTCCATCCATAAGAGCTATATCCCCTTTGTGCTATTAAGTTATGATTCTGAGGCTGCAGAGATGAGGTCTAGTGAAAGGCTTGCTATTCTGTGTGAGAAAGACTTGCCTGGATAGACCTGCCATTATCACCTCTCTCCTTTGAAGCTTTTTCTCATTTGCCTCTCTGATTTCTATGCCTGTGCCCCGTAGTTCAAGGTGTTTATCTGCTGGAGGGTAGGAGTGGGGGCACGTTGGTGGAGAGGGAGGCAGGAGGCGTTAGGGAATTGGAAAATTTCCGGAAAGAATGTGGAGGAAAGGCCAAGGTAGCATTCAGTTTATGACAAACAAAATAGGAGTACAGAGCAGGACAGTAACTCTGAAAGCCACGGTATTGTTTTAAGAATGGATTTGCTGAATTTCTCTGACTTTCCTCACTCCACCCCTTGTAGTGGATTAACAGTCTAGCCTGGAAAACTAGAGAATCAGTTTAAGATCACAGAGTTCTCTTTTAAAGAAAAGACACTCTTTGTCTTAAGATTTGTTGTTCATTTGTAGAAGGAAGATGAGATGTAGAGAAAGCATACCTGCTTTCTATCCTTAGGATTTAGGGGAAAAAGAAAGGAGCGAAGGTAAGAGGAGAGAGGGGTGAACATAGTGCTAATTTTCTACCTCAGGGCTTTGACCTGGAAGCATATGTATCCATTAAATGAGCTTAATGTAGAAGGCAAGGTATTTTAAGCGTTCATTAAATGAGTTTAACGTGGAAGGCAAGCTGCTGTAAATCTCTCTGGTACATGCCACATCAAAGTAAACGATCCTGCACAAGATGGTACAGTAAAGGAGACACTTGGTTCCGGATTGGTCACCTTCAGTTGAGTGTGGCGTGGTCACTGGCTTGACAACAGTGTTCTGTCCTGGATCCCACTCTGGTGAACTGGGTGACCTCTGAGCTAAGTGTGAGCTTTTGTGCCTGTGGGAGAAATGGAAGATGGAACAGACACTCGAGGCTGAAAGTGAGTTGACCTGGAAGCACTACCATATTGTGACTGAGAAAGAGACCAGATCACAAGTTATGTCAGCCCCTAATCCTGACATAGAAAATATTACCCAGGGAAGAGGGGACACTGTCCACCCCAGAGACTATCAAAGGTACAGGGCGCTACCCTTGGCAAACTTGACCCTTTTCTGCCCCCACTAGAATATGTGAGATCCTTCTTGTAATATAACTAGGAGTTCTCCTCCAGCTACCACCTATTTCTCTACTCCCCTTTCCCATCCTCCCTACTTTCTCTCTTATTTTTTATTCAACTCATTCATGAGGTTTTCTTTCTGTCATTCTCCAGAAACTTTTTTTGTCAAGGTCATCCCTGAATATGTCAAATCCAACTGTCAATTTTCAGTCTTTATTTTAATCTAACTAGCAGCTGCCTGGGCAAGGTCAGCCACTCGCTCCTTTTTAGAAACAATTTCTTTTCTTGGCTTGCATGTTACACATTATTTCTGGATGCTCCTTCTCTACCTCAAAAATACTATGCTGCCTTGGGATGCTCTCTTTAAATTGCTTCACTGATCACTGATGCCACACTCATCTCCCTGCATAATCTCATTCAGACTTGTGGCTTGAATTTCCATCTGTATGCCGGTGCCTTCCACATTATTTTTTAGTCCAGCAGAGATCTTTTCCCAAACTCCAGACACAGAGATCTACAGTTTAGTCAAAATTTCCTCTAGAATGTCTGACATCTCAAACATCATGTATCTTAAACCCAGCTCTTGATTTCATCACCTTAAACTGTCTTTGTGTCTCCAATTTTCTCATTCTCCAATAAATGACAGTTCAATTTATCCAGGTGCTCAGGCTAAAACCCTTGGATTGATTCTTGACTCTCTTTATCTTATGTATTCATCATTAATCTGGCAGCGATTTCTATCAGCTTTTCCTCAAAAATATACCCAGAATTTGGCCTTTTTTTTTTTTTTTTTTTTTTTTGCCATCTCCATAGCTACCAAGTTTTTCTGCTGTACTAGTTTTCTAGATTGCCCTGACTTCTGCTTTAGATCCCTACTGCATGTCCTCCACAGCTGCCAGGATGTTCCTTTGGGTTTCGCTGGATTCCATGGTTAAAAAAAAAAAAAAAGTCAGCAGGACTTTCTTATGTAATTGTATTTTATTTGTTGGTTCTGCTTGTCTCTGCTAGACTTTATTAAATACACAAGCTCTTTCCATTGTTATGAGCAAGACAGCAACTGGGAGCTCTAGACTTGTCTCCTCTCAGTTCAGCAATCCCATGAGAAGGAAATACCTCTTCCAAAATTTAAATATTAATTCCGTAATGATTGGCTACCTTTGCTAGAGTCATGCATCAATCTCTAAACTAATCAAAGTGGTAGAGAGAATTAAGATACCCTGGCCATCCAGGGTCACATGCACACCTAATTGCTGGGATGAAGAGGGGCCACCATAGTCACCAGCTTCATTGAGACAACCTGGAATGGGAATAAGGGAACCACAGAAATAAGAGACTAGGGGCCAGGAATGATGACTCACACCTGTAATCCCAGCACTTTGGGAGGCCGAGGCAGATGGATCATTTGAGGTCAGGAGTTGGAGACCAGCCTGGCCAACATGGTAAAACCCCATCTGTACTAAAAATACAAAAATTAGATGAGCATGGTGGTGCGCGTCTGTAATCCCAGCTAGTTGGGAGGCTGAAGCATGAGAATCACTTGAGCCTGGGAGGTAGAAGTTGCAGTTAGCTGAGATTACACCATTGCACTCCAGCCTGGGCGACAGAGTGAGACCCTATCTCAAAAAAAAAGGAAAAGAAAAGAAAAAAGATTGGGATAGAATTTAGGGCAGATAAAAAACATAGCTTAATACCATAATTTAATATATCATCTTTTTTGCTATAAATCAATTATTTAATCCCTTTGATTCTTGTTCCCATCTAGGGGCAATAATACTGCACAGGGTTGCTGTGAGGTTCAAATGATTTTATACATGTAAAATTTTTTTCATAAAAAGTGAAATTTTATTTATGTAATTGTTAGCTATTATTAAATCTAGATTAGTTCATCAGTGGCTGGCAAAATGTGAACCGATACAGAAACTGACCTTCTGTGATTTGTAACAATAGCATAGATGTCAACAAGAGTCGATCACACAGGCTTTTACCACTTCTACTCAACATAGTACTGGAAATTCTAGCTGGAGCAATTAGGCAAGGGGAAAAAAAGGCATGCAAATTAGAAAAGAAGAAGTAAAATTATCTCTGCTTGCAGATAATATGTAGAAAACCCTAAAGGTTTCACATAAAAAGAAATCCTGTTAGAACAAATAAGTGAGTTCAGCGAAGTAGCAGGATGCAAAGTAAACACAAAAATAAGTTACATTTCAATACACCAGTAATGAACAATTTGGAAATTAAGAAAATAATTTTAGGCCTGGCACGTTGGTTCATGTCTATAATCCCAGCACTTTGGGTGGCCAAAGTGGGAGGATCACTTGAGGTCAGGAGTTCGAGACCAGCCTGGCCAACATGGCGAAATTCTGTCTCTGTTAAAAATACAAAAATTAGCTGGGCATAGTGGCAGGTGCCTGTAATCCCAGCTACTCAGGAGGCTGAGGCAGGAGAATTGCTTGAACCCAGGAGGCGGAGGTTGTATTGAGCCAAGATTATGTCACTGCACTCCAGCCTGGATGACAAGAGCGACACTCCATCTCAAAAAAAAGTGGGGGTGGGGGGAAGAAAACAATTCTGTTTACAATACCATCTACTATGATCTGAATGTTTATGTCTCTAAAATTCATGTGTTGAAACTTACTGATCAGTGCAGTGGAGCTGAGAGGTGGGACATCTGGAAGGTGATTAAGTCATAAGGGTAAAGCCCTCATAAATTGGATTAATGTCTTTGTAAAAGAGGCCTAGGGGAGCTTATTTGTCTTCTCTGCCATGAGAGGACTAGCAAGAAAGTGTCATCTATGAAGCGTAGGCTGGCAACAGATACCTATGAATCTGCTGGCACCTTGATCTTTGACTTCTCAGCTTCTAGAACTGTGAGCAATACATTTCTATTGTTTATAAATTATTTAGTCTAAAATATTTTGTTAGGGAAGCCCAAATGGACTAAAATAGCATCAAAAAGAATAGAATACTTAGAAACCAACTTAACCAAGAAGGAGAAAGACTTGTGCAATGAAAACTATAAAACAGTGCTGAAAAAGTAAAGATACAGGTAACTGGAAGCATATCCCATGTTCATAGATTGGAAAACTTACCATTGTTAAGATGTCAACACTACGCAAATCTGTCTATAGATTCAACACAATTCCTATCAAAAATCCCAATGGCATTGTTTGCAGAAATAAAAAATGCCAACCTAAAATTCATACAGAATCTCAAGGGGTCCCAAATAGCCAAAACAGCCTTGAAAAAGACAAACCAAACTGGAGGACTCACACTTCCTAGTTTCAAAACTTACTCCAAAGCTACAGTAATCAAACAATGTGGAAATGGCACAAAGATAGATATATAGACCAATGGAACAGAATAGGGAACCTAGAAGTAAACCCTCACATATATGATCAGATGATTTTTGACAAGGGTGCCAAGTCCATTCAGTGGGGAAAGAACAGTCTTTTCAACAAATGGTGCGGGAAAAACTAGATATCCATATGCAAATGAAAGAAGTTGGACCCTTACCTAACACCAAATACAAAATTAGTTCAAAATGAATCAGGAACCTAAATGTCAGTCCTAAAACTACAAAGTCCTTAGGAAAAAAAGAAAAATAGAGTAAAAGCTTCATAACATTCAATTTGGCAATGACATTAAAGGCATAGGAAACAAAAGATAAAACAGACAAATGTGAACTTCATGAACATTTTTAAAAATCATGCATCAAAAGGCACTATCAACAGAGTAAAAAGGCAACCCACACAATAGGGAAAATATTTGTAAATAATATATTTTATAAGGGATTAGTATCCAGACCATACAGAGAACTTCTACAGCTCAGCAACAACAAACAACCCGATTCAAAAATGAGCAAAAGACTATAAATATTTATCCAAAGAAGATATAAAAATAGCTAATAAAAACATGAAAAGATGCTCAACATCACTAATCATTAGGGAAATGCAAATCAAAGTTGCAGTGAGATACCACCTTACACCCATTAGGATGGCTACTACCAAAGAAAACAGAACATAATAATTGTAATAATTGTTGGCAAAGATGTGGAGTAAATAGAACCCTGGTGCAGGGTTGATGGGAATGAAAAATGGTACTGTTGTGTTTGGAAACAGTATTGTAAATTAAAAATAGAATTATCGTGATAATTCATATGATTCAGCAATTCCATTTCTGGGTATATACTACAAAGAGTTGAAAGAAGGATCTTGAAGAGATATTTGTACATCCATGTCCATTATTAACAATAGCCAAGAGGTGGAAGCAACTCAGATATTCATTGACCAATGAACAGATAAGTAAAATGTAGTATATACATACAATGGAATACTATTTAGCCTTAAAGAGGAAGGAAATTCTGACATATAACACAACATGGATTAACTTTGAGGATATTATGCTTAGTGAAATAAGCCAGCCACAGAAAGACAAATACTGTATGATTCCACTCATATTAAGTACATAAAGTAGTCAAAATCATAAACAAAGTATAATGGTGATTGTCGGAGAGGAGAGAAAGGAAATTAATGTTGAATGAGTACAGTTTGTTTTACAGGATGGAAGTAGTTCTGGAGACAGATGGTGATGGTTGTACAACATTTTAAATGTATTTAATACCACTTAACTGTGCACTTAAAAATGATTAAGATCATAAATCTTATGTGTATTTTACTGCAATGAAATAATTAGCAGAAAGTCAACCAAAGAGCTAGTGCCTTAAACAGAGAAGAATAAAAATTATCTCAAAGATCGAGGTGGATAGGATTATTAATTACACACTTAAGCAAATACTGACTAGAATCTTTTGGGAAGGGTTCTTTGAAGGAAAAATGCTATCAAAGAAGAAAATGGAAGTTAAGCCTGCATAGGCAGTTAGATTTGAGTCTACCTATGAGTTTAAGCTATCTATTGCTGCATAATACTACTGCCACAGACTTGGTGGTTTAATACAACACATGTTTATTATCTACCATTTCTATGGGTCAGGAGTCTGGGTGCCTCTTAGCAGGGTTCTCTGTAAGGCTGTAATTAAGGTATTGGCTAGGGCTGGGTTCTTATCTGCATGCCAGACTGTGGAAGAACCTGTTGCCAAGCTCAGGTGATTGTTGGCAGCATTTAGTTATTTGCAGGTTGTGAGACTAAGGGTCTCAGTTTCTTGCTGGCTCTCAGCTGGAGGCCATCTTTGTTTTCTTGACAGTTGTTGGCCAGAGGCTGCCTGCCATTCCTTGCCAAGGAGGCCTTTCAGCATGGCCTCTTACTTCATTAAAGCCAGGAAGGGAGAGAGGCTATTAGCAAGACAGATGGTACAATCTTGTGTGACATAATCACTTTTGCTGTATTCTGTTGGTCTGAAGCAAGTCACAGGTTCTACTCACAGTCACGGAGAGAGAATTTTTCACTAAAGAATATCAGTACAGGAGGTAGGAACAGTTGGGGGCCATTGTAGAGTGTGCATTACACTTTAACCACCTATTTTCTCTACTTAGTACATTCGTAAAAGAGTAATTGAAAAAAAAAACCCTCAATTTGCTCAACTCCCTGTGCTCAATAAATGATATGCTTTGTACATGTAAGTTATGTTACAGATTCAATACTCGTGGAGGGATCTCAAAATGCTAGACAGGTCACACTGGTCAAGTAAGGATAGAAGCTGTCTCTTTAATAAAGATAAATTATTTAATAAGACAATTTATAGTTTAATTTCATTATCAAGGAACAGTTTTAGGAAGACCTTTATAATAGAGGAGTACTTTAGAAGCTTTACCTAGGAAGAGATTACATATGTTCCTTTTTCCTTTTTATCACATACATACTTTTATAATCTTCATTTAGATTTAGTTCTGCAAATAGATGTTTAAAACTAGTCTTTATGTCAATGTCACTACCGTCATTTTGTTGTCAGAAAACTGTTTTTTGGTAGGTTCCTCAGGAAAGGGCTTTGTATTTTCCCGAATTCTCATATCTTCAAAATAATCTGCCTGAAACCTTTATAATTCAATGTCATTTTGATTAGATGCAGAGCCTTTTGTTTATGTTTTCTCCCTGGTATAAATCATTACTGTCAAATAATATTATGATTACTTAATTTTCTTTCTCTAAAAAGTGTCTTGGTTCTTTTTTCTGACTATCCAAAGGGTATTTCCTTTACATTCCAATAATTTTACAAGAATATATCTCAGTGACGTTCACCCAGATACACAATATATCATTTCAGTATTTAGCTTTGATATTTATTTTTTAAGGTAAGTTTTTTTTCAGTCATAGTTTTTAACATGTGCTCTCTTCCATCGACTGGTTTTCAAAAAGAAAAGGAACTTCTATTATATTTGTATGTTTTATCTTCCTGTGTATCTTTTAAATCTATTATTGTCTGTCAAATCCTATCAGATAAATTTTTAAATTAATAACTTTATTTTTTTATTTTTGTGGGTTCATAGATGTGCATATTTATGGGTATGTGAGATATTTTGATACAGGTGTACAATGTGTGGTAATCACATCAGGGTACATGAGGTATCCATCACCTCAGACATTTATCCTTCCTTTGTGTTACACATAATTCTATTACACGCTTTCAATTATTTTAAAATGTATGATAAATTATTGTTGGTTGTAGTCACCCTGTTTTGCTATCAAATACTAGATCTTACTCATTCTATCTAACTATATTTTTGCACCAATTAAGCATCCCCATTTCCCCCCAGTCCCCCTCCCCCACTACTATTCCTAGCTGCTGGTAACCATCCTTCTGTTTTCTGTCTTCATGAGTTCAATTGTTTTCATTTTTAGTTCCCACAAATAAGAGAAAACATGCAAAATTTGTCTTTCTGTGCCTGGTTTATTTTACTTAATGATCTTTAGCTCCATCCTTGCAAGTGACAGGATCTTGTTCTTTTTTTATGGCTGAATAGTACTCCACTGTGTATAAGTACAACGTTGTCTTGATCCATTCATCTGCTAATCAACACTTAGGTTGCTTCTAAATCTTGGCTATTGTGAAAAGTGCTGCAGTAAACATGGGAGTGTAGATGTTCCTTCAATAGACTAATCTCCTTTCTTTTGGGTATATACCTAGCAGTGAGATTGCTGGATCATATCATACCTCTAGTTTTTGTGTTTAAGGAACCTCTAAACTGTTCTCCATAGTAGTTGTACTAGTTTACATTCCCACCAACATTTTATGAGTGTTCTCTTTTCTCCACATCCTTGCCAGCATTTGTAATTATCTGTCTTTTGAATAAAAGCCATTTTAAATGGGGTGATATGGTGTCTCATTGTAGTTTTGATGAACATTTCTCTGATGATCAATGATGTTGAGCACTTTTTCATACACCTGTTTACCATTTGTATGTCTTGAGATTGTATATTCAGACATTTAGTTGTTCAAATAGACACTTTTTTTGTATTGGATTAGTAGGTTTTTTCTTATTGAGTTGTTTGAGCCCCTTATATATTCTGGTTATTAATCCCTTGTCAGATGTGTACTTTGCAAATATTTTCTCCTATTCCGTGGGTTGTCTCTTCACTTTTGTTAATTGTTTCCTTTACTGTGCAGAAGCTTTTTAACTTGATGAGATTCCATTTGTCCATTTTTGCTTTGGTTACCTGTGCTTGTGGGGTATTATACAAGAAATCTTGGCCCAGTCCAATGTCCTGGAGAGTTTTCCAATGTGTTATTTTAATAGTTTCATAATTTGAGGACTTAGATTGAAGTCTTTAATCCATTTGATTTGATTTTTGCCTATGTAAAGACATAGAGGTCTAGTTTCATTTTCTGCATGTGGATATCCAGTTTTCCTAGCACCATTTATCAAAGAGATAGTTCTTTCCTCAATGTATGTTCATGGCACCTTTGTTGAAAGTGAGTTCACTGTAGATGTATGAATTATTTCTGAGTCCTTTTTTATTCTGTTCCATTGAGCCATGTCTGTTTTTATGCCAGTACCATGCTGTTTTGATTACTATAGCTCTGTAGTATAATTTGAAGTCAGGTAATGTGATTCCTTCTGTTTTGTTCTTTTTGTTCAGAATAGCTTTGGCTATTCTAGGTCTTTTGTGGGTCCACAGAAATTTAAGGATTGCTTTTTCTATTTCTGTGAAGGATGTCATTGATATTTTGATAGGGATTGCATTGAATCTGTAGATTGCTTTGGATAGTATGAACATTTTAACAATATTGATTCTTCCAATCCACAAATATGGAATATCTTTCCAATTTTTTATGCCCTCTTCAATTTTCTTCATCAGTGTTTCATAGTTTTCAGTGTAGAGATCTTTCACTTCTTTGGTTAAAGTTAATTCCTAGGTATTTTATTTTACTTGTAGCTATTGTAAATGGAATTGTTTTCTGGATTTCCTTTTCCTATTGTTTGCTATTGGCATATGGAAATGCTACTGACTTTTGTATGTTGATTGTGTATCCTGCTACTTTACTGGATTGTTTATCAATTCTAACAGTTTGTGTGTGTGTGTGTGGCATCTTTAGTTTTTTCCAAATATAAGATAAATCATCTGCAAACAAGAATAATTTGACTTCTTTCTGACTTGGATGACTTTTCTTTCTCTCTCTTGTCTGATTGCTCTAGCTAGGACTTCCAGTACTATGTTGAATAACAGTGGTGACAGTGGGAATCCTTGTTTGTTCCAGAGCTTGGAGGAAAGGTTTTCAGTTTTTCCCTGTTCAGTATGATACTAGCTGTGGGTCTGTCCTATATGGGTTTTATTGTGTTGCGGTGTATTCCTTCTATACCCAGTTTTTGAGGGTTTTTTTTTTTTATCATGAAGGGATGTTGAAGTTTATCAGATGCTTTTGAGCATCAGTAGAAATGATCATATGGTTTTTGTCCTTCATTCTGTTGATATGATGCATGATATTGATTGATTTGCATATGTTAAACCATCCTTGCATCCCTGAGATAAATCCCACTTGGTTATGATGATTGATCTTTTAAATGCGTTGTTTAATTTGGTTTTGTTAATGCAAACTAAATATGTCCTGAGAAGGACTCCATACTTCCATACAGTCCTTGTGGATAAACTGCAACCTAACTTAATAGGTAGACAGGATTGAAAACCTAAATAGCAGTATACTCCTATAACAATCACTGAGTCTTGGCCAATCCCAGCAGCCGTACTTCAACCACTCATACACTGCTGGGTGTTCAAACTGTGTTCAAATAAGGCAAACATGGAGCTGTAACCAATCCAGCTGTTTCTGTACCTCACTTCCAATTTCTGTGTGTCACTACTTTTTTTGTCTATAAATTTTTTCTGACCATGAGACACCCCTGGAGTCTCTCTAAATCTGCTGTGATTCTGGGGGCTGCCCAATTTGTGAATTGTTCATTGCTTAAACTCCTTTATATTTAATTTGGCTGAAATTTTTCTTTGAGCAGTTTGCCAGTATTTTGTTGAGGATTTTTGCATCATTTTTAATTAGGGGTATTGACCTGTAGTTTTCCTTTTTTAAATATATCTTACATTTTTAAAACAGATTAGTATAAAAAGAAAATTTCCTAGCTTAGTTAATGTGTGCTTATGCATTTCACCAAAGAATATGACAGAAAGTTTAAGGATTTTTCTGGAGTTTTATCTAGTTTGCCTTTGGTGGAACTTTACATTTATTTCATTCTTAAATGATATATGCATTGGTTGGAGTATCTTGCCTACAATTTTTTAGCTCAAAATATTTAATTAATATCTTCATTTAATGACTGAACTGCTTTAAATAAAAGAAACTAAAACTTCTCTGGTAATACTAAATATTTCTTTTGGGCTGATTAGTGAAACTTTTGTCTTTGAGAAGAATTCGGATTGCAATTCTATTGAGTTCCTAAGAGCATTAACTTAAGTGCGGGGTTTTCCTCTTCCACTAGAAACTTTCAGTGGATCCCATGAAATAAGAACTAAAAATCTGTTTTGAGGTGTTGAAAGAGCCATCTTGGCTATAACCTGTTTAGGGTATAGACCATTTCACAGTGTGGGCTTCCTTACACTGGAAATTATAGCTCCCATTTGAATGCAATAATGAAGCATAAAAATGAAAATAGATATAAATTGAGGAAAGAAATCAAATAAACAGAATAACAAAATTATCTGCTATATTGAGAACAACAACAAAATCTCAGTAAGTACAAACCACAACTCTTTTGAGTTAAAATAAATGGAAATTAATAGTAAATCTTTGCATACTTAATGACATTGTTGGTTTTATCTGTGAGCTAGTTCAGTGGTTGGGGTGAGGGGCAGGAGGTAGGAAGGTGAAAGAAGAGGATCATTCCTAAGGATTTCTAAGGGAAGAGGATAGTCAGGAACGGAGTCTTCTTGTTTGTGCTAGAAACAGTACTGGAGATAGCTGCAGTAGATAAGGGAGCAGTTTTCAGGGCCCACAGGACCAGTGATTCTCTTGCCAAGTCAGCACAGACATAAATACAGCTCATCACTAAATTATGAATGGATTTTAAGTATGTAAGTTGACATAGTCAAGTCTTTTTGTGAGGGAGGGGTCTATGTCAGAATACAGTCTGTGGCATCAAATTCATTCTTTGGCTGTATGATTCTGGGCCAGATAGTTGCCTTTTTCCAACCTTTAGTAACCAACTGAAAGTTTGTTGTGAGAATAAGAAATGTGGCAAACTTGACCTGTACCTCACAGATAAAAAATTATGAATAAGCGGTAGGTCCTGCTATTTTAATTACAACCCCTCCCTCCCTCCCTCCCTTCCTTCCTTCCTTCCACAGGACTCACTCTGTTGTGCAGGCTGGAGTACACTGGTGCAATCATGGTGTACTGCAGCCTCAACCTTATGAGCTCAACCAGTCCTCCCACCTCAGCCTCCCAAGAAGCCAGGACTACAGATGCACACCACTGTCCCCAGCTAATTTTAAAATTTTATGTAGTGACAGGGACTTGCTAGGTACTCAGGCTGGTCTTGAACTCCTGGCCTCAAGGGATTCTCCTGCCTCGGCCTTCCAAAGTGCTGGGATTACAGGTGTGAGACACCACATGCAGCCAACCTAACTACAACTGCTTTCATAGCTAGTTTTTCCACTCATGCAATGAAAGTAAGTAAGTATAACTCTATCTTAGTGAAAGTATTTGATTTAAATAGCATCTTTATTTTCAATATCCTTGGACAGGCCAGGCACATTGGCTCATGCCTGTAATCCCAGCACTTTTGGAGGCCAAGGCAGGTGGATCATGAGGTCAGGAGTTTGAGACCAGCCTGGCCAACATGGTGAAACCCGTGTCTACTAAAAATACAAAAATTAGCCAGGTGTGGTGGCTCACACCTGGAGTTCCAGCTACTCAGGAGGCTGAGACAGGAGAATCGCTTGAACCCAGGAGGCAGAGGTTGCAGCGAGCCGAGATCATGCCATTGCACTCCAGCCTGGGCATCATAGTGAAACTCCGTCTCAAAAAAAAAAAAAAAAAAATCCTTGGGCAAATGCCATATTAGACAATAGTATTACTGAAATAATTGTATGTCCAATGCTTGGCATTTTAGTGAAATGCACTTTATGCACAATCAACATTTTAACTTAAAATGTTAGTCATCTGCACATTTTCTCCCAGCAATTAACTTTAAACTTTAAAACTAAAACAAGCATGATTACAAAAAAGTTAAAGCAAAAATCCTAAAAGCATTTCTAAGTTGAAATAGATCTCTTCGGTTCCTCAAAAATTTATTGAGCAGCAACAATATGTTGATATTTTGCTGGATATGGGAGGTACAATGATGAAGAAAAATAGGTCACTGCACTTAAGGAACTTAGAATCAGGGAAGAAAGAGATATGTACAGAGATGATTTATAATGGCAGATGAAAATACTTCTGCAGAGGCATGCACAAAAATGCTTTTGTAACAAAGGATGGAACAATTAACTCTGCCTGAGGCTCTCCTGGAAGTCTTCCTTAAAGAGAAGGCCTAAGAGAAGAGTAATGAAGATGAACAGATTCTGGATAAAAGCTGAGTAGGGAGGCAAAGGAGGTCTTCCAAGAGAAAAGAGCAGTGTGAGCAAAGTTGCACAGAACTGAGACAGGCTCTGAAGTAAATAGGAAATAGCGAGAAATTTATTACAGTAAGAGCATGAACTACATGGGGAAGAGAGATTGAAGTGTTGGAGCCAGATTACTAAATACTTTGAAGATCGGTTAAGGAGTTTGTATTTTATCCTGCAGATTATGGAAAACCAATCTGGATTTATAAGCAAGGGAGTGATAAGATTAACTTTGAAACAAATTATGCCAAAGGAAATAGTATTCATTTCCTTGTAGCTTGTTGTCTTCTTATGTTGAGAAGCTTAGGTTAATGAAACAAGCAGACTTCTGGGGTCAGGTGAGGGTGAGAGAATGGAAGCCTAGTTCGTCCTTCCCATCTTTTACTAGGTCAGCAGTTTGTCTAGAAGTCGACCAGTAAGGAAGAGAGCATACTGTTGCAGAAGGCTGTACGGATCATTTTTCTGTCTTTTGAGACAGGGTCTCACTGTGTCATCCAGGCTGGAGTGCAATGGCGTGATCAAGGCTCACTGCAGTCTCAACGTCCTGGGCTCAGGTGATCTTCCCATTGCAACCTCTTGAGAAGCTAGGACTACAGACGTGTACCACAATCCCAGCTAATTTTTTATATTTCTGTTTTTTAAGAGTCAGGGTTTTTCCATGTTGCCCAGGCTGGTGTGAAACTCGTGGACTAAAGCGATCCACCCACCTCAGCCTTTCAAAGTGTTGGGATTACAGGTATGAGCCACTTTACCTAGTTGATCATATTTCCATTCTTGTGATGTTTGTACCCACTGTATAAATATTATGAATATTCGGTTTTATGCGTGAAGTGAAAATTGCCACTATCCTCAAAGGTAACTCAGGTAACTCACATTACAAAGTAGATTCTGGGCCAGGCATGGTGGCTACTACCTGTAACCCTAGCACTTTGGGAGACCACGGATGGAGGACTGCTTGAACTCAGGAGTTCAAGACCAGCCTGGGCAACATAGCAAGACCTCATCTCTACTAAACATAAAAAAATAATTAGCCAGCCTTGGAGGTGCACACCTGTAGTCCCAGCTACTCAGGAGGATGAGGTGGGAGGATCACTTGAGCCTGGGAGATTGAGGCTGCAGTGAGCTGTGATCTCTCCACTGCACTCCAGCCTGGGTAACAGAGCAAGACCTTGTCTTAAAAAAAAAGCAAGCAAATTCTGTAGGTATTATCCAGAGTGGAAGTAGTGTTCTGGGAACTGCTAATTCTCTAAACATTTCCTCTACTGCAGAGAAGCCCAAAGGGATATGGGTTCAAATATATGTTCATATATGTTCCTTAATTACATATAAAAATGTGCCATGACACTCTTAAATAGTACATCCTAACAGAAAAAAAAGAGAAAGAAAAAATGTACAAAAACAAAACGTAGCATTCTAAATCCTTCCATTGCAGATTCACTGTAATATCTATAATATGGGACCGTGTATCATCTTTCATCCTCTTTTCTTCTCCTGGAATAAACTACCTCGTGGGAAACCTCACCATATTTCAGAAATTTAAACAGAATCAGGTTGCTTGGTTTTCATATCAACCATGCCAGCCTCTTTTGTTTCTCCTTCATTTATTTATTCATTTAACCAACAAATATTTATTGAGTGCCATGAATATTTATTGTATATATAGGTACCAGTTGGAGAGCCAGGAAAATCAAAATAGATCTTTGTCCTCATGGAGTTTCAAGCCTAGTGAGGGAGAAAAATACTAATCACTCAAACAATGGTGCTACTATAATGGTCCAGAGCCCAGCTGGGGCTTCCCTGCCCCACTGAGAGGTAGATAAGATTGGCTGGAGTCAGAAGCTCTGCTCCACACATGTCCTGGCATCTCCCTGTCTCATGGTCTGACAGCTTCTGGTATGAAGCTGTCACCGTACTGCGCCTCTTTCAAAAAAGGAATTAACATACTTCATTCCAGTCTCCACACGACACTCAGTCACATAGAGCATTTGTAAGTGTGTCTGACTTCAATGAAGATTCAGTGGTCAGGGACCGTCCACAGCATGGCTACACAGTGAGTGAATATGCAAGAAGTATCTGAATACTCATAGTTTTAAATGTCTGTTCAACCACTTCTGTTTCTCACTGGGCTTCCATCTGTTTCAGTACTTAGCCTTCTGCCATCTCACTGGTTCCACCTTTCTCCATGTCCCTTCTCTCCTTTTCTTTTGCTTCCTTTCCTACCAATTGCTCAGAAACAAGCAGACAACCAGCCAACCACAGCAAAGACAATGAACAACAAACAAATTCCTTTTATTCTTTCATGGAGCTCCGCTATCTATTTTGTCACTTGGGACCCTGGAGACTCCCACGCTCTCAGAGTTATACCTTCTACTCCAAAAGGCGTGTCTATATATTAGATTCAGCAAAGACATTTTGCATCCTGAAAGAAACTGTGTTACCATCTGTTAATGTACATACATATATATATAGTTAGTAGTTGTTAGTCTGGATATATTACAAATGATGATGCATGCTCTGACAGAAAAGTAGGAGGTTGGGAGGAACAACAAAGTATGTAGTATTAGAACAGCAGACCAGATTTAAAATGAGAAAGCCAGGCAGTCTGGCTTCTCTGAGAAAGTATGACCTTTCTGAAGCCTGTTAGCCAGGTAAAAAGTGTGGGGGGAAGAGCACTCCCAGCAGGAGAACAGCGTGTGCAAAGGTCTGGACGTGAGGAAGACTGTGGAGCACTGGAAAGAGTGGGAAGGGGCCAGCATGGCTAGATCCCAAAGGGCCAAAGAGAAAGATGGGGATGAGGGTGGAGAGGTCAACAGGGGCCAGATCAAGGGAAACTTTGCAGGTCACATGACTCCCATTTTTAGGTTCCTGTCTCTTCCCTAACAAATGAAATGACAGCATGAATGAGTTTTTCTAAAGTTTGAGTTTATTGGTTTTTGAAACAGTCATGCCAAAGCTGACAAACTTGTATAGATACACACCCACACATACACACACATACACACACACACACACATATGGTACATAAAGCACCTTTCCCCAGGGCCACGTCACTTGCCATTATTAAGAAGTCTATCCTATAGCCATATACACGATTCTAGATCACCCAGATAATTAGCTGGAAATTATCTTCATATTCATTTTCCCTCCACAGGAATGTTTCCTGAAGAGAAATCCCAAATATGAGGGTTTCTGAAAGAGCTTTAAAAAATGTTGTCTGCCAGCAGCACATGGATTCTCTTTTCAGGGTTTGTATCTACCCAGCTGACACACCCATTCCCCCTCCCTTCCTCCCAGAGCAAGTGACTTCTTGTTCCACCCTGCAGCTTACTATTGGCAAGGCATGGCAGGAGTGAATCTAGGTTCCGTTTACCACCAGGGTAAATTGCCCTCTCTATCGCATCCTTATGGAAAGGCACTTTTTCGGGTTCAGCACGTCCCCATGCATTCACAGGTACCGAAAGTGACATACACATACATTGTAAACATTGTGCCCACTGCTCTGCAAATGTTCATTTGGCCCTTAGCAGTTTACACATCACAGCAGATTCATGTATTCATGATGATGTTCATTCTGTTGTTTTCTGGAAATAAATTATGTTGTTTGCTTGCCCACTGGCACCTGCCACAAACCATCTGACTTTTCTTCTCCACTCTTATTTTTCAACTACCAATATCCATGCCTTTTAAGCTGCCTTTTTATTGAAAGTAATAAATTAAGATATTCATCTTGAGGTGGCTTCACCTTTGCATAAGAATCATCAGCATATACATTAGCATGCTCACAGTGTTGAGTATACAGGAATTCATTTCAGTAGCAACAATACTCACTGACCTTAGAAGGAAAAATTTCCTTTTATATTTACTTGTTAGTCTAACACAGTTGTAACCTTCCATACAGTATAATACTTTAAAATGAAGGTATCTTGTGGAAGTGTATCTTCTGTGGCTTTTCTTCAAAATGAAGCCATTGGTCATATGCTGAGATTGAGGTTGCTGAAAGTGTTAAGACTCCATCTGGTCATCTTGTGAGTCAACACTTATAGTGGAACCTTGGCTGCTGGTATCAGCAGTTTCATAGGACTTCTGGTCTTTGGCAAAGTTGATGAAAACCTGATTTTTCAGGGAAAATAAAGCCATTAGTGCCTGGTAAGCCAAAGGAAGAAAGAAAGTTAATTCATATTCTCTCTCTCTCTCTCCCTCTCTCTCTCTCTCCCTCTCTCTCTCTCTCCTTCCTCGCTCCTAGTGCAAGTGTGTATATACGTGTAGGCAGGCCCCTATAAAATCTACTTTTGTAAAACTAGGATTTGGATTGTATAGGGGCCTGCCTACACGTATATACATGCTTGCACCAGGAGTCCTTTCAGAAAATCAAATTTAACTGGGGCTTGAAAATAGCACCTGTATCTATGACCATATTTATGACTATGATTTTATTTATAATCATGTCAATCTTAAGCCATAGTTGACTATCTGTAGCCACATGTCTGCATTCATATGACCTACATCAATATCTCTATCAGGTATAAACAAGGAGCCCAGCCCTATGCCCTTATTGAATGATTGTGTAGAAATGTTGAGAGAAATTTCACTGGTTTCAAGAGTTAGTTAATGCATTAAGATAAAATTTGTATAGAAAGCCCATGTTAACACTGTGTTCAGTAAGCCAATTAATAGGCAGATCTTTTCACTTTGGTTAAAGTCATTAAATCTATTAGTCATAGTTTCACCCAAAAACTATCGAGAGTCTGTTTTTTTGCCATGGTGCTGGTAGTTGGTCATAAGTCGAAGACTTAAGTCGTCATTTTTGGCAAAGTCATGATTGTCTAAAGCCCCCATTAAAATGCCTAAAGCCCCACAAGAAAAGTTGTCCATCAAATCCAGCACCATATACTGACCCTTATGAAGGGTCAGTATATGGCCTTACTTTCTGGCCTTACTTTCAGACCTAGTCCAATGACAGATATAATCAAACTTTCTATGTGTCATGTTGGTTGAGCTGTGTAAAATTAAGACAGTACAGAAGTGATAAAGGATGACCTAATAAGTCTCTAGTTATTGAATGCAAATGTAATTAAGACAGATGATGTAAGTGAATGGAAAGGATTCTGCATTTACCACTTTAATTGCCTGAATTTAACAGATCTAAAGGTCTGGCACCAAATTCTAATTACCCTATCCAACCCTAAGCCAGGAAGTCAATCAATAGAAATGTTCTTTAAGAAACCTACCATGGAAGAAGGAAGGAAAGTGTCAACAGCTGTTTGTTATGTATGTGAAAATAGTGGATATTTTTTCTTTATGTATACATATAACTTTATGGATACAGATGTCTTATCAAATGGAAAAGTTAATGTCTTTCACATCTTTTTAAAAATATCCCCAAGTTAAGTTAGAAATTGATTAGGCTGTTTGCTAAGTTTTTCAGGTGCAAGATTAGATATTAATTCAATTAAAAACAAATTGAATGTCATTAAAAAGAAATAACCAGAATGCATAATAATATTAATATGTGACATTGCGCACATGGATCATGGTATATATCTTACCTCTTCCAGAGTGGTCTGACTCACTAAGAAATTTGTAATATTTAAAGCAGTCTTGTTGGTTTCCAGCAGATCAAAAATGTTTGCGACTCCTCCTGCTGTGACTGGTACATGATACTCTAGCATGCTGAGGTGCTGATCCTGTGGGAACCAAAGGAAAAAAAAAAAATTATTTTGCAATGTCTGGCAATATTGACATGACTAGACATAACTTTACCAAGAGTTCAGGAAAATGCTGAAGTTCATTCCACTGAAAATGATGCTACAGTATAAATAATGAGTATATTTTGAAACTAACAGCTTGCAAAGATGAGATGAAAGTTTTGTGAATGTCAAAGAGAAAACAAAGTTAAAAGTTCATGAAAACTCCAAAGCATTCTATATTCATGTGAACTTATACAGCCATTATAATCTTGCCTGGTAAAGAATCTGTGGAATGGTATTTCACATGTCACATTATGCTCAGCTCACATAAGCTTTCTCCGTGCTCAATCTTAAGAAATTTCAGTTTTGTGTTAGAATTGTTCTAAAACGCTAAAAATTAGCGGTTCCATTTATACTGGCTAAAGACAGTAGACTTCAAAAGCATTGAACCTCCTTCAAATGACAGTTCATCCTTTTCACAAATCACCCTAAACTTCTTTTCAGTTTCTTTATTTTGGTCACCAGTATCACCATCTACTTAGTTTAATCCATTCTTGTTGCCTTGGAGTATCTTTAACAATTTGCTTTTCTGGATATTTAATCAGTTACCAGCTCTTATTTATTCTTTCCTTTAAAATACCTCTCAAACTTAACCTTTCCTCTCTATTTGCACCACCAATAGGCTTAACTTGATCCTTATTACTCCACATCTTAGTTACTGCAACAACCTCTTCAGAACCCCAGAAATACTGTACACTTACTTTCTTGCACAAAGCAGCTGGGACAATCTTTGCTGATACTTGTTTGATCAGGATATTTTCTTATTCCAGAATCTATCCCTGTGACCCCAATGAATCAGATCATGACCGTGTATTTCAGACCCTTCTCCTCCCGCTTTGTGCATTGCTTAGCGTCTCCCATCGACGTGTAGTTGCATTATATCTGTTCTTACAATCGGGCCATCTTGCCTACTTTTGCTCTCAGATTGTTGTTTTGGCTATTTTCCTCCTAGACATCTAGAAACCACCACAGATTTGTAAAGAATGATCTGCTAGGGAGAAATCAGACTTTTTATTTATCACTGCATTTGCCTTGTATAGCTCTGGTCCCGTGAGGAACAGACCGGGGAGAATGTAATTTCATCACTCAGTGAAACAACACAGATTTCAACCCAGAAATCCACTAAAAGAGAAAGCATTACTACCAACACAATTTGTGCAAGAAAGATGTCCTTTTACTTTTAAATATGATTTAAATTTAGATGATAGAAAATGAGCTTTGATAAGAATCCTGAAAGCTAGGCCCAGTGTGGTGGCTCACAGCTGTAATCCCAGTGCTTTGGGAGACCAAGGCAGACCAAGGCTTGAGTCCAGGAGTTCAAGACCAGTCTAGGCAACATCGTGAGATTCTGTCTCTACAAAAAATACAAAACTTAGCGGGGCATGGTGGCATATGCCTAGATGCTTAGCTACTTGAGAGGCAGAGGTGGAAGGAGTCCTTGAGCCCAGGAGTTCAAGGCCGCCGTGAGCTATGATCACGCCACTGCACTCCAGCCTGGGCAACATAGCGAGACCCTGTGTCTTAAATTTTTTTTTTTTTTTTTTTAAGAATTAGGAAAGCTATTATTTCCTAGAGACGTTAGCCAAACTTGGGGAGGCTGAAGCAAAGGTATTTTATGAAGATAAAATAATTGTTTTTTAAATGCAGTTTATTTTCTCTAAAATCACTTCAAGTTAACATCGTGCCTTATAATTTATGGACACTTTATCATTTAATTCTCACATCAGTTTTGTGAAGTAGATGTTATTATAGTAGTAATCCCTTATTTGTGGTTTTGCTTTCTATGATTTGTTACCTGTGATCAACCAAGTCCTAAAACTATGAAATGGAAAAATATAAAAATAAACAATTTATAAGTTTTAAATTGCATGCCTTTCTGAGTAGTGTGATCTAATTTTGCAGCCATCTGGCATGTGAATCATTCCGTTGTCCAGCATATCTACGTTGTGTAAGCTACCTGCCTGTTTCTATATAAGAAAAACCATAGTGTATACCAGATTTGGTACTATCTATAGTTTCAGTCTTCCACTGGAAGTCTTGAAATGTATCACCCATGAATAGTGGGACACTCCTGTATTCCTAGTTATAAATGAGAAAAAAGAGGCCCTGAGATTAATGTCTTGCTCACATGGGCACAATTGGGCCTCAGCCCTAGTCTTTCCAATTTCTTTTTATCATTCCACATCCGATTACCTTTCACATCTGATTTCCTTTCAAAAACAATCATTTGAAATCATCATCTTCTACAAATTGCCTGTATATCAAAGATGTAATAATAACTTTTCCTGTCAAGTACATTTATTTTAATTAAGTATGGGCTATGTTAGGTAATATGCATATATCTATGTGTGTCCATCCCATGCCTGTGCATATGTGAGATGACATCAACTGTACAATATTGCATCTAGTGTAGAACTTGAGGACTTGATTTCTGCTCAGTCCTGCTCCAACTTTTGTGGGCTTATCTTTCCAATGAGGGGGACAAACCAGATAATCATTCTGGAACTCTGTAGCTTTTTGAGTTTTTTGCCTAAGAAGAAATGACCTTGGTCATATAATACCTGTCATCCCTCAGTTCCCTAATATATATAATGAGTAGATTAGCAAGGTATACAACTTGAAAATGAATACAATATGATCATAAATCCTTTGTGAGGAACAAAAATATATGTATGTGAAAGGACTGTGTTAACTTTAAATAAGTACAAAAATATATAATTAATTGAAGATGCTATTTGTTCATACTCAGTATGCTTTGGCATATCTTACGCATCTTGAACTAATCTATATATTAAGATTAATAATAAAGCTGTAGTCAACTTGGAAATCACAAATGTTGCTATGACATTACCATCAAAACTAGTCAAGATCATAAGGCAAGATAATCATTTATATGGTTGGTTTCTGTTTTATTTTTTTAGATAGAGTCTCGCTCTGTCACCCAGGCTGGAGTGCAGTGGCATGATCTTGACTCACTGCAACCTCCGCCTCCCAGTTTCAAGCAAGTCTCCTGCCTCAGCCTCTCGAGCAGCTGGGATTACAGGTGTGTGCCACCACACCCAGCTAATTTTTGTATTGTTTGTAGAGACGGGGTTTCACCGTGTTGGCCAGGCTGGTCTTGACCTCCTGACCTCAAGTGATCACCCGCCTCGGCCTCCCAAAGTGCTGGGATTACAGGCGTGAGCCACTGCACCCAGCCATCAATCACTTACTTTTAAGTATGTTTTTGGAAAGTGCAGCTGCATGAACTTCGTGAGGGTCTCCATGGTCACTTTGTTATTCTTCAAGTGAACTTTGACAGTAAATCCTCGTCCAAACCTAGAAAGAAAAAGTACAAAATATGGTATGAGTTACATTTTGCTGAAATAGCTCCTCTGGAATTCTAGATAATGAAACAGGACCCAAGCCAACCATTATAGCCCCTTTTCTTTATATAAAGACTGTCATTTTGCCATAAAAGTTCAGGACATGTTACAAACTGGAAATAGTGCACTGCTATGATTTTTTATTTATTTCTACCTCTATATAAAATCAGAGTCTTTGGACAAAAATTGAGTTGAAAAGAAAACATAAAATCTTGGCTTTCTATGACATTCATGAATTTGCAATGGATGTCAATTTCTGCAGTTAAATACTTTCCTTTTTTTCTTCTTAGAGTATAGTAATAATAATAAACACAGAAAAAGAAGAATGTGCAGGTTTGTTTCATAGGTGTACATCTGCCATGGTGGTTTGCTGTACCCAATTAAGTATTTCTCCTAATACCAATTTCTCCTAATACCAATTAGGTATTTCTCCTAATGCTCTCCCTCCCCTAGCCCCCCAACCCCCCAACAGGCCCCGGTGTATGATGTTCCCCTCCCTGTATCCATGTGTTCTCATTGTTCAGCTCCCACTTATCAGTGAGAACATGTGATGTTTGGTTTTCTGTTCTTGTGTTAGTTTGCTGAGAATGATGGTTTCCAGCTTTATCCATATCCCTGCAAAGGACATGAACTCATCCTTTTTATGTGGCACATATACACCATAGTATTCCATAGTATTCCTTGTTGTATATGTGCCACATTTTCTTTATCTAATGTATAATTGATGGGCATTTGGGTTGGTTCCAAGTCTTTGCTATTGTGAACAGTGCTGCAGTAAATATACATGTGCATGTGTCTTTATAATAGAATGATTTATAATCCTTTGGGTATATACCCAGTAATGGGATTGCTGGGTCAAATGGTATTTCTGATTCTACATCCTTGAGGAATCACCACACTGTCTTCCACAATGGTTGAACTAATTTACGCTCCCACCAATGGTGTAAGTGTTCCTGTTTCTCCACATCCTCTCCAGAATCTGTTGTTTCCTGACTTTTTAGTGATCACCATTCTAACTGGCGTGAGATGGTATGTCATGGTGGCTTTGATTTGCATTTCTCTAATGGCCAGTGATGATGAGCTTTTTTTCATGTTTGTTGGCGCATAAATGTCTTCTTTTGAGAAGTGTCTGTTCATCTCCTTCGCCCACTTTTTGATGGGGTTTGTTTTTTTCTTGTAAATTTAAGTTCTTTGTAGATTCTGGATATTAGCCGTTTGTCAGATGGATAAATTTCAAAAATTTTCTCCCATTATGTAGGTTGCCTGTTCACTCTGATGATAGTTTCTTTTGCTGTGCAGAAGTTCTTTAGTTTAATTAGATCCCATTTGTTAATTTTGGCTTTTGTTGCCATTGCTTTTGGTGTTTTAGACATGAAGACTTTGCCCATGCCTATGTCCTGAATGGTATTGCCTAGATTTTCTTCTAGGGTTTTTATGGTTTTACGTCTTATGTTTAAGTCTTTAATCCATCTTGAGTTAATATTTGTATAAGGTGTAAGGAAGGGGTCCAATATCAGTTTTCTGCATATGGCTAGCCAGTTTTCCCAACACTGTTTATTAAATAGGGAATCTTTTCCCCATTGCTTGTTTTGGTCAGGTTTGTCAAAGATCAGATGGTTGTAGATGTATGGCATTATTGCTGAGGCCTCTGTTCTGTTCCATTGGTCTATATATCTGTTTTGGTACCAGTACGATGCTGTTTTGGTTACTGCAGTCTTGTAGTATAGTTTGAAGTCAGGTAGCGTGATACCTCCAGTTTTGTTCTTTTTGCTCAGGATTGTCTTGGCTAAACGGGCTCTTTTTTTGGTTCCAGATGAAATTTAAAGTAGTTTTTTTCTAATTCTATGAAGAAAGGCAATGGGAACTTGATGGGGATAGCACTCAATCTATAAATTACTTTGGGCAGTATGGCCATTTTCACGATATTGATTCTTCCTATCCATGAGCATGGAATGTTTTTCCATTTGTTTGTGTCCTCTCTTATTTCGTTGAGCAGTGGTTTGTAGTTCTCCTTGAAGAGATCCTTCACATCCCTTGTAAGTTGGATTCCTGGGTATTTTATTCTCTTTATAGCAATTGTGAATGGGAGTTCACTCATGATTTGGTTCTGTTTGTCTATTCTTGGTGTATAGGAGTGCTTGTGATTTTTGCACATTGATTTTGTATCCTGAGACTTTGCTGAAGTTGCTTTTCAGCTTAAGGGGATCTTGGACTGAGCCAATGGAGTTTTCAAAATATACAATCATGTCACCTGCAAACAGAGACAATTTGACTTCCTCTCTTCCTATTTGAATACCCTTTATTTCTTTCTCTTGCCTGATTGCTCTGGCCAGAACTTCCAATACTATGTTGAATAGCAGTGGTGAGAGAGGGCATCCTTGTCTTGTGCTGGTTTTCAAAGGGAATGCTTCCAGATTTTGCCCATTTGGTATGATATTGGCTGTGGGTTTGTCATAAATAGCTCTCATTATTTTGAGATACATTCCATCGATACGTGGTTTATTCAGAGTTTTTAGCATGAAGGGGTGTTGAATTTTATTGAAGGCCTATTCTGCATCTATTGAGATAATCATGTGGTTTTTGTCATTGGTTCTGTTTATATGCTGGATTATGTTTATTGATTTGCATACGTTGAACCAGCCTTGCATCCCAGAGATGAAGCCCACTTGATCACGGTGGATAAGCTTTTTGATGTTATGCTGGATTCGGTTTGCAAGTATTTTATTGAGGATTTTCGCATTGATGTTCATCAAGGATACTGGCCTGAAATTTTCTTTTTTTGTTGTGTCTCTGCCAGGTTTTGGTATCAGGATGATGCTGGACTTGTAAAATGATTTAGGGAGGAGTCCCTCTGTTTCTATTGATTGGAATCGTTTCAGAAGGAATGGTACCAGCTCCTCTCTGTACCTCTGATAGAATTAGGCTGTGAATCCATCTGGTCCTGGGCTTTTTTTGGTTGGTAAGCTATTAATTACTGCCTTAATTTCAGAACTTTTTATTAGTCTATTCAGGTATTTGACTTCTTCCTGGTTTAGTCTTGGGAGGGTGTATGTGTTCAGGAATTTATCCATCTTTTCTAGATTTTCTAGTTTATTTTTGTATAGGTGTTTATAGTATTCTCTGATGGTAGTTTGTATTTCTGTGGGATCAGTGGTGATATCCCCTTTATCATTTTTTATTGTGTCTGTTTGATTCTTCTCTTCTTTATCAGTCTGGCTAGGAGTCCATTTTGGTAATCTTCAAAAAAACAGCTCCTCGATTCATTGATTTTTTGAAAGGTTTTTTGAGTCTCTATCTCCTTCAGTTCTGCACTGATCTTAGTTATTTCTTATATTATGGTAGCTTTTGAACTTCTTTTCTTTTGCTTCTCTAGTTATTTTAACTGATATATTAGGGTGTCAATTTTAGATCTTTCCCACTTTCTCCTGTGGTCATTCAGTGCTATAAATTTCCCTCTAAACACTGCTTTAGCTGTGTGCCAGGGATTCTGGTATGTTGTATCTTTGTTCTCATTGGTTTCACATAACTTACTTAGTTTTGCCTTAATTTCATTATTTAGCCAGTAGTCATTCGGGAGCAGGTTGTTCAGTTTCCATGTCATTGTGTGGTTTTGAGTGAGTTTCTTAAATTTGATTGCATTGTGGTCTGAGGGGCTGTTTGTTATGATTTCTGTTCTTTTGCATTTGTTGAGGAGTGTTTTACTTCCAATTATGTGGTCCATTTTAGAATAGTGATGTGGTGCTGAGAAGAATGTATATTCTGTTGATTTCGGGGGGGAGAGTTCTATAGATGTCTATTAGGTCCACTTGGTCAAGAGCTGACTTCATGTCCTGAATATCCTTGTTAATTTTCTGTCTCATTGATCTGTCTAATATTGACAGTGGGGTGTTAAAATCTTCCACTGTGATTGTGTGGGAGTCTAAGTCTCTTTGTAGGTCTCTAAGAACTTGCTCTATGAATCTGGGTGCTCCTGTATTGGGTGCATATATATTTAGGCTAGTTAGCTCTTCTTGTTGCATTGATCCCTTTACTATTAGGTAAGGCCCTACTTTGTCTCTTTTGGTCTTTGTTGGTTTAAAGTCTATTTTATTAGAGACTAGGATTGCAACCCCTGCCTTTTTTTGTTTGTTTGTTTGTTTGTTTGTTTGTTTTTGTTTTGCTTTTCATTTGGTTGGTAACTATTCCTCCATCCCTTTGAGTCTATGTGTGTCTCTGAACATGAGATGGGTCTCCTGAGTATAGCACACTGATAGGTATTGACTCTTTATCCAATTTGGCAGTCTGTTTAATTGGGGCATTTAGCCCGTTTACATTTAAGGTTAATATTGTTATGTGTGAATTTGATCCTGTCATTATGATGCTAGCTGGTTATTTTGCCCGTTAGTTGATGCAGTTTCTTCATAGTGGCGATGGTCTTTACAATACACTTGTAAAGTTAGATGCATTCTAATTTAAAGTAAGCGAGATCTTGATAAGCAGGTCATTGGAGATTTGGTGTCATCAATAAAAATTAATGTTATTGGGGTTTTAAAAATAAATATTAAATCAATGTGCTAGCTAACTGTTTGCACCAAGAATACAGTTTATAAAGAAGTCACAACAGACTCTCTAGGAGCAACATAATGCCTCTTCCATCCTCTTTTCCTTATCTTGGTTAATACTATCTTGCAAGAAAGTCAACTTGTTATAGAGAAAAGCATAAAATATTCTGTATTTTGGAGATTAACATGGATATGTATAAATGCATATACACTCTGGTGTATATGAACTATTAAATTTGATAGTAGTGTGATATTTATGCACATTTCTCCAATGTACTCTTGATTGAAAGGTTTTGAATGTGGTATGAATGTTAGGTAGCTTACTGAAAGACTGTGCAAATGGCAAATGAACATGCTAGATACAATCTATGCCTTCATTTACTTGTCAATTTCTAATTTATTATTGGGTAAACTCTAGAACTTCCACCTGAGAGTATTTTGGTTGTGAATTTTTTTTTTTTCAGTTTTGGCCTTCTAAATTTATGCATTAACTAAAATACATTTATGAGTTAAATTTATAAGTTAACTAAAATATTTAAGGAAAAATTCATAAAATTCCCAATAAAATAATTTAAATTTAAGGTGAGACAATGACTAGCTTCCAAAGATTATATTATCCATTCTAGTTTTACTCCTCAGGCTGCTGAGATAATCCTTGAATCTGAGTGAGCACCATTAGACTGATGACGCAACACTCCTGTTAAACACTGCATTTGTTCTTCACCTGCTCTTTATGTGCTGCAAAGATCCAATACATTGGAACTTTCCATTCACCATAATGGCCAACCTGGTACAGAGAGCTTCACATTCTTCCATGCTAAAAGACAAAGCAGGATCATATTAGCATTCAGGACACAGAAAACTTGGGTTGAAGTTCATGAGCATAAGCATAATTGTTTCATTATGGCACTTGGAAATACTATTTTAGTATTTTTCTTTTCAGATAGGTTGTTACTCTGTTGCCCAGGCTAGAGTGCAGTGACTTCAACATGGCTCACTATAGCCTTGACCTCCTTTACTCCAGTAATCCTCCTGTCTCAGCTCCCTGAGTAGCTGGGGCGACAGACGTGCACCATCACGTCTGGCTAATATTTTAATTTTAATTTTTTTTTGTAGACCTGGGGGTCTTGCCGTGTTGCTCAGGCTGGGTCTTGAACTCCTGGGCTCAAGTGATCCTCCTGCCTCGGCCCCCCACAAAGTCCAGGGATTACAGGCATGAGCCACCGTACCTGGCCTAGTTTCTTGATTCTCTTTTAGTTTTTAGTTCTTTTAAAGGAGAACAAAAACCAATCTTTTAAAATATAAATTAAATGTCTTCAGATAGGGTTTATTACTGTTTCTTCTAAAACTCGAGACCGTCTTTCTCTCACCTGGAATACCCCCCAAATCAAACCTACGATTTCTTTCAAGCTTTGATTCAAGACCTACACTTCCTCAGAAATGTTTTCAAAATAACACTAAGTTTTTTCCATTATGCCACGTACCCCATATTCTGTTGGCTTTCCTATTTTTGGATTTATAACTAGTTAGCCTGTACTTGATTATACAGTGTCTAATTTCATGTTCTATGATAATTGGAGGTGATTTTGGGTATTACCCTGTCGACCTCATACAAAAGCCAATGGAAATTAAATGATTGGCTCCACTGTGCTGGGGCAAACTATGATATAAACAGATCTCTTGATAATAAGCAAATCTAATACTTTTTCTCCTATATGACAATTATAATGCAAACATAAACTTAATACAAATTGTAAGACAAGGCCATCCTCATAAGAGAGGCACGGATAAAATGATTTAGTGTCTCTGATACTTGTCTGCTTTGTGGAAGAGAGGCATGTGAGCTGGTTCTGGAAGGACTGGTAAGATTAGAACTTGGAGAGATTTTGTGAAAAGACCATTTCAGGCCAGGTGTAGTGGCTCATGCCTGTAATCCCAGCGTTTTGGGAGGCTAAGGTGGGTGGATCATTTGAGGTCAGGAGTTTGAGACCAGCCTGGCCAACATGCTGAAACCCTGCCTTTACTAAAAATACAAAAATTAGCTGGGTATGGTGGTGGCCGCCTGTAGTCCCAGCTACGTGAGAGGCTGAGGCAGGAGAATTACTTGAACCCGGGAGGCGGAGGTTGCAGTGAGCAGTTGTTGTGCCACTGCACTCCAGCCTGGGTGACAGAGTGAGACTCTCTCAAAAAAAAAAAAAAAAAAATCAAGTTGAAAGCACAGCCAAAGAAGGGGCTTGGAGATGGGAAAGGGTATGGAGATGGGAAGAATGTAGAACCAGGAGTCATTCAGATTGACTGATAGAAGAGGGTGTTGCAGGGTAAAAAGACTGAGCATTTAGATGAGGCCATAGAATGGAAAGCCTTGCATGTTGAGCCTAAGGATTCTGAACTTTATTTGACAGGCAATAGGGAGCCACAGATGAGTTAAGAGGGCCGTAAGTTATGAGAAATTCGATGTTGAAAAGATTGCTGAGACCTTAGACTCTGTCCCACCACAGGAACTATATTCTCACCATGAAACCTGCCTGACTTGCTCCTACTACTATAAACATAAAATAGTTTGATTCAACTGTGGGCATTTGTCATATATATATGTGTGTGTGTGTGTGTGTGTGTGTGTATAACATAAATAAGTATATAGGTAATCCTGTATAGCATATATATACATATATAACACATATATAAATAATTATATATAAATATATATATGTGTGTGTTATACAGGATTACCTTTGCCCATCTGTCATCCTAAGATTGTGTGGATTCACTTTAAAGATTTCACTCAGTTTACCTGTGAGATGTGAGGATGACGGAACATTTGTTCTGTACTTCTTCCGAAATGATCTTCCAGAGGTGCCGTTTCGACTTCGGATCCATCCCAGAGCTTGGCTCATCCTTAATGGAAAGTTACAAGAAAAATTTATCAAATTAATTTTTGATGAAGTTCTTTTCATGAATTACTGCATTTCACTTCCCTAGAACAGAAACACTTTTCGAGGTCCTGTGACTAACTCGTTTTATACTTAATAGGCTTCTTTCTGCTGCTGTCAAAAAGCTCAAAATTAATCATTTAAAATTGTCAATCTGTTTTAAAAAGTGTCTCAGTTAAGTTGACACCCTGTTACTTTACATCTGTCTCTTACGTTTCTTTGGAAAAAAATTCCACTTCCATTACTGGCAAAGTAGAGTTCTTATATTTAATTCTACCTTGCCACATATATAAGCCACATCAACAAGATTACCACCCTGGTCCTGATAGCAGAATTGTGGCTATGAGTGATAATATGCTATGTGAAGCAGAAAGAACATAATTTGATATTTCAGTAAATTTGTTTGAGGTATATTTTTAGTTTTCTGTTATTAATTGAAATTTAACACTCCTTAGGAAATAAAAACAAGATTTGTAGAAATTGCCAAGTAGAAAGATATACATTATTTTTCAAAGTAAATGATGTTATGAAAAATCATTCAGACATAAAATTAGAAAATGTAGCAGTAGATCATCTAAACATACAATAACGGATTTTGACACATATTTCAAGATTAGGTAAAAATTTAAAAAATATATTTGTAACAAAAAATATGTACATATGTATATAACTAGAGGCTTGTATTTACAGCATGGTAGTAAATCTAAAGAAAGGAATGGGTTATGTGGAAGCTAATATAGTTGAGTTCATAGAAGTAGAGAGGAGAATAATGGTTACTAGAGGCTGGAGGCATAGCGGGGAGAGGAGGATAGAGAGAGATTGGTTAATGAATACAAAATTACAGCTAGACAAGAGGAATAAGTTCCAGTGGTCTATAGCACTGCAGCATGACTATAGTTAACAATAATTTATTGTATATTTTCAAATAGTTAGAAGAAAGGATTTCGAATGTTCCCAGCACAAGGAAATGATACATATTTGAGGTGATAGATAAGCTAATTACTCTGATTTGATCATTACATATTGTATACAGGAATCAAAATATCACACTACATAAATATGTATAAAATATTATGTGTCAATTAAAATAGTAGTTAAATAATTTTTTAAAAATAAATAAATGAGTGTTAATTTGGGGAAACAAAGGATACATTGTCACTGCTCCTATTTTTGAAGACGATAGCATATTTAGTAAATGCATGTAGAAGAAAACTTGGTATCTTTCATAGTCAGTATTTCATTTTGGTTCATTAATACATAATGTTTACATTAAACGTTTAACATTTTAAAGTACTCTACATTTGTTATTTCACAGAGGTGTCTAAGGATTGTTTTGTTCAATTTTAAGGAACATTTACACAATAGAATTCCATTATAAGCATCGATTGGCAGAGATATAATGCATTATAAGCTTCTGGTATTATAGAAAGATGGGCTGTGCATCATTCTATCTGGCAGTTTAAATGATTTGATCCACTGTATGACTTAATCCCTGGAATAATGTGGTGACTTATAACTGTATTATGATTCCTTATAGTTAAGGCTCTTTCAGAGTTTGGAGGTCCTTGAATGAAGGGGATTTTCCAAAATAAGGGCAAGTATATTTCTCTGAAATAAACACCCTTTTACAAAATTAGACTTGAGGTGCAAAATATTAACATTACTACTATGTGTAATTTATATTTCCAGGTGATCAATTAAATTTTCCATCTCTTAAGAAAAATGTAAATGTGGAATGGATTTCTTCCCCATCCTACACCACCCCCCATTCAGATTAAATAGGATGGTATGCATCACATCCTAAGCTAGATAGCTCATATTTTTAAGCAACAAGGAAATAAAATTTTAGTGCAACACATTGTCCTAAAATGTGCCTGTCCTCCATAGTAGACGCTGGAAAATATGAGTTTACCTACTCAGTTCCTAACAGAAAAAGAGAGATGATTTCTTCAATAGATGGGAATCAAATTCTACCATATTCTATAATTTACTTGAGTACCTTGAATTTGTTTCACTTCCCATTTCCATGCCAGTGTTTCCTCTGAAATGCACTAAGCCATTACTTTCAGATAAAACATTTATGAGGGCATATTGTTGTGGTAACAAATTATTTGCTGATATAAACTCCTTTATTGAGATAGTGTACATAAAGTGCTTTGTACAATAGCTAACACATAGTGAGACCTCCATAAATGTTGACTGCAATCATGATGATGAAATGTTAACACATACAATCAGATATGCTGTTCTAATTATGGAGTGGCCTTTTAAAATAATGATTCTCTTACCAGCAGTAGAATGGAAGGTTTCCCTATCAAAGCTAGTGCAGTGGATAATTTTCTTTTTGTGCCATAACTGCACATGGAGGTAGCTCTGTCCTTGAAGGGTATCAGGTGAAGTCTCCTAAGGAGTTTATGAACAGTCTGTGGGCAATAAAAGAGGAGTTAGGTTGACCTTCCTGTGCCAAAACCCTCAAAGCACGAAATGGAAAAAAAGATGCTCATGAAAAGAAAATTTCATCATGGAGAATATATCTGGAAAAAAATAAATGAAAACACTTAAATTCAACTAGATTTTATTTTTATTTTCAAAGAATCACTTTAAGATTAATAGTTTATTTGAAGAGATTCTTTGGAGGTTCATTTTCAGATGGGATTCCCTCCCCCATCAAATGTGTGTGTGTGTTTACAATTGCAGATTGAACTTTTTGCTGCATTACCACAAGATTCTCTAGTAAGGCTTAATAGAGCTAAAACAGAATTCACAAGGCAGGGTTCTCACTGACTGTTATTGCTGCTTCCTCTTTCTTCTTACTGAGGTGTGAGTTGTCATAAAGGCTTTCCATCTATTTAAAACTGACCTAGTATCAAAACGTTAGCACATTAGGAATCATGGGTTCTTGTAGTTATTTCTGTAGTTAAATAGTCCTGGCAAATAATGAAATCTTGGTTGAACTTAAACCACAGGTCCTCAGGATTGCAAAAGTAGGAGAAACTGCCCTAAGGGTTAGCCACCTCATTAAAATGGCAAATAGTTGCAGTGAGATATAAAGCCATAGATTAAAAACCAAAGTGGAAACTAATCTATTTTACTTGGGCATTTTGCCGTTAACTCTTTGTGTCAGTGCTCATCCAAACACTACAAGATGTACAGGCATCACCAACCAATGCTCAGCCCAGAGCCTAATGCAAGTGTGATCCTCTGTTTAATAGTTCTTAAAAGGGTAACTGAACAAACACAGGCCAAGGAATTTCAAAAGCTAATTTCATAGGTGCATATATAATACACATGACCAAACTAAGAGAGACTCACTGCCATTGCCACTGCCAGAAGGAAAATGACATAGTTTTCCCGGTGGTTTTGTGGGGAAATGGTGGGGCAGGGGGGATAGTGGGGTGCAGTGGGGCAGGGGACAGAAGCAGAAACAATAATGGTTTCAAATTAAGTAGTTTTTCACACTTGTACTCACTTCTTTAATATCCTTTTCTGGAATTCCATGTACCCTGGCATAGAAATACAAATGTTCTTCCACAGTTACCAGGTCATCTAAGGCATCTTCCTGAGGACAGTAGCCAACTAATGAGCTGTGAGAATCAACGTGACCCAGAGATCTGAATTGAGAGAATCAAAAACACAGATGAATTTCAAAAGATTTATCCCTCTTGGTTCCCAAATGCTGGGAAGGTAGCTCTATTTTGGTCATGGTGGTCAATGACTTTGATAAAAAGAGATAAAATAATCCCACTATCAGATTCACATTTAAAGGTTTAAACATTTCCACCCACCTTAATAGCTTTGTTCTCCCCTAAGGATTGAATAATATAACCGCAAAATAATATTAAATGTTCATTTCAATTATTTTTCTCATTGAAGTACTTTGTACTCAGTAAATCGAAGCATTAGTTTTTCATACCCAGTCTTATTTCTGATCAGAATGTTTCCACTTGAAGGAATGATGTCTCCCGTCAGCATCTTGAATATAGTGGTCTTTCCTGCTCCATTCACTCCAAGAAGGCCAAAACACTGATTTCAGGGAGAAAAAGAAGATGTAAACCTTAATCCAAACCAATGACATACTGCTTTTATATCTCTCCCTCTTCTCCCTGGGTGAAATAAATTACCAAGATAAATAAATCACTGGAATTATTCATGGCTAGTGTAGTGCTCTTGATATAACTTCCTCTTTTAAAACAAATGGATACTATGTATTCTTTTTCCTTTAACCACTGAACGTTTGTGTGTATATATCTATACACACACACACAGGACCTATTTTACATATTATGTTATATCATCCCTCTATGTGACATGATAAAATACCCCACAAATAAGATCTGCTAACCCAACAAAGTAATTATATTTATAGATTTCACATTATGCACACAAAATCACAACTTTACTGAATAAGCTATTGAGGCAATAGTTTCTTTGTACTGTCAAATAAATTTGATGCATGTAGTTTGCAGCTCTGCTTGGAAAACTAAGTGGCATAGCCATATTTGCTTTCTCTTTTCAATGCTGCTTTAATATTGCTTCTGTGATATAAATAAATAGATGCAGTCCTAGGACCTCACTTCCGAAAACTTATGTCTTTATGATGTTTTTTGAGGAGGACTGGAAATGAAAGGGTGAAGACAGCACCTTGAACAGGCTTCCTGACCGAAGTCTACCCCAGAGCAAGTAGACAGTAGTTTAGGAAGGGGCTCAGGACTTGCTGTATGGTAGGACTTGTTGAATTCCCTCTGCCAAGCGGGAAGACTCATAGGGTAAATAATATTAACTTTGGCACCAACCTAATACCTGGACATATGTAAATTATATACACAGTCAGCCCTCCTTATCTCTGGGTTTCTAACCTTTAGATCCAACCAACTATGGATTGAAAATATTCAGGGGGGGAAAAAAGCATCTGTACTGAACATGTACAGAATTCCTGTGTTCTTATTCCCTAAACAATACACGATAACAACTATTTACATAGCATTTACATTGCATTGGGTATTGTAAGTAATCTAGAGATTACTTAAAGTATACAGTGGGATGTGCATAGATTATATGCAGTACTACATTATTTTATATCAGGGACTTGATATAAAATATCTGTGGATTTCTGTGGATTCCACAGATATTTTGTGGATTTCTGTGGATTTTGTGGATTTCTGTGGATTTTGATATCCTTGGGGATCCTGGAACCAATCTCCCATGGATACGGAGGGATGACTCTATATGTGTATACATATACATATATATGTGTGTGTGTATGTGTATCTATATGCATGTTTGTATTTTTTCCCATAGAAATATTCAGATTAACTTTTATATTTCTAGAAAAAAATTTTAGAAAAATAATTAAGATTTTTTTCTTTCCTTTTTTGAGGCAGAATCACTCTGTCACCCAAGCTGGAGTGCAGTAGTACAATCTCAGCTCACTGCAGCTTCCACCTCCCATGTTCAAGTGATACTCATACCTCAGCCTCCCGAGTAGCTGGAACTACCGATGTGGGCCACCATGCCTAACTAATTGTTATATTTTTAGTAGAGACGTGGTTTCACCACGTTGGCCAGGCTGATCTCAAACTCCTGACCTCAAGTGATCCGCCCACCTTGGCCTCCCAAAGTGCTAAGATTACAGGCATGAGCCACTGTGCCTGGCCAATAATTAAGATTTTAATTGGTCACACAGTATGCCAATGAAAAGGACAGTTAGAAACAAAACACAGTTTCTTACCTCTCCAGCAGGTATCCCAATGCTGATGTTGTTTACAGCTATAATCTTTTTGTGGATAAGTTGGTAGGTCTTTGTGAGACGATAAAGTTGGACCAGGTCAAATTCAGCCGCACCACTCTCAACTCTTAATCTCTCAGCCCGCACATCTTCATCCTCATCTATTGTCTCCCTTACATGTGAAGAATTAAATTTTCTGAAGAAAAGCCTAAAAATGGACCCAGTGATTTTACATCAATGATTTTGAAATGACATTATTCAATTTTGACATGTTTTGATGGGTTTTCATGTCACTAACAGTGTACTAGTCATCATTAGACCACTTTTACATTTGTAATGAATTATGCTACTCAGATAACTTAAGAAATCTATATAGATCCTCTTCACTGTATTCACTATATTTGTGAAACAGCTTTTGTTCGCCATGCCTTACATGTTTACAGATCCACTGTTAAGATTTATAATTCTAATTTCAGTAATAAGGAAGTGTTTGAAGGTTAGTTCCTAAGAGAGGGACTAAGGAACTCCAGAATTGTTAGGAAAACTCATCATCTACAAACCTAAGACCAATGATCACCTTAAAAAAAAAAAAAAAAAAATCCTTTCAGCCGGGTGCAGTGGCTCACCCCTATAATCCCAGCACTTTGAGAGGCTAAGGCAGGCGGATCACCTGAGGTCAGAAGTTCAAGACCAGCCTGGCCAACCTGTCAAAACTCTGTCTCTACTAAAAATATAAAAATTACCCAGGCATGGTGGTGCATGCCTGTAGTCCCAGCTGCTTGGAAGGCTGAGGCAGGAGAATTGCTTGAACGCGGGAAGCAGAGGTTACAGTGAGCCAAGATCACACTACTGCACTCCAGCCTGGGCAGCAGAGCAAGACTCCGTCTCAAAAAAATTTTTTTTTCAATTAAATTTAAAAAGCGTCTCTACTTTTTTTTTTTTAATTTTAGAAACAGCATAAGATCTGCCCTTTTAACAAAATTTTAAGTGCACAATACAGTATTGTTAACTATAGGCACAATATTGTACAGCAGATATATCTACTTTTATAATCATCAATAATATGAATGCTATTGTTATTCTGTACTTGTTTTACTATTAATGTCTCACCTAGGATTTAGCCAATATTTTAAGGTTATCAGCCCTCCAAACTCATTAAGTCCCAAACCCACCTTGATATCTTGGCTAACAAATACCAAAAAAAAATAAAAAATAAATAAATAAATTTAAAGAAATCAATCCAGGTTTTCTTCCCAATGTCCCAGTTTCTTCTGAAGAGATCCCCAAAGACCCCAACTGTAATGTTTCTTCTAATCTTCCTTATTCCAAAATCATATAGTCAGTCTCCAAATACTGGAAATGCCTTTTTTGTTTTTTTTTTTTTTTTTTTTTTTTGAGATGGAGTCTTGCTCTGCCACCAAGGCTGCAGTGCAGCGGCGCCATCTCGGCTCACTGCAACCTCTGCCTCCTGGCTTCAAGCGATTCTCGTGCCTGAGCCTCCCCAGTAGCTAGGATTACAGGCACGCACCATCACGTCCAGCAGTTCTTGTATTTTTAGTAGAGATGGGGTTTCACCATGTTCATCAGGCTGGTCTTGAACTCCTGACCTCAGGTGATCTGCCCGCCTTGGCCTCCCAAAGTGCTGAGATTACAGGCGTGAGCCACCATGCCTTATAACACCCTATCATGGATTATTTTCTGCCTCGTCCTCTAGGCTTTTATCCTTCTCAGCTAGATTTCTCCAGGAGATAAAACTGCTCCAGGGTCTCTTAACTCTTCCATTCCAGTCTGCACTGCATCTACAAAATTACACTTCTTCAAGCACAGCTTCATCATGTTTTTCTCTGTTCAAAAACTCTTAATGAATGTCCATTTGTTTGCTGAATAAAGCCCAAACCACATCTCTTTACCAAGCGTTTAAGAGATTCCATAATCTCCCAACTGCATGTTAAACTGTAACTCCTACTTTTTCCTTACATTTATTCTGTGTTCTAATTAAATTATAATACTTCTTTCTTAAATATGCTCTAATATATTTCTCTATCTCTGCTCTTTTATTTCCTCTCATTATTTACTTAAAATTTTATTTTTCAATAGATGATACATGTACATGTCATTAAAATTTAAATGGTACCAAAGAATATATAGTGAAAACTGGTCATCTTCAACCATGTATATCTCTCATCAGGAGAAGCACTCACAATTAGAGATAGTCTATGGATATGTCTGCATAAATAATTCTTTTCTTTTTAACTTGAATGGCAATATACTTTACACATAGTTCTGAACCTTGCATTTTTAAATTAGTAAATATTAAAGACACTTCCAAATGTTACATAGAGAACTATATCTTTCTTTCTAATTGCTGTTTAATATTCTATTAGTCCCTAAATGAAGGACGTTTATGCTGTTTCTATTCTTTTGCTATTGGAAATGGTTACTATGATGAATAACTTTAAACATACATAAGTCTGTATATCTGAAAGCATATATGTAAGCATTCCAGAAATGGAATTGCTGGGTCAATTGCATGTGTATTTCTTCTCATTTATGATGCTGTCTTCACTTTTTCTTAGTCTTCTTTTCCCAAACTCATTTCCAACATGCTCCACACTCAATCCTCTTTCCCCATTTCTGCCTAGAAAGTGTTTTCCATTTTCCCAAACTCAACTCAAAGACTACATCTTTTGTTTATGTACATATTTTAACTTCACCACTGTATCTTAATCTTTTTAAGGTTAACAACTGTGCTTATTTAATTTTATTCCCTCACTCAACAGCAATACTTGCAGTCACATACTAAGATTTGATAACTATTTACTAGAATAAAATAGTGAATTATGATAGAATTTTTTTAAAGTTTTTGAGCCAAACATTTCCATATTACCAATGGAAAAGCTTAGACTATTGACTTCTTTCTCAATAGCTTGAATTGAGTTCTCTTTTAGATGTCAAACGTATGCTTTCATTACATTTACCTGAGTTTCTTTATCAGGGATTCATTGATTAAGAGTCTCAAGAAAAAAAACATGGTGCCCTGAGAAACCAGAGCCACAAACATTGCACCTAGTTTATCCATCTCAAAGGTTTCATTTGGGTATTCCACTCCATATGCTTTTAAGAAGTCTAGGACCGACTGTTGTTGAGAAAGTTCAATCAAACCGTAGCCAAAACAGAATTGTGGGAAAATCAGGAAAATGCGCTTGAGGGTTTCAGAAATAAGTTCTAAAGTCTGAAATAAGAGAAATAAAAATAAAACTCAGTGTTAAGCTTCCAAAAAGCTGACAAAAATTTAAAAATAGATGTAGACAAATAGTGAAACCTAAAAAGCTTATCTAGATTGACAATTATTGCCCATGTAGGCTGAATTTGCATACAACTATTTAGTATACTAAATGGTGGATGTTTATCACTGAAATACAAGCAGGAAATCATTATATGAGGCCACCTCTAATATTGGACCTAATCCTGGAGGCAAAATTATTTCTAGACCTGCCTTTAATCCCAGGAATGTAGGGCTAGCCAGCGTGTTGGGGTCTGATACAGGGTATCATTATGTGCCTGAGGGAGGGAGGTTCTTGGTACAGTAAAGTTTTGGAACCCAAGATAATCCCTACTTGGAGAGGGACTAAAATGGTGAAATGAGGTAGAAGAAGAGACAACATGTCTCCAAGAGGGGCAAATAGCTCATTTTCACATTATTCACACGTGGGCCAACAACTTCCACTTCATGAATTTTCTTCCTTCTCCCAGAGTATGCTTGTCTAGTCCTCAGTTCACTTCATTTCCTCTCTATTCTTTTCTGTTCAATTGCCTGGCACTGTTAGTGCTTCTCTTCTCACTAATCATAATTGTCAGCTCTGAATGGAAAGTGATGCTTACAATGAAGTAGTCTCCAATACATGATTGAAAGGGGATGAATTAGGTTTTTTCTCTATGAATGTTCAAATGAATCGAAGCTCATAGTCATATAACTAAGTCATTGTCCTTGTCACCACCATACCATAAGAATTTGTTAATGAGGAAGATGTTTAGCTGACCAATGGTTGCGATTTCTGTACAGCCGCACAATACATCTGATTTCACCTCCATGACCCCATTCAAGCCCTATCAAGTGTCAATAGTTTTGACACTCAGTACATACAATGAGAGGCATTAACTTAGATGAGGCCCAAAAAGGATTTTAAAGGCTGTAGTTTCTCCTCTCCCAAATTTAATAGAGTCAAATGATATTCTTTTTTATGCAGAATAAATAAAATCTTTCTATCTGGAACATATTGAAGCTTTTGATAAATTCACTGAAATTTAGCAGACTAATAAGGGACCTTACCGGATCATTAGGCTTTTCCTTGGAAAGAAAGTATACCACTGACAGGGAAACAATGGAATTAATGCCAAAAAACAAGTTGACACAGACATAAGTGATGAAGGCCATTCCTGTTTCATGGAAGAGTCCAGCCAGCAAGTACATCCAAGAAAATGTTGCATACCTGCAGGTTAAAAACACAATGAAATAAAATTATGCCTTGGCCAGGCATGGTGGCTCACACCTGTAATACTAACGCTTTAGGAGGCTGAGGCAGGTGGATCACTTGAGCCCAGGAGTTTGAGACCAGCGTGAGCAACTTGGCAAAACCCTGTCTCTACAGAAAAATACGAAAATCAGCCAGGCATGGTGGCATGCACCTGTAGTCCTGGTTATTTGGGAGGCTGAGGTGGGAGGATCACCTAAGTCCGGCAGATCAAGCTGTGGTGAGCTGTGATCATGCCACTGCACTCCAGCCTGGGTGACAGAGTGAGATCCTGTCTCAAAAAAGAAATGCCTTAATTATTCTATTTTACAAAAAAATAACAATTTAAATGGGCTTCCAAAGTAAAAATAACCATTAGGGATGAGTTGTCAAGCCTTGTAACTAGATCTCTCTTTCATTCCTTTTTGACAAAAAAATCCAAAGAGTATTTTTAAAAGACAGAAAAAAAGCCTCTTTTAAGAAACCTTGAGTAGTTCTACATCATTAAAACTACAAATTAATCCCTCCTGAATATGGTATTATCCCGCCTAGGCAAGCCTTTTTGGTTGCTCAGAAATACGAGTTTAATCAGTATAAATCTTATAATTTAAAGTTGAGGAAAAGTAATGATACTGTTCAAGTCTAACTGAGCAGAAAGAGCATCCTTAGAAGCTGGCTAGCCTGTTTTGAGCAAAACCTTGAGCAATTTGGGGGGCAATTAAATAGATCTAGAGACAGAGTTCCTGCATCAGCTACAATTGCTAATTAAGGGTTACTACCATGTATTCAGGGCAGAAAGATTTGTTATGCTAAGCATTGATTATATCAGCCTGTATTACCTATATTAGCTTACTATAGAAACAATATTATGTGTGTCCTTAGACATCTATAAAAAAATAAATAAGTATACATGAATATATATGCACTTTATAATGCTATGTATACTCATATAGTCAATACATAAATTTATACATGTATACATATTTTCTAGTCATTCTAAAGCTTTCATTTTATGTAAATGAGATCACATATGTAAATTAGAAAGCATGACACTTGGCACCCAATAAATGCTTATTAATTTCAGGTATTACTATTAATAACATTAATTTTCAAAAGTATTATACTTTACAGTCTATGGACTAGCAAGTGCAATGTATTGTTAGTCATCACTCATGTCAAATGAAACCCCAAGACAGTTGTAATTTAGCTAATGAGATTTAGTCCTATTTGTATCTAGGGGCATTTAATTCTATTAATTCTTCTTTCATTGCTTAATCAGCAGCTTACCCAAACAGGAGAAGTAGGAGAGATACGGCGCCTAGGTTGTTTTCACTGTAGAATGCAGGTAACTTGAAAATCGCAATGATACCAATTGAAAATGCTACAGGCACCAAGTAGAAAACCTATGGAAATATTTAAAACAATGTTTAATATGTGACAAGCATTTTGCAAAAAAAAAAAAAAAAATCAATAACCCATCTAGTTTAAAACTCCAACAAGTTGACCTAGAAAAATTTGAAGAAATGAATTCTTATTTATGTTCCCATTGCTTGTAACATTCAACTTATTTTACATTGATTTCACTTTAGAATTTGTCTCCTGCAATATGAGGTTAAGCCAATCTCCATCTTTAACAGACATACAAGGAGTCCCTGGTGTCCCTGCCTTCAGGCTTTGAGACTTGGGATGGTTCCGTGACAGAGGTTCAGTGAGAAAGATAAGACAGCCAGGTATCTTGGTATTACATTCAGTCCTCAAAGTATTGATTTCGTTTTGAATCCTGGAACTCTCTCAGATGGTTGATTTCTAAAGCTTGGTTATCAGTGTGAACCACTCTGTGCAAAGCAGCAGGGCATCGGGTCCCACATATCCTCATAATCACAGGTATATGAACAAATAACTTAGCATTTTGTTGGCAAGTAGAAATATTAAATGCTGAGGAGTTTGCAGGAAGATGGACACAATGAAGGTGGTGGTAATTTAATTTGCAGGTGGGGGAGGAATCTCCTAAATTGGAATGAGCTCCAGATATAAAACAACAGAATCCTAAAGTACTATGTAGACCTTCACAGAAGTATGTACTTGAAATTTTCTTAACATTAAAGCTCTTGTTAAGTCCTGAACAGTCATTACTATTCTTTTAGATTTGACTTCTACAACAAACACATTTTAGACCTCACTGGATACATTAACAAAATGGATAATGCAGTTAATTACTCTCCAACCCTTTAAGCCAATGATCTTGACAGCAACTCTAATCACCAGACAAATGCATACCCATCCTGGGCTTTTGGCCAACATTGGTATGTTTGGAGTCACGAACAACCATCTGAACTTGGGACCATTTTATGCAAATGAGAGAGCTATCAATGAAATACATTCTTTTTTCTACTAATCTTCTTTAAATGTGTCATTAGCAGGGGCTACTACTTCACATTTTTCACTATTAATTGATTAAATTTTTATAAGCTTGATTGTTTGGCACAATTAGGTAAGGATATTTTGCTGCTAAGCTTCTATTTCTCCACAGTACTGACAGTAAGACTTCAGCATGCTTAAAATCACCTGGCAGATGTTTTTAAAAATGCATATTCTCCACACTCCTAAGATATGGATTTAACAGATCTGGAGTGGGGCCCAGAAATACACATTTTAAGTGCCCTAGGGAATCTGATACAGTCCACAGAGATGAGGGCAGGTAGGTTATCTTTCCTCCAACCACTGGATGAAGATAAGCCTGACTCAAGTCATTTTCTTTATTTCCTGTCTTTGTCACAACAATTTGAACAAACTAGAGTAAATAACTCTTGAATAGAAAACTGATGTCTTCTCTCCAAATTAATCTTTTATTTCCTGCAATGAATGACATACGTTACTCACCATGTCATAAATGAAGTTTGTTACCCAGTAGCATGTCACACCAATGCCTGAAATGTGCTGCAACTGTTTGGCTTTGGTTTGATGTTCCCTTACAACATAGGTGACAAAGCTGGCGGTGGTGACAGAGTAGCCCATCAAGATAGACAGTGCCACTAAAATATCAATTAAACTGCTGATTCTAGAGTGAGCAATAGGGAGAGGAAAACACACATAAGTTTTTGGGACTCTTTTCCTCTCAGAAAGATTCATAACTAAAACCATCAACAAAACAGTACAAGAGTTGGCTGTGACACAAATAAGGCATCCTGCAAGGCAGCCAGATAATATCTCCAACGTGACTCTGCCGTGACCCCAGAATAAATGTAGTTCTAGTGCATCAGAATTGACTAGGGATATTTGATAGAAAAACCTCGGTCTCCAGTGGTTACAGAGTCTGTGCAAGGGATGTATCATTCTTGAGCATAGAAACCATACTTATTTGCTATGCAGGGAAGTTGAAGTGATGTAGCACTTATCACTTGACTTATAAAAGCAGCAAACGCTGTGAGTCTGCAGTCAACAAGCTCTACTTGGCAAGCCCACTCTACACCCTTGCAGAAACTTCCTTTTATCCCAGTCAGTGACATATTACCAGCCCTTCTAGATTGACATTCATTCAGATACAACTGTGAGTTCCAATTACAGCACTTTATACAGAGGCTCAGCTATGTCAAGGAGAAAGTAGTCATGCTAGAGATATCTGCTTACGTGGCTTGTTCTTGGTCTTGCACTCCTGGATAAGGATGGCTATACATGATGATGCCTTAAAGAAGAAACAGTTCTTCTATTAATAGGTATTCAGTTAATCAGAAATACCAATTTTTAGATTAATAATATTCAACACTTTCCTCCTTATATTATTATCTAAACAATTTTATTTGGGGGACCTTTTTTTAAAGGAAAATTATTTTTCCCCTAATCCCATTAATGCCATACTATTGGTGGCACTCACATAAAAAGAGGTTTTTCACATTGTGTTTAAGAACCTTTGGGAAGAGAACAAGAATTTATATTTCTTCTTTTTTTTTGAGACGGAGTCTTGCTCTGTCGCCCAGACTGGAGTGCAGTGGCACGATCTCGGCTCACTGCAAGCTCCGCCTCCTGGGTTCAAGCGATTCTCCTGCCTCAGCCTCCTGAGTAGCTGGGGCTACAGGTGCCTGCCACCTCACCCGGCTAATTTTTTATTTATTTATTTTTTGTATTTTTAGTAGAGACGGGGTTTCACCGTGTTAGCCAGGATGGTCTCGATTTCCTGACCTCATGATCTACCCACCTTGGCCTCCCAAAGTGCTGGGATTACAGGCGTGAGCCACTGCACCTGGCCCCAAGAATTTATATTTCTTATATTGCATTTCCCTCTAGTGTGTTATATTTAAATAATTATGTTCCATCTTTTCCTTCTATCTGGTCATATATATGTTTGTATTTCAATAGCACTTCAGAAACGTACATTTAAATAAGCAATTCAGAGAGGGACCAATTATTTATATGAGGATCCCTTAAAGGGCAGACAGTTACTTCCTCCATCCCTCTTTAGTGCTGTGTCTGTGGTGGGGAAATAGTATAGCCTGAGCAGACTCCTCCTTCTCCTTTATTACTTCTAAGATGCTTATTTTTCTAGAGCTCTAACAGAGCAGGGCTTGGGCACTTCAGCCATACCCAAGGCCTTTTCACTGAGACATGTCTAAGAGGATTCAGAGATACAGGCTGGCTTCAGAAAAGTGGTCACTCACTTCCAAGACAGCCCCATATTGTGGGGATCTCCCAGTATTGCTTATGCTTGAGTGAAAAGCAAGGCTCTTTTTTTCCCTTCCTTAGGGGACCTTGGTTAGCCAAAGTCAAAAATGAGCTGTCAACAGTTTCCCAAAGGAAAAAAATGTGAAGGTAAAGTATGTACTGCCCGAGTGACTGTGGAAAAGAATGGTAGAGGATGCCATTGAAGATGGCTCCCAAATACTTGTTCCTATAGTGTCATAAACTAAGTGAGAGCTTTCTCACTTACTGTTCATATAGTATTTGCTCATTGTACTAGGATGTTAAGGCCCTTGCACAGCACTGAATATTATAGATGATTCTAAAGGCAGATTCTCTCAAGTTACATTTATAATTTTCATTAAGTAGAATGTAACATCTTTTAAAGTTGAGTTCTGCAACTGTTGTATATTAAAGAAAAAATATATAGTTAAAGCAAAAAACTAACAACAACAAAAACCAAGTTGATTCATAATATTAATCACATCATTGTAGGCATATACTTTTCTTATCTTTTGTATAAATTAAGGGGCCTATTTATTTATTTATTTATTTATTTATTTATTTATTTATTTGAGACAGAGTCTTGCTCTGTCACCCAGGCCGGAATGCAGTGGCGTGATCTCAGTTCACTGCAAGCTCTGCTTCCCAGGTTCATGCCATTCTCCTGCGTCAGCCTCCCGAGTAGCTGGGACTCCAGGCGCCCACCACCACGCCCGGCTAATTTTTTGTATTTTTAGTAGAGGCGGAGTTTCACCGTGTTAGCCAGGATGGTCTGGATCTCCTGACCTCGTGATCCGCCCGACTCAGCCTCCCAAAGTGTTGGGATTTCAGCCATGAGCCACAGCGCCCAGCCTACGGGGCCCTTTTTAACTGAGATTCAGTTTTCCTAGGGGCCCTACTTAAACCCTAATGCTAAATTATTATATAGGCAAGGGAGAACTTTTATTTTATTTCTGCTTTGTATTTCAGAATCAAGAAATACTCTATTTCACCAGAGAAATCCTTGAAAATACATTTTACTCCACTATGCAAAATCCTGTGGAACCAGTTTTTTATACATAGTTTTAGCTGAAAGATCAAGGAAATGTGTCACAGTTAGGGACCTATATCATAATTATCTCTGTAGGTTCTACAGCATCCAGCATGATGTCCACAGTAGAGAGACTGGTCAATAAATGCTTTTAAATGAACTCAAATCTCAAAATTTCAATTAATATTTTTCTCACATATAATGTATATTAAAAATAAGACATCTTCTGATGTCTCTACAGTTATAAACCTTAAATTAGATGCTTCCCATGGACCACTGCTTCTAATGCAACAAAGTAAGAATAAACACTGGAGTGGAAGGGGCAATGTGTTAGTATTCTTGGGAAAAAAAGCCTTTGTATACCATTTGTTAAGGAAAACAAGCAAACCTGTATTTTTTGAGGAGAAAGAACAGAATTTTAATGTTATATTAACCACTAGAGGGAACCACATGAATAGAATAGATATTGACATTGCAAAGGAAAGCTAATTAAAAGACTTTTATTAACATGTTAGAATTCAAAGAAAATCAATTTTACAGTTAAAGTAAAATCCCAATTCATGCAAAATCTAACAAGGATGCCTTTAAACAACTAGTGTGTTGAGGGAGGCAGTGGGAGAATAATTCGGTTGATTTTTAAAACCAGTAATACTATTACAATGGTAGACCTCATATATGCATTAAGAAACAATAAAAGTAAGTTAGGGTGATGCAGCATTTCTTCTCTGAAAGAGATCTGGTTCCTTCCAGAGAGGGTGGAAACTTACCACTTCTGTAAGTCTATTTAAGAAAAAGTATTAGAAGCTAGAAGACATACTATTACTAATTTCTATATAACTCAAGCTACATCTTATATTAGTTTTAATTAAAATAAACCAGTTTAGGGTCAAAACAAACTTTATGTTTTAGAATTCTTAATTCTTTATACTCTGTAATTTAAAATGTAATGTTAGGAGCTACAACAAGCCTGCTGGAGTCTAGAGTGACTCAGATTGCCTTGGTCTAAATAAAGAGCACTAATTACAAAGGAAGCCAGAATACAGATTTTAAAAAGCTGACCCTTCAAAAGCAGCATTGGTCTCTTGTTCTCTTTATCTTTGCTACATTTTCCCCTAGTTATTTCTATAGTTCTTATACTTTCATTGTCTTTCTCAACAATGAATGTCTTTTGCTCTGAATAAAACACTCTACTGAAAGTACAGTATCCAATAGTATTTCACACCAGGTTACGCTAAACCCAATTCACTTTAGTCATCATTTAATTTAATTTACCACTTTTGACTTTGCTCTTTATTTATGCTCTAGATCTAAGGACTATCAGTCTTGTATATTCTTCTTGGTTTCTCCTGCTAAGAAAATGCCAAAGCAATTGAGAAAAAAAATACTGTTTTCTCTGAAATAAAGACTCCTCAAGATCCTGATGCTGGAATGAGTATTGGACTCTTCGGTCTACTTCTATAGTCACCAGTACATCTGGCACACACTATGATGCCCAACAGTAGAGAGATGAAAGAAATGTAGATGTTGGCATTTCTAAAAGAGATGTTGTATCTTTTATCCTACTTAATAGACTATTAGGCTATAAATCTCAATCTTGGCCAGCAAATGTGTTCGCCAGCTTTTCTTTCTTCTTTAAAAAAAAAAAATTGTAGGATCAGCATGGAAAAATAATTTGAGCAAGGCTCAAGAAGATGACATGATCTGATAAACAGTAATTGAAATATGTGTATATTTTAAAAGTCTGTTTCAAATTTCAAGCCTTATTTTAAAAACCATGTGAAAGCCTCTTGTGAAACCCAACTGAAGTAGGCATGGCTGAGTTCAGAGGAGCAGTGTGGAGGATTAGAAAAATAAACAGGCAGGAGTGAGACAGCCCTGGATTCAAATCCCACTTCTAGGCCTTAGAGAAATGATATAATAGTAGGGGATAATAATATTCACCCTGAAGAGTGCTGTAGTGATCATCAATATTTCATATAAAGCATGTCATATGGTCAGTGCTCAATGAATGGCAATGCTTTTGTCCAGTTATAGAATTTTTTAGTATAAAAGTTTTGTCTTTCAGGAAATTAACAAAGATATTCAGGACTGGAATTCAGCTCTGGATCAAATAGACTTGATATCTACAGAACTTTCCACCCAAAAACAACAGAATGTACATTTTTCTCATCGCCACATGGCACTTACTCTAAAATTGATGACATAATCAGAAGTAAAACACTCCTCAGTAAATTAAAAAGAACTGAAATCATAATAGTCTCTCAGACTACAATACAATTAAGTTAGAACTCAAGATTAGGAAATTCAGTCAAAACCACACAACTATATGGAAATTGAACAACCTTCTCCAGAATGACTCTTGGGTAAATAATGAAATTAAGGCAGAAATCAAGAAGTTCTCTGAAACTAATGAGAAAAAGAGAGAATGTACCAGAATCTCTGGCACGCAGCTAAAATAGTGTTAAGAGGGAAATTTATAGCACTAAATGCCCACATGAAACAGCTAAACATCTAGGTCTCAAGTTAACAACCTAACATCTTAACTAAAATAACTTAGAGAACCAAGAGCAAATAAACCCCAAAGCTAGCAGAAGACAAGAAATAACCAAGATCAGAGCTGAACTGAAGGAGACAGAGACACAAAAAATCCTTTAAAAAATCAATGAATCCGGGAGCTCTTTTTTGGAAACATTAATTAAATAGACAACTAGCTAGACTAACAAATAAGAAAAGAGAGAAGAATCAAATAAACACAATCAGAAATGATAAGGGGGATATTACCACTGACCCCACAGAAATACAAACAACCATCAGAGAATACTATGAACACCTCTATGCAAATAAACTAGAAAATGTAGAAGAAATGGATAAATTTCTGGACACATATACCCTCCCAAGACTGAACCAGGAAGAAATCGAATCCCTAAATAGACCAATAACAAGTTTTGAAATTGAGGCAGTAATAAAAAACCTACCAACCAAAAAGAGCCCAGGACCAGATGGATTCACAGCTGAATTCTACCAGAGTATAAAGAAGAGCTGATACAATTTCTACTGAAATTATTCCAAACAATTGAAAGGAGAGACTCCTCCCTAACTAATTCTGTGAGGCCAGCATCATCTTGATACCAAAACCTGGCAGAAATACAAAAAAAAAAAAAGGCTGGGCGTGATGGCTCACGCCTGTAATCCCAGCACTTTGGGAGCCCAAGGTGGGTGGATCATCTGAAGTCAGGAGTTTGAGTCCAGCCTGCCCAACATGGTGAAACCCTGTCTCTAATAAAAATACAAAATTAGCCAGGCATGTGGCGGGCACCTGTAATCCCAGCTACTCGGGAGGCTGGGGCAGGAGAATTGCTTAACCCCAGAGGCAGAGACTGCAGTGAGCTGAGATTGTGCCACTGCACTCCAACCTGGGCAACAGAGCGAGACTCTGCCTAAAAAAAAAAAAAAAAGCTTCAGGCCAATATCCTTGATGAAGGTCAATGCAAAAATTCTCAATAAAACACTGGTAAACTGAATCCAGTAGCATATCAAAAAGTTTATCCACTACAATCAAATTGGCTTTCATCCCGAGGATGCAAGGTTGGTTCAACATATACAAATCAATAAATATGATTTATCACATAAACAGAACTAAAGACAAAAACTACAAGACTATCTCAATAGACACAGAGAAGGCATTTGATAAAATTCAACATCCCTTTTGTTAAAAACTCAAACTAGGTATTAAAGGAGTATACCTCAAAATAATAAGAGACATATAAGGCAAACCCACAGACAATAATATACTGAATGGGCAAAAGCTAGAAGCATTCCCCCTGAAAACTGGCACAAGACAAGGATGCCCTCTCTCACCACTCCTATTCAACATAGTATTGGAAGTTTTGGCCAGAGCAATCAGGCAAGAGAAAGAAAGAAAGGTATTCAAATAGGAAGAGAGAAAGTCAAATTATCTTTGTTTGCAGATGACATGATCCTATATCTAGAAAACCCCATTGTCCCAGCCCAAAAGCTTCTTAAGCTAGGATAAGCAGCTTCAGCAAAATCTCAGGAGACAAAATCAATGTGCAAAAATTGCTAGCATTCCTATATACCAACAATAGGCAAGCAGAGAGCCAAATCATGAATGAACTCTCATTCACAATTGCTACAAAAAGAATAAAATACGTAGGAATACAGCTAACAAGGGAAGTGAAGGACCTCTTCAGGAGAACAACAAACCACTGCTCAAAGCAATCAGAGATAACACAAACAAATGGAGAAACATTCCATGCTCATGGATAGGAAGAATCAATATCATGAAAATGGCCATACTGCCCAAAGTAATTTATAGATTCAATGCTATTCCCATTAAACTACCATTGACATTCTTCACAGAATTAGAAAAAAATTTTAAAATTCGTATGGAACCAAAAAAGAGACAGAATAGCTAAGACAATCCTAAGCAAAAAGAACAAAGCTGGAGGCATCACACTATCCAACTTCAAACTATACTACAAGGCTATAGTAATCAAAAAAGCATGGTACTGATACAAGAACAAACACATAGACCAATGGAATAGAATCAAGAACTCAGAAATAAGACCACATACCTACAACCATCTGATCTCTGACAAACCTGACAAAAACCAACAATGGGGAAAAAGATTCCCTATTTAGTAAATGATGCTGGGAGAACTGGCTAGCCATATGCAGAAAATTGAAACTGGACCCATTTCTTACACCATATTAAAAAATTAACTCGAGATGGATTAAATACTTAAATGTAAAAATCAAAACTATAAAAACCCTAGAAGAAGATCTAGGCAATACCATTCGGGACATAGGCACAGGCAAAAGTTTCATGATGAAAATGCCAAAAACAAAGCAATTGCAACTAAAGCAAAAATTGGCAAATGGGATCTAATTAAACCAAAGAGCTTCTGCACAGAAAAGGAAACTATCATCAGAGTGAACAGACAACCTACCAAATGGGAGAAAAATTTTGCCATCTATCTGTCTGACAAACATCTAATATCCAGAGTCTATAAAGAACTTAAATTTACCGGCGGGGGGGGGGGGGGGGGGGGGGGGAGGGCGCGGGGAACATTATTCAGTGGGCAAAGGACATGAGCAGACACTTCTAAAAAGAAGACATACATGCAACCAACAAACATGAAAAAAAGTTTAACATCACTGATCATTAGGGAAATATAAATCAAAACCACAATGAGATACCATCTCAAAATAGTCAGAATGGCTATTAGTAAAAAGTCAAAAAACAATAGATGCTGGTGAGGTTGCAGAGAAAAAGGAGAGTTTTTACACTGTTGGTAAGAATGTAAATTAGTTCAACCATTGTGGAAGACAGTATGGTGATTCCTCAGAGATCAAGAGGCAGAAATACCATTTCACCCAGCAGTCTTATTACTACATATATACCAAAAGGAATATGCATAATTTTGTTATAAAGATACATGCACATGTATGTTCATTGCAGCACTACTCACAATAGCAAAGACATGGAATCAACCTAAATGTCCATCAGTGACAGACTGGATAAATAAAATGTGGTACATATACATCATGGAATACGATGCAGCCATAAAAAGGAATGAGATCATGTCCTTCGCAAAGAGATGGATGGAGCTGGAAGCCATTATCCTCAGGAAACTAATGTAGGAACAGAAAACAAAACACTGCACATTCTCACTTATAAGTGGGAGCTGAATGGTGAGAACACATGGACACATGGTGAGGAACAATACATACTGGGGCCTGTCAGAGTGCAGAGGATGGAAGGAGGGAGAGCATCAGGAAGAATAGCTAATGGATGCTGGGCTTAATACCTAGGTGATGGGTTGATCTGTGCAGAAAACCACCATGGCACATATTTACCTATGTAACAAACCTACACATCTGGTACATGTACCCCTGAACTTAAAATAAAAGTTGAAGAAAAATAACAATAAAATAAACAAGTAACCACTAACATACGTCAAAAAAGAAAGAAAAGTTTTGTCATCATGTTTAGATTTGTAAACAATATTTGTAAACATTAATTGTTTTTAAAAATTGTTTAGCCTGTAGACAAGCACATCGTTTAAAAATATTTTTCTATGAGCTATATCTACTTGGTTCACAGCAGACATGCACATGAAGTCAGCATTATTATCCTGATTTGATAAATGAGAAAACTAAATTAACCCAAAGTTAAGAGGATTATTCAGAATGTTCCATCTGGCGGTAGTTACTACTTCTAAACTCCTTTTAAAGACCTGTGATTTAGATACCATAAAATACCTGCCACTGTGAAGAAACAGGATATAAAGTGCATTTTTATACGGAGAGTAACCAAAGTTGCAATACAAGACACTTTTGTGTTAGTAACTTTACCATGTCGGGCAGCATCGTATTTTGACATGTTAACTCGCAGAAGGAAATTATTCAGGCTGTTGAGGTAAGCTGGAAGGGAGTGATAGCCTTCTGGATCATACCATACCTATTAAATTCCAAAAGTAGGCAAGATCAATATTGCAATCAAATAAATGAGGCTGTCTTAACATCTGACAGGCTATCTTATTTATATTTAAAATAAGAGCATCAATTTTCCAATAATTTATTTTATCTCGGAAGATTATGCACTGTTCTCTAGAGTATTGACCATAGGCCTATAAATTTCCAATTTGGAAACAGGCAGAAATTGGGAAGAGAGTTGTTCTGTGGACGGCACTAAGTTATTAGTTATTCAGGATCTCTTCTAGGCAAAGCTTGAAATAAACTGGAGAAATCATTATCTACATCCCTGTGGCAGATCCATGGGATTCTGAGACTAGAACTAAAGTAACCTGACTGTCAATAATGGTAATAAAAACTAATAGAATAGACCAAGCTGGAGAAATAAATAAAATACACATACCTTGTGTCCTTAGCACAAGACTGAAAACCTTGAAATTCCTCCACTAATTTATTTTTTATTTTTTACTTTTATTTATTTTTTTTATTTATATATAAATATTTATAAATAAATAAATAAAGCCTGTCGCCCAGGCTTGAGTGAAGTGGCGCGATCTCGGCTCACTGCAAGCTCCGCCTCCCGGGTTCACGCCATTCTCCTGCACAGCCTCCAGAGTAGCTGGGACAACAGGCGCCCGCCACTGCATCCGGCTTTTTTTTTTTTTTTTTTTTTTTTTTGGTATTTGTATTTTTAGTAGAGACGGGGTTTCGCCAGGTTAGCCAGGATGGTCTCGATCTCTCCTGACCTCCTGATCTGCCGCCTCGGCCTCCCAAGGTGCTGGGATTACAGGCGTGAGCCACCGCACCTGGCTTCCTCTACTAATTTTTGATTCTGAATTATAACCTACAAACCGGGGTGTGATTTTATTTACATTCTATGTCAAAAACAGATTTAATATACTGGTGAACCTCAATTCAAGAAACCGAATTAATAATTCAAAATGGCAAAGTTGATTTGGAGAGAAATGATTTTATATTAGAAATTCCCATGTTTTATGCAAAAATATTTACTCTGTGTGTGGAGAGAGAGAGAAGAGAGGAAGAAAACGAAGGCACTGAAATCCCCAGCACCACTATTTACTTTCTATATGATTTACTGTAAAAATCGGCTAAAATAGGCTCAGTAATATTTATCACACAGGGATGCTGTGAGGAGAAAATTAGGTAGTTTGTGTAAAAGATGATACTAGTGGTTGGCACATGATAGTCACGAAATGGACATTAGTTTCCACTCTTTCCCAAAGACTGTGTATGTCTCTTACTACCAGATGAGAAATATGTGAAGACAATTTTAAATCCCTAAGAGTACCATTGATCACATAGGTAAGAATATGCCTTTAATCCCGTGACTCTACCTCATTTTAGGTATAATCTAAAAGGAAAAATAAGTGAGCAGAATTATTTATCTCCATTAAATTCGGTTAAGTTTCCAGGTTCTTTAAAAAGCAAGGCTAAACAACACACATTTTCATTCTCTAAACAGTTATGACATATATATACTATTGAAAAGTGCAAGTCATAAATATATAGTGTTACCTCTGAAGGAAGCACATCCCTTAAACCATCACACAGGTTGAGAAATAAGAATTGCCAGCCTCCAGAATGCCTTTTCCCTGACCCTCCGTGTCCTTCCAAATCATAATACCCTCCCTTTCCCCTAAACAAATGGTTGAGTTTTGCCTATAAACTCTCGAAGTTTACAGTAAATGTAATCATAGTCAATGTATTCCTTTTTGTCTTTTCCTTATTGATAAGGTTTGGGAGATTTAACTTCCTTGTTATATGGAGCTGAGTTCTTTCACGTCCATTGCTGAAAGTTTTATTGAATGAATATGAAACAGTTTATTTCTATATTCTGCATGTGGGCATTTTGGGTTGCGTTTTTGGCCATTATGAGAAATGCTACTATGTATACACATGTGTCCTGATGCTAATGTGTACATGTTTCCCTACGGCACATACACAGAATTGGAACCACTGTGCCCTGGGTTATGCACAATGCCAAATCGATTGTACCCATGTTTTGTTTTCACCTCATGAAAATTCTTAAACATATCAATTTCACCTTCTCATTTGTATGACATTTCAGAAAAAAGATCAAAATTTACCTTGGCAAGTGTTCTATTGGCAGGAACTCCTGTTATATCAAAACGAAGGTCTTTTGTCAAAGGCAGCCCAAAACTCCAACCTCCATATCTACAGAGAGTAATAAAAATAAAAATGTATCTTTGGTTTAGTGGAGAAAATCTTCTGAAATAGATCTAAAATACTTAACGAGGAGTTCAACATTTTTTTCTGTTAGGAACACATTTACAATATAAAATGAATACTGCCTGACAAATATTTTACATTTTTATCAATTCTTTGTATCATATTTCAGTCTCAAGTGTACATTATAACTAGAGGCAATAAGTCCTTCTAAACAATTGCATACGTATAGTCGTCATCCTGAAAATGAGTGACATATAATGTAATCAAGTTCTCCATCTTAACTGACCCATGCACCATCTCAAATATCTTAATATTTTAGTACTCAAATATTCCTTTTAGATAATTAATACTGAAGTGATATAATATCAGTTCATATCTTTTTTCAAATGGCTCAATTTCTTCTATATAACAAATTTTCCCCTATATTGTCCCCAGATATTATATGTTTTTTTTCCTGAATATTTGAGGGCAAGTTGAGTCTATTTAACTGCTTGTCAATTCATGGTATAAAAATGAAAAGTTGATTTTTTAAATGCAAGTAGTAATTTTAAGAATAGGTTAATTTACCACATTTGGTTATTTACCAAAATACTTAATTTGGCCTACCAAATTAAGGTCAGATTAAATAAATAGTGGTGCAATCACACTAGAATAATCTTGTGACTATCATCCTAAATGTAATGCTATAGAGCTATATATTTTTGACATGCGAATAACATCATAGTATGTCATTCACTTTTTTTAAAGGCAGATTTTAAGATAGTTGGTTTATAATAAAACCCACTTTGTTAAAATATTTACATGTATATCTGTGACAAGGAAACTTCTGGAAGGATATACACCAAAATATCAATAGTGCTTATATCTGTGTGGAGAAATAATATTTTTTTTTCTTTTTGCTTATCTGTAGTTTCTAATTATTTTTTACAATGAATATTAATCATGGATATATATTGAGAAACAAAGGAGGGAAGAGATGAAAGAAATAAGAAAATGGCAGCAATTGAAGGCCTACCAACTTTGTGTCTATGATAAGCTTAGGTGGCTTAAGTACAAGCCCATTTCCTTGGTACACATGAACAACACATTTTGTCCATATGCAGATATCACACTCTTAAGTTTTGAGATATTCATATTGGAACTGAGGCCAGCTGTCATCAAAAGTCATGCCTTAAACCTCTCTAAGTTGGTATAAGCCAGTCAATAACTTCTCTTTGACTTCAAGGAAAAACAAATGTACACATTTAACATTACATTTTTGAGGCCTAAAATAACCAATGGTTTTCAGTTTGCTCAAATAAATCTTAATTTAGTCATTGTTTACATTTCAATATATAAGGTTGTTTAAATAAAACTGAGAATTTAACCATGTAAAATGTAAACAATAGAAATTTATATCTGTTGTCTCTAGTTTAGAAGGCAGCTACCATTAAAATTAGAAAGCAATTAAATATGTTATAAACAGAGTATTTTACCTTTTTTGGACAAACTCGTTTGCAGTTGATATAAGATAATTTTCCATTCGTTGCCCAGTGAGGTTATAAATTACTTGGGATGAGTAAGTTCTTCTGTGAGGTGGGGAATAGTTAAATTTAGGACATTCCTGGAAAATAAAGTTAAAAATGAATTTTTTTCTGGCCAATGCTGTGCAAGTTAAATAGACAATGTCAAGGAGCTTCAGCCTCATGATTTGTCTATTACTGCAACTGGCAGAGTGTGATAAGACTGTCCTTTGACTCTAAAGAGTTTTGCAAAAGAAGTCATCTCACCTACGCAAGAAATTAGAACAAATAGTTATTAGTCATGTAGAGCAAATCCTTATGTTTAGGACTCACTTAAAGGCCTGAAAGAACACAAGTTAACAAATGTGTGATATTTCCTTCACTGTGCTGAGGCTTAATATGTTTGGACAATAATGTTAAACATTAAGATGATAAAATTTCCTCAATAATTCTTGGGGAAGGAAAAAAATGTTGGCCAAAAATTGAAAATATAACACTTTTCAAGGATTGATAGCAGTGGATGAAGTTTATGATACGTTAGTTTTAGGTATGTAACGTAAGAGTCAGAACTTTGTTATACGTATATTAGTTAATATATATGTATATGTCTGTGTCTGTATATATATATTAGTTTTATATATATAAAATTTTAGTTTGGAATTATTTTAGATTTACAGAAAAGTCACAAAGCTAGTGGAGGGTTCCTGTACAGGTACCCTGATTACTTTCCCCTTGTGGGTACTTATATTACCAAGTATATTTGTTTAGAGCTTAGTTTAACCATTTATATTTATGCTTGTAACTTTCAGCACTTCCTGATAATTTAATTTTCAGTGTAGCTTCTCATGCTTCCTTGCAATGAAGTTTAGTTTAGGAAAAGTCTAGCACTTTATTATAGTGCTACCTGTATGTATATCTCAAGAACATAAAGTTCCAGCTTGCTCTAAAAAATCGGTGCTGGATTTTATCTTTTATCAAGTGATATTAACACGAAGATCGCATTCCAGAATGACACTGCTTTCACATATAATTAAAAGAGAATACTCTTATGTATTCAGTGTAATTTTTAAATTATACTATACATAGAGAAATGCACATGTATTATCTGTACTGCCTGATGAATTTTGACAAACTGACACACCTGTGGAACCAGTCACCAACAAACAAGATACAGAACAGGAGCAATACCCCAGAAGCCCCCTCATCACACTCCCTTCAAATCATTATCACTCCCAAAGTAACAGACCAAGATTAGTGTTGCCTATTTTTATATTTCATATTAATGGAATAGTATAAATGTGTTTTCTTGTGTCTGTTTTCACTCATTATTATTATGAGAATCTTCCATATGTTATGTACAGTGGTAGATCAATCATTCTCATTTTGTTCATATACTACTGTGGAAATATATTATATTTGACATTACCTATTCTGTTAGTGGGCATTATTCATATTTCTGATGGGTATCCAGTAAGAGTGGAATTGCAGGTCCCACAGGTATGCAAATTTTTAGCAGTAGGATATATTGCCAAGTAGTTTTAAAAACTGTTTGCACAAAATTAAATTCCCAGAGCAGAGTATGAGAGTTGTGGCTGCTGCATATTTTTGCTAACACTTAGAATTTTTCCTCTTCTTCATTTTAGCCATTCTGGTGAGTATGGAGTGGTATTGCATTGTGGCTTAAATTTGTATTTCCCTGATGACTACCTTTTTATATATTTATTGGCCATTTGGATATGCTCTTTGTACAGTGTCTCATGTTTGTTGCTAATTTTTCTGTTGTCTTATTTATCTTTTTCTCATTGATTTGCAGTTCTTTATATACACATTTATTCTGGATATGAGTCCTTTGTTGTATATTGTGAATATCATTCTCTACTCTGCAGATTTCCTTTTTACTCTCTTAATCTTTTGATGTATATGCAGTATAATTTTTTCCCCTCTCAAAAAAACTTAGTACTTTATTCATATTGTATGTCTGGTATACAGAGCATCAATTATGCAAAGTGACCTCATTGTTATTAAATAGTTGGAAATAGATTTAGGGGTGTTAATTAAATGACAAAATTGGTTGGAAAAAATTGAAGATCTACTGGATTTTTAATTTACTTTTTTTATTTTGAGACAGGGACTCTCTCTGTCATCCAGGCTGGAGTGCTATGGTGCAATCACAGCACTGCAGCGTTGACCTCATGGGCTCAAGCCATCCTGCCACTTCAGCCCCACCAAGTAGCTGGGACTACAGGTGCACACCACTACACCCAGCTAATTTTTAAATTTTTTGTAGAGATGAGGTCTCACTATGTTGCCCAGGCTGGTCTTGAACTCCTGGGCTCAGGCAATTCTCCCACCTCCCAAAGTACTGGGATTACAGGCATGAGCCACTGCACCTGGCCTAGATTTTTTAGATTAATAAAAACTATACAGATTTCAACTTTACATATTAAGTTAGGTAACTTTTACTGTGAACTAAAGAAATACATAAAGAACTTCTGAAGTTAGCTAAATGAGATAAAGGATTTTAAAACTTTTAATACTGGGTTAAGACTAATTTTTTTTTTCTACCCAAGCTGGAATGCAGTGGTACAGCCTTGAACTCCCAAGGCTCAAGCCATCCTCTCACCTCAGCCTCCTGGGTAGCCGGGACCACAGATGCGTGCCACTATGCCCAGCAAATTTTATTTTACTTTTTGTATTTTTGGTAGAGATGGGGTTTCACCATGTTGCCCAGGCTGATCTTGAACTCTTGAGCTCAAGCAATCCACTAGCCTCAGCCTCCCAATGTGCTGGGATTACAGGCTTGAGCCATCACACCTGGCCAAGACTAATTTTTAAATATGCAGGGATTCCAAAAGATTCTTACTGGGTCCCAACTCCTACTGTTAGTAACGATTTTGCATAAGAACACCAAAATGGGTTGCATTCACTGAAGATGTTTTCATTATAAAATATTATACGAAGACATTTCAGTGTACAACCGTATGTCACTCTGAAGAAAATATTGCAAGAAATTTAGTTGGCAATATAGTAACTAGTAGAAACTAATAGTGACTTTTTTCTTTGACAATTTTGAACTTCTCTAGCGAATCTGGTTCTCGTGAAAGTGTGGTGAACTGATAGGCTTAGAAAACTAAGGTCTGCATCTATAGAATACAGATGGAGTAAGTGATGAGTAATTTTTTCCTGTTTTTTTCAGGAAATTATTTTTTTTCCTGAAGCCTGGAGGTGTTGCTTAGAGACATATGGAGTTCTGTTCTAGACTTACACATTATTGACTTCCAAGCTGACCGCTACAGTGGCAGTCTTGCTATATTTCAAATATGCCAGTTATGGTCGCATTTTTTTTCCCATGTGAAACATAGAGCCTTCTACTTAGTTCTAAGTTGAGACCAAAAATTCATTTTCGGTTGGTTTCCACAAAGACCATCATAGAATTACCTACCTTTGAAAATTGGTCCTGTGATGGATTTAAAACAGTAAGCTGATGTTCAAAGTCAGTATTTTTGAGTTGCCCAGATCCATATTTCTGAGCTGCTAGCTTCCATAAAATGAACTTTTACTGATTCTTTGGTAACCTAGATAGATCTTTCGAGTTTCGATATTTATTCCCGTATTGTCCCATTTCACTGAAACTGAATTCCATCTTACCTGGACATTTTCTGAGCAGGAGCAAACACCAAAATTAGTGATGGGTTCTCCACTGGTGTTCCATTTTTCCAGACTGTCTTTCTTTAAACACCGTCTGCAAGTTTAAATGATATTGCTGTGAGATGTGTATGTATATGTGTTCTCACATTTACATATGAGCATGTAAACAAGTATTTGGTATTAAGTTCATGTGGGTAGTCACAGATACAATTTCCTGATTTTTCATAACTTCAATGTACATTGCCCCACCATTTCCAAAGGATTTGACATTTTGTGATGGGGGACAAGGGAAAGCATTTATTGATTATATAGTATTGAGACCAGTGCTTATTGAATTGTCTTACTGTGTCAGGATGGGGCTTTTTCTCTCCTTTATTCTCTTTGCTCTTTTCATCCTCTCTTCTGACAGGAAGAGGATACTTTAGCATAATAATACACCAAGGTCAAGTTTACATGAGTTATGTATTAATGCTATCTCAGACATTAGAATAAGCAACACTGTATAATGCAAATGAGAGCTGGAATCTCAGCTAGATAAGTATCTTAGTCTCTGTGAACCTCGATCTTTATCTGTAAAATGGGACTAATAATCCACAGGTTGTGACTATTAAATGAAAATACAAGAGAGTTGTACAAATCATGAGACATCTAATATTTATTGGTATAGCATAGGATAACTAAGAAATGAACTAAAGGAGACAGACAAAAATCTGTTAAACGGGGATTTCTATCAGGGTACAGCTTTCTTCCAGGCAAACAACAGACACACACACCCACGTACACATGAACACACTCAAACTGGAATGTTGAAAACAGCACAAAATAGAAGAGCAAGAACCACTTACAGATCACTGGTGTTCAGACACATGTTGTCAACTCCAGGGAAGTCCCACATTGCCGAGACAAGTGCTTCTGTGCTCGGGTGATAATTCCTGCAATATGAAAGGACAGAAAAAAATTCATGGTTTTTCTACTAGTCTCCCATATTAAAATCATGCTTGAAGAAATGAAATGTGGTATATATAGAACGGTTTTCTTTTTCTTTTTTGAGACAGAGTCTTGCTGTGTTTCCCAGGCTGGAGTGCCGTGGTGCCATCACATGGCTCCATGCAACCTCAGCCTCCCAGATTCAAGTGATGCTTTTACCTCAAACACCCGAATTGCTGATATTGCAGGTGAGCAACACCAGGCCTGTCTAATTTTTGTATTTGTAGTAGAGACGGGGTTTTGCCACGGTGGCAGGCTAGTCTCAAACTCCGCAGCTCAAGTAATCTGCCCACCTTGGCCTCCCAAAGTGCTAGGATTACAGGCGTGAGCCACTGCGCTCAGCCTAGGACTATTTTCTTAATCTAAGAAATCTAAAAAAAGACACAGTCTCAGGAAAAGAAAGAAAGGTATCACAGGAAAATGCACATGTCTCTATTTGGCTGCCTTCTTATTCACCTAATTGTCACATGCATCATTGATCACCTATTGTATATGTAACATTATATTATATAGGATTCTGACATTGCTATTTAATATTTGTGAGACCAATAAAAAGTTATTTGCTGTATATTACAACAGATTGGGAAGCCACACCTAACCTGGCTTTCTTGATTAAAGTCTAGTCATTAAAAATAAGTATCTACTATAACTTTAGTTTTAGATGAATGCAAAAACTGAAAAAACTATTTGTTGACAATAGAAGTAACATACTGCAATCAATCCAACTGTTCATTCCTTTAGCAGAATCAGGTACCGTGGCTTCTAAGTACTTTATTCTCCAGCATCTTATGGCATTCATTCAGGTACAACCACACTCCTGGCAGCATTTTGGAAATGTTCTTTTAGTTAACAGAAAGAAACTTACCCATAAAAGGCTGTCTGTTCGGAGGTACCATAAAGAGAGGGGGAGATCTGAATCTCTGGATAACTGTTGCTGGAATTTCTCAGTGTGCCAAGGCCCATGGCAGTGGTCACAAAGATGATGGGGAGGATAACCTGAGCAATGAGACCTTTCCAGTTCCTGCGAGTGTGGTGGAACCTCTTGATGAGTATAGCCATGATCTTCTTCAGCAACAGTCCAAAGCCATCCAGCCTCTCTCCTCTTGTCAGGATTTTGTCTGATTAAGAAAAAGAGATTGGATATGGTTCTGGGAAATCTTGATAAGGAATAAAGTAACTTCAGAAACTATAGATAAATGGTATAATACAGTGTGGTGGGAAAAGCTTTTAAAGATTTGGATTTGAAGTTCAGCAATTTCATTTATCAGCTTTAGCCTTGGACCTTCCATTGGGAAAACGGAAAACTATAATGTCCATCTCATACAGAACTATGTGTAAAGTGATTTGAAAATTCTAATTCACTATACACAAAATATTATTAGTCATAGGCATAGTAATTTTACATGTCAAAGTTAGATATCTAGAATTTCATAAAGGATCATTGTCCTCAAACTCTAAAGTCTCAACGCAGACTCAGTATATATTACTAATACCCAAGAGATGATCTCTATGAAGAGACTAAATTCATGTGAGAAAATACAAATACAAATATAAACTCAAACACCAACCTAATCTAACAATTTGTTCCTACTGTGAGTAACTTAGTGACTGTAAGTCTAGTTGGCTCTGATTCTAACATGAGGTCCAATTAATTCACACTAAGAGTAGGAAAAGGGAAATCCTCTCTTCCAGAGTACAATTCTAGTTCAACCACATATTTATTACATTCTCTTTAGAAATTTGGAATGATTATACGGTCTTTCAAAACTCCATTTTTGCCACTAGAGTTATTAAAAAAAAGAACTCATTAGAAAAAATATCTGCCCTCCCCATACTTCAAAATGCTTTTCTGGTGCTGAGAAAAATTGCACAGCAGAGCAGCTATAGAGGCCATAAACCATTCCTCAAAAGAGCTCTATGGCTAATAATTTCAACTGCTCCCTCTAAAAACAGGTTCAAATATAGCATTCTCTCTGAAAGCCTGCCACCACGCACACCTTCATAGGGGATAAGATGGTGGTATTCATCAACTCTGTGTATATTTTAAGTTTTCCATCAGAAATTATGGAGCACAAAAATCATGATCTTCATTTAGCTGATAAGAAAAAAATACAAAGCTGCTTAATTTAAAATGAATTCCAATTAAACAGAGTGAACAAGTTTAAATGCAAACTCATATCTCTGCAAAAGGGAATTGTAGAAGGAGCTGAATATTTTCAGTTAATTAGTGTGCTTTTCTGTTTCTTGAGAAATTACATGTGGATGACTTACAGGTGTATCAAATGGAATAAATGTGCTTTCTAAAAGATAATGTCAATGAAGGGAACATTTGGACTGAAGAATAGTTTCAAATTATAAGACACATGCAGAGGCACATACTTAGCCTTTGCTTCCTGCAGCAGATGACCACTTTCTAATCAAAGTCCTCAATGCCATGGAGGCCACAATTATAAAAGAAAAGAAATGAGAAATATGACAGAGGGCAAATTAGCCTCTAGTTCCAGAATTATACAAACATCAGAGATTATCTTTCCCGACCTTGAGAGCCAGGCAAATGTTTAATTAAAAGTTCTGTTCCTAGAGATTTTTTTCTGTAAGCAAAAACTGTTGAAATGACTACTCCATGATTTATCTATCATTTTACTCTATGATTCCTTAAGTAAATGGTGTTTCCAGAGGTATAAATTAACTGTCAGAAAGAGAAGAGACAATAAAAGTTATTTTCAAAAGAGCCCAATCCCTCAAAGTCGTGTCAAGCAACATGATTTTTTAAGCATATCCTATGTTAAGGATTGGGGGAGGAAATCTACTATTATAGACTCTTAGCCATCAAGTCCAAATTAATTAACTCAGAAACTCTCCCCAAAAGCAGTTTCTCAGCACCTGAAAGACTCAGATTCAGGTAGCTTAGACATGTTTTCCAGTAAGGGTACCATAAAGAGTGGCAACTCCTTTTTTTTTTTTTTTTTTTCTCCTTTTTTTATGACTCTTGTCTCTACTTCAACATGCCTAATAACAAGGAGTGAACTACTTTACATGGTAATCTTGTCCATTGTTAGCCCCAATTACAAGAAGAATTTTAACTTGCTGAGCATGAATTGAAATTGTAGAAGTGACATCTTGAAAACAATTTCTGGTGGGTAGGTGGAATACTCATCACCACACTATCAAGGGAGTTCTTTCACATTCTTCAAAGTACTTTTGAAATAGAGGATTCGATTTGGTTTAATGAATATTTTATATCTTAAAAAAGGAGGCTTAAATTTCCTTAGTGTTTTTTTGAATTTAGAATGAAACTTCAGAGTTGAATTTTTAAAAATCAAAGTCTGTCTCTGATTTTTCTCATTTATGTCATCTATTGGAATTAAACAAAATATCCACATTAGATTCATACCATCTCTGTCGGTGAAATTGCTGCTGCTCACAGATAAATCATCAGGAGTTGAGATGCCATTGGCATTGGAATTCCCAATTTTCTTTTGCGTTAAGTGCTCAATACTCATAGCACTACTTTTTTGTGACTCTTTGGTCAGGTTCAGAAAGACCTAGAAAGAGAAGCCAGATCACTTCATTAACATGAAAGGTGCATATCTTTTCTCATTTCTAAGCTTACCCTTGATTTTGAACTTTTATCACATTTATGGAGACAAATTTTTCCCATCTGACTTCAAGTGAATATTTCTGTATGTAAAAGATACATGCTGTCTAGCTGGGGCAACATTTTAGTCTCGGTCTTACATAAGAATAGTATTGAAAAAATGTTAAGCTTTTCTAATTTTGTGAAATATTTATTTTAAAATATTTTTTTAGAAAAAATGGCACATATTTATTCGAAGGGAACAGCAAGTTATATCAGCTTGAAGAAAAAAAAGAAATGTTGAGGTCTACCTCCTCCACGGTGGTATCTGAAATGCCGTAGCACCCGATGTTGAGGTCAGCCATGCCATTGTCGAGTGCCCGTAGGAGTGCCAGGTAGGCCCCTGAGACTTTGGTGCTAAACGGAGGCAGCACATAAACAAGCTCTCCCCCAATATCCTCCTTGAGGTAGGCTTCGGGGAGATGTGATTGGATCATTGCTGTCACAGCCATGGTGTCACATACTGCATTTGCATTTAAATTTGGACTCTAAGAGAGAAAAGTAGGAATTAAAACACTCTCCTGTCTTTACACTATAGTGCCCCAGGGCCCTAATCAGAGGGTGAAGTAATGAGCTCTTTTAGGCCACTCCACACCTGAGTCAGATCATACATCACTGCTCTAGAGACCCCTTTGCCACTTGGGTCCCTATTCTGCTGGCCCCATTCTCGCACGTCACCCTGTCCCTTCTCTAACCCCCTCCCTCTCATTTGCTCTACTCTAGCAACAACGGTTTCTTTTCTGTTGCTAGAGGGCTTCAGGTTTAGGCACATCCCCTCCTCAGGGTCCTTGCAACTGGTGGTCCTATGCCTCTAGATAGCGATATGTCCCGTTCTCTCACCACCTCCAACTCTCGGCTCAACTATCACTTTATCAAAGAACCTCTTCTCTTATTACCCTACTTAAATATTGCCCCACTCAGCATTCCCTGCTTTATTTCTATCCATAGCATAGAAATAAAGATACTAAGTGATGTACTAATTGCTAATATATGAAATAATTTACTTAATTGATTGTATCATCTGAATTCCTCACACTCCATCAGAATATAAACTCTAAGAGGCCAGAGACTTTTCATAGTACCAGTTCACTGCTGTGTCACCAGTACCTGGGACGGTGCTTGGATATCATAAGGCATAATGTACCTAATACATAAATTTCTAAATTAATGAGTATAATAATTAACAGTATAACTATTAATAGTATAACATCTTATTATATCTTTTAAGTCACATCAGGAGGATTAGATATAAAATAAATGGAGGTAGTTGAAAACTTCCTAATAGCGTATACATCTTGCACAGTATTTTTAAATCATATGTTCTGTTAGGTGGTGAGCATTTTTGTTCTCCAAAAGATGTAAAGATACCGTTGACCTGTGTAAGTTACAGTCCCTGCACTGCCACTTGAGGAGTGCTAATCAGAAAGTGAACCCAGGACTTCATATTCTTTTTATTTGCTTTTGATAAAGCAGAAAATTGAATTTTTGGCTTTCTAGGTTGAAATGTTAGGAGAACTAAAAGCCTGATTCTCCATCAGTAACCTTAAGATGTCAATCATTTTTTTATCTAGCTCATTGGTTCTCAACGTGCAGTCCCCAGACCAGCGACATCAGCATCACGTGGGAACTCAATAGAAATATAGTACATTCTGGACTCCCATCCCAGACCTACAGGATCAAACACTCTTGGGGTGGGGCCAGAACTCTGGGTTTTAGCCAAGACCTCCAGGATTTTGATGCTCACTCAAATTTGAGAAGCACTAAGCTAGTATACGAATGAATTTTAGCAATGAATAAAGTTGGAGAGACTCTGCTTCTATTTCATATAAAACTTAATTTATGATGCCATAATAAGGTATATTTTCTCCCATTCCCACCTTCTTCTTGGTGAGCGTGAGGTGATACCCATCGCCAAAGGCTTCCTTGAGGTAAAATGGGGACCCACAGCACCGAAGCCCACCCTGCTCCAGGAAGGCGATGCGATCACTCAGCACTTCAGCCTCATCCAAGTGGTGCGTCGACAGAATGATTGTTCTGGCTTGAAAACACAGACAAGAACAACAGAGAATGAAACATGAAAGTACAGTTCCCAAGATACAGAGAGTTGGCCAGAGTAAATCCTGTGACATCTGAGGAGAAGAGTCACATTTTATGAGGTAACTGAAAAACTGACTGACCTCAAAGAGCTTCCAAAATGATGCAAGAAAAATTCAGGGCCAGGCTCACTGGGTCACGCCTCTAATCCCAGCAATCTGGGAGGTTGAGGCGGGCAGATCACTTGAGGTCAGGAGTTCGAAACCAGCCTGGCCAACATGGTGAAACCCCATCTACAATTAGCCGGGTATAGTGGCAGACACCTATAATCCCAGCTACTTGGGAGGCTGAGGCAGGAGAATCTCTTGAACCCGGGAGGTGGAGGTTGCAGTGAGCTGAGATCACACCACTGCACTCCAGCCTGGGCAACAGATGAGAGTCCCTCTCAAAAAAAAAAAAAGAAAAATTCAGAAGGGTATTCTTAAATATTTGGAGGCATTTTTTAATACAAATAAACAGCAAATAATCTTTTATTATGCTGAATGACTAAATGTTCACCATTTGTCATGTGGGCATTGGCAATTCTTCGCAGTCTATTAGAATTTTGCTCCCGTGGGTTCATTTTGCATTGTTTCTCTCCCTCTTTTCCCTTTTCTTCATTATGAAAAAGCAATAATTTAAGACTTTTTGAATATTCCTCTCTGATTATTCCACTCCACTCTGATTACTCCATTACTTCACATCCTGTTAGCACTTATTTAGTCTGTTTTCAGTTTATTTTCATTTGTGTATGTTTGATATCTCTAATTAGATTCTTAGCTCCTCTAAGCATTAAACTTTGAAGCTTCTGTTGGATTTGCATGCTCTCAAAAAGGCCAGTTAAATGCTCATCCGACAGCGGGCAGTACATAGATATTAACCAATTGACCCAGAAAGTTATCTGGGAGAAAAATCTTCGGAAAAGAAAGAGCCAATCTTAGACTTTTAAAAGATATTATACCTGATAAATATGGACAAGCATTATGTATCTATACAAATAAATTTAAAAAATTTTTTAAAGATATCATAAACAGAAAAGTCATCAATTTGCTGTTTTTTGTTTGTTTGTTTGTTTTGAGATAGTATCTCACTCTGTCATCCAGGCTGGAGTACAGTGACTTGATCATAGCTTACTGCAGCCTTGACCTGCTGGGTTCAAGTAGTGATTCTCCAACCTCAGCCTCCTGACTGCCTAGGACTCCACATGCCAGCCACCACAGCCAGCTGTTTTATTATTATTATTATTATTATTATTATTATTATATCATTATTATTATTATTATTACTACTATTATTTGTACAGACAGGGTCTCACTGTGTTACCCAGGCTGGTCTCAGAGCAATCCTCCTGTCTTGGCCTCCCAAAGTGCTGGGATTATAGGTGTGAGCCACTGCATCCAGCCTCAGTTTGCTTTTGTATATGCCAGAGGGCAGAAGTGTGACTGCTGGGTGGGGAAGTTCTGAGAAACTACTCATACCTGTTTTGTTCTTGGATATAACATCCCATATACTTCGGCGAGAACATGGGTCAACTCCAGTAGATGGTTCATCCAAAATTACTACCCTTGATCCACCAATGAGAGCTATGGAAATAGATAACTTCCTCTTCATTCCTCCTGACAGCGTTCCAACTCTCTTATGACGATGGCTATATAGTCCAGTATCTTTTAAAGTCCTTCAAAAATAATGTATGATGGTTATTTTTTACAGATATATTATTTGAGTACTGGAAACATACAATAACCCTAATCAATATGTATTCACTAAATAACTATTATGTGCTCAGTAAGGTACAATAAACTCTTGAGGACTCATAATATAGTTTTCTATTATTTATCACCTGATTGGAGGTACCGAAAAAAAAAAGCAAAGGAATACATAATTCATTCCTTTGACAAATATCTAGAGAGTGCCTGCCTATTTTGTGCCAGGCTGTGTTTTACAGACTTGGGAAAAGCAGTGAACAGATAAAATTTCTACTCATAAGGAGATTATGTTCTAGTAAGTGTGTGTATTGGGAGAGATATAGGGAAATCCAGTCAGTAAATATATTCTCAAATGAGTTTTGGTGGTGGTAAGTGCAACTAAAAAAATAAAACAGAATATAAGATAAGCAGTGGCTGGGACATGCTATTTTAGGCATCAGTTTTATATATGGCAGTCATCTCAGAAACGGTGACATTTTGGCAGAGACCAGGAAAGTGGTCATTTGATCACGAATAAGTCAAATGGCCACCTGGGTGGGGGGTGCTGTAAGTAGAGGGAAGAGAAAGTAAAAAGCCCTGAGGCTGGAGCAGGCCTAGGATAGTCACGTGTGTAGCTAGTCCAGTGTGCCTAGAGCAGAGTGAATGTGGAGGTGAGTGGAAGGATATGAAATCAGAAGTGAGAATGGAGGCACCTCACTTAGGACCTTGTAAGCCTTGATAAGGCTTGTTAAGGACCTCGTAAGCCTTGATAAGGCTTGATAAGGCTCGTAAGCCTTGATAAGGATGTTATTGTGTATTATACTGAGCGTGGAAGGAAGCCATTGGACGATTTAAATCCAGGAGTGACATAGTCTGATCTGCAGTTGAAAAAGATCACCCTGGCTGCTCTTTGAAGAACAGATTTCACAAGAGAGTGAAATCCAAGAATCCACTTAGGAGGCTTGGACCAGTGTAGTAGCCATGGAGATTAGAAGCAAAGGATTCGGGGCAATATGGGAGCCAGAGATGAAGAGTTAAACAATTTCAGTGTAATAATTGGCCGATAAGGATAATGACCTTAAATGTTTGCAATATTAAAGAAGTAGAAAAACTAAAAAGTAATTATTTTGTGAGAAAACATTTCCTATTGGTATCATTTCCAGAGATTTACCAACCAAGCTATGGGTCTTTGAGAGGAGTTAGCAACTTAGGTTCTCATTCCTGTCTTAACTTGCCTTTTTACTTCCTCATGGAGCTGCTTTTTAGTCCAGTGAGGAACTTTGATGGAACCATATAGGAGAAGGTGCTCCTTAGTAGTGAGATAACTGAACAAGACGTCGTGCTGCATACAGACTCCCATGTTCTTCCGTACCGTGTGTAGGTCTGTTTTGATATCTTTTCCATACACAAAAATGGTGCCTGCTGAGGCCCCAAACAGCCCGGTTAACATGGAACTGGAAATGAAGAAATGATAAATTAGGTATAAGCCAAGCATTGAAGCTAGATATTAGGACTAACTATATCTCAGTTGTTAGAAAGAAAAAATACAGTGTATTTTCTCAGGCAAGGGCAAACTATGAAATAAAATGGTATTTAATGGAAATAAGGAAAATTACTTTTAAGTTTTTAATAATTCAGAGTATTACATAAATGCTATATGATGGCATTTATGGTGGTGGTAGTGGTAACAATGACAAAAACGATCAGGCAATCTCAGCTCACTGCAACCTCTGCCTCCTGGGTTCACACCATTCTCCGGCCTCAGCCTCCCGAGTAGCTGGGACTACAGGTGTGTACCACCATGCCCAGCTAATTTTTTGTATTTTTAGTAGAGACGAGGTTTCACTGTGTTAGCCAGGATGGCCTTGATCTCCTGACCTCGTGCCCCACCCGCCTTGGCCTCCCAAAGTGCTGGGATTACTGCGCCTGGCCACGACTGGGCTTTTAAATTTCAAGTACATTCTCACTCCTTGAGCAAACCCATGCACTTTCCTGACATCCCTTAGCATCTACAAGTTGGCATATCTCAAAGTTACATCTGTAGCCCAGACCTCATTATTCAGCTCCAAGATTGCTCTATGTATCTATCAGACAATACCACTTCTCTGTGAGATTTCTTACAGGGTCCTTCAACTCAATATGTTTAAAACTGAGCTCATGATCTTTACCCTAAAAGCCACACCCTCATTGATCTTGCCTCTTTCATCATGTGATAAATTCATATACTGGTTGCATGAGACTGGAATCCGTAAGTCATTTTTGCACTCTCCTCCTATCTTAATCTCCTAACTACATGCCCATCTCACCGTTTTCACAGCTATCCTCATGGGACCATCATCATCATCACCTGCCTAACCCATCACTCTAAGCTCCTAACTCTACTTCCCACATGCTCTTTGTTCATCTCCAGTCCTTTTCTCTACACTGTGATTAGAATATTCTCACCTGGATAATTCCCCATCATCTTTCAGATAGTTAGTAAACTGGGCAATTATTTAATACCCATCTCCTCCACTACAGTGTGAGCTCCATGAGGTCAGAGAAAGGTCCTGTTTTCTAAGTACTTTGCCTCAGTGACCTAATCAGTGCCTTGCATTGCAGACTTCTGGATTAAATTATGAACAACGGAATATGCAGTTTTCCCATATGAACATTGAAATACAAATAACATACTTTATATTAAAGATTTCTATTTAGAACAATAAAATGGGGGCATTCTCAGCTAAAATTATAGCCTCTTCAAGAGCCTTCTCTGTTCCTTTTCTTCATTAGCCTCTTATTGCCTATTAGATACATGAATGGAGCTGGAGACCATTATCTTTAGCAAATTAACACAGGAACAGAAAACCAAATACAAATATGTTCTTACGTATAGGTGGGAACTAAATGATGAGACTACATGGACACATAGAAGGTAACACCACACAGTGGGGCTTTCGGAGGGTGGCGGGTGGAAGGAAGGAGAGGATCAGGAAAAATAAGTAATGGGTACTAGGCTTAATACCTGAGTGATGAAATAATATGTAAAATAAACCCTCATTATATAAGTTTACTGTGTAACAAACCTGCACTTGTGCCCCTGAGCTTAAAATAAAAGTTAAAAAAAAAAATGGCCTTTTTGTCATTGTATTCTCACTAGAAAGCCAACTTTGACTTTAAACAGGCCATGCAAATAGCAGAGGCTATATGCTCACTCATTTCATGACCTTCCTTTGTCCCCTTTTATTTACAAAAAAAAAAAAAAAAATTAATTCCAGTGTTTTCGCAGTCACTGACCTGATTCATGATGATACTAAGTAAGATATGCAGCAACTGATCCTTTTTCTCAAACAAGGGCTAGAGCACCAACAGCATCTTAGAGCTGACTCAGCAACTAAGTGAATGTGGAGCATTGGAGCAAATCACATAAAGAACAATTCAAAAGAATGTCACTTTAAAAACAGTTGAATCTCTTCTCCATTCTGACACAGGAAAATGCTACATAGGTGAGGAGTGAGAAAGAACAGCTTATGTTCTGCTCCTGGCCTTTCTGACTTCTCTCTGATAGCTGGTGGTTCCTTTGTTTCTTTATGAGTCAAGGCAAAGGTTTCCTGTGAAGGAGCAACTGAGGCTAAGTGTGTCTATATCAGGATGTGCAATTTCACACTTATATATACACCAGGCTAGAAACGCAAATAAATGAAACAGGGTGGGTGTATGAAGCAGTGAAACTTGGTAGAGACCAGGGATGAACCAGAAAGCAGATACTCCCTTTAAGAGATCAGTTACTGCACTTTGGGAGGCCAAGCTGGGCAGATCACGAGGTCAGGAGATCAAGACCATCCTGGCTGACACAGTGAAACCCTGTCTCTACTAAAAATACAAAAAATTAGCCAGGCGTGGTGGCAGGCACCTGCAGTCCCAGCTACTCGGGAGGCTGAGCAGGAGAATGGCGTGAACCCAGGAGGCAGAGCTTGCAGACAGCCGAGATCGCGCCACTGTACTCCAGCCTGGGTGACAGAGCGAGACTCCATCTCAAAAAAAAAAAAAAAGAAAGAAAAAAGAGATCAGTTACTAATGAGCCTCAACCAATAGTCTCTACCTAAGAATATGAACTCAAAGTTGTAGAATTTCCTATTGTCTAAGAGGTGCCAAGAATATTTATTTTTATTGGAAACTCCCCATTTTACAAAATTGGCTCTGAATTAAAACTTTTTTTAAGTATTAGAATCTTTGATTTTGACTCCATTCTATAGCATACAAGTTGAGCCATCTTCTTCCATCTGGGAAATGTAATAACTTTGTTTTTTATAAATGTAGGTTAGTTTATTTTTTAAAAACCTGTATTTTTTTGTAATATGCTTCTATGGCAATAAGTGTCAAAAAGTTAGCATACATGGTAGTAGTTTTCCCAGCTCCATTGGGCCCCAGCAATGAAGTAATATGCCCTTCATAAAAGTTCAGATTGAGGTTATCAACAGCAACTTTTGAGCCATAGATCTTTGTGACCCCATGCAGGGCAACCCCAACTGTGAGATCTTTAGGTTCAGGCTCGATGTTGGAGGAAAACATGTATTCAGGACCTGGAGAGAAATCAATGGAAGAGTTGTAAACTCACAAGTAAGGTAATGCAGCTAGAGTTAGACTTTATCTTTATTAAAAATTGAAGACTATAAAAGTATAACCCTCTAAGTAAAATAAAAATTCCAGAAACAAAGGATTTATTATAGTCTTCAGCCTCCTCACTTGGTTACAGAATGAGTAAGAGTGGAGAACCAAGGTTTATGTCACCCTTCTTTGTTGGAAAAAGCAGTTCCAGAATATGGTATTATAATTACAAATCCTCCTTTATTCAACAAATATCAAATAGTCAAAAGATATATCTAAGGCTTGGTCCCCTGGTTGGGCAGGATGATACCAAATTATGGAATAAATGATGCCTACAAGTTGTGATTTTAGAGTGATAAGACTAGTTCAGATCTGCGGTTTATAGAGTCCAGATCATTAATAACTATCTACGCCTGCTTCAGGCATCACAAAAGGACCACTTATGTGGCCCGTACTCACTTTATAAAGATGACATGACTCACCTAGCATCAGGAAGACATAAGCTTTGAACTATTTTTCCAGTATTTGGGATGGGTTATGCTAAATTACTGATACTTGTTACTTGGTTACTTCTTATGACTGGTGACAGATGGCTGGAGTTAGGGGTGCAGATTGTGGCCAAGGAACAAAATTTTCTCTGTGTGAGTCTAACTGGACCACAAAGGGATCTACAATCTTGGCCTAATTAGCGCCATATGCTAACCAACTGAGCTAATGAGCCCAGAAAAGCCACAATTTAATCCCCATAGGAGTCCAAAGACACATGTGTAGACATTTTCATCATGACTAAAAGGATGATAATTTTGCCATTTAGAAAAAAATAATTGAAACTACTAGTCATGTAATTTCTTATCATTTCTCTCATAACAAGGCATACTGTTGACCGACTTGTCTTACTGGCAGATGGGTTGGTGTTCTGCATCATGATGTTAGTAAACATGAGGCCATTGCTCTTCTCAGGCTTCACCTCTGCACACCCAAATCGCTCCTTCCAATACGAAGGAAGGATTGGAAAATACCAGGGAGCTGCCATACCATATGTCCCTGGAATAAAAATGTATCAGGAAAAGTGAGTTTTAGTTGACTGTTAACATTAAACATCAGAAACGAAACAGTAGATCCTATGTATGGTTTAGGAAGTAGTTTCATTTATTTATTTATTTGAGATGGAGTCTTACTCTGTCAACCAGGCTGGAGTGCAGTGGCGCGATCTCGGCTCACTGCAACATACACCCCTCCAGGTTTAAGGAATTCTCTGCCTCAGCTTCTGGAGTAGCTGGGATTACAGATGCGTGCCACCACGCCCAGCTAATTTTTTTTTTTTTTTTTTTTTTTTTTTTTTGTATTTTTAGTAGAGATGGGGTTTCACCATCTTGGCCAGGCTGGTCTTGAGCGCCTTACCTTGTGATCCACCCTCCTCCCAAAGTGCTGGGATTACAGGCGTGAGCCACCGCACCCGGCCTTATTTTTTGACACTATATAAAACTAAAAGGTGGTCTCAGTTTCCAAAGTAAAGCAAAAAAAAGATGACTTTTTTGCTCGTTAGTTTTTAAGCAGCTTCATTTATATTTACTAAAACTTATCTAACTGTACACTTATTGTAATGGAAAAAGCCACTATATATCTATGAAATAAATGCTACAAGTTGTGATTTTACAGTGGTAAGACTAGCTCAGATCCAGATTCTGGGTTTCCAGCCCAGAAAATGCCACAGTTTAATCCCCATAAGGGTCTAAACAGACATGTATAGACATATTCATCCACGACTGAAAGGATAATTTTGCCATTTAGAAAAACATAATTAAAACTATTAGTCACATAATTTCATATCATTTCTCTCATAACAATGCATGCTGTTGGCCTACTTGTCTTCCTATTGTAAGTGTACAGGTAGATAAGTTTTAGTTAATGTATGAAGTTGTGCCATTCCATATTAGAACATGTCTATAACTCAAAAAATGTGTCTCATGCCCATTTGCAGATAATCCCTGCTCCCACCCCACATCCCAGGCAATCATTGATCTGCCTTCTGTCTCTATCTATGTGTCTTTCACAAAGATCTTACATAAATGAAATCATGTTCTTTTATTCATTTATAACATCAAAAAATACATAAATATAAGTAGGGCTAAATGGAAAACTATCTAAGCATGTTAGAAAGGATGACTGAGACGTAGAAGGTCTTCTTCCTTTAGAATCTAGTAAATTCTCCTTAGAATTAGGAGATTTGGTTTTTCCCTTATAATATCTCACACTCCTATTTAGAGAGACTGGATTGATTTGACACTATTTCTAAGCTTCTTAATTCACTCCATCTTTTAAAGGAATATCTGAGAGGAAATTTAGCAGTATATTATCTCATCCTGAAAATTTTTTGTTAGCTTTGGGATTTGAGTATTTCTTTTTGGAGATTATATATGGCAAATAAGATTTTTTTTAATTAAAAAAAAATTAAAGGCCAGGCATGGTGGCTCATGCCTGTAATCCCAGCACTTTGGGAGGCCAAGGTAGGCAGATCACTTGAGATCAGGAGCTCAAGAACAGCCTGGCTAACATGGTGAAACCCCAGCTCTATTAAAAATACAAAAATTAGCTGGGCGTGGTGGCACATGCCTATAATCCCAGCCACTTGGGAGGCTGAGGCAGGAGAATCACTTAAATCCAGGATGTGGAGGTTGCAGTGAGCCAAGATCACATCATTGCACTCCAGCCTGGGCAACAGAGGGAGACTCCATCTCAAAAAAAAAAAAAAAAAATTATTTTTTTTAGTTTAAAAAAATTGTGCAAATAAAATATTAGAACATATTTAAAATAAAATATTATATTTTAAATAAAATATTAGAACATAGTTGATTTATGTTGAAGTTACACATAAAAAGCATACATGTGTAGGAAGTATATTCATACCTGGGAAGACATTCCTGACATACCAAGCAATAAGGAAATAAATGAAAGAGTCAGCTAGGATTAGACAGCACAGCCAGCCAAATGAGGTGGTGTCATCCTGAACTGGGGAGCTGTACATATTTTCCCACTGAAGACCTAAAAAGTGAACATGAGTGTTTATTCTTCTGTGACACACAGCACAGTTGTGAAAGATAAAATCCAGTTTTAAAGAAAGGGGACCCACCAATGCCCTGTTCTTCGTATCGTGCAATGTATTGGCTTGCATAACTGAATGCTGTTGGGGACAGCAGGCTCTGTGAAGAAAGGAAACAGCAATGATAGTTCTTGTAGATTTCATGTATTTCACCCAGAGGGATCCTAAAATACTTAAAAGTTTGGACATTTGTATAGATAAAATTGATGCTCATTCTCTAAGCAAATTTAAAAATACAGCAGTCCCTTACCAACCAGGCTACAACTGTGATGGAAGAGCAGAGAGAACAGCAGAAAACAAAAACAGGAAAATTACAACTTGTAACCATTCGTTAAAAAATCAAAATATACACTTGAACTCATTAAATGTTGCTTGACAAGTAATTAAATAGGAAATTATGGAGTAATTCAATATTAAGACTAAAATTTACTGAAAACATTAAGGGACAGACGGTGTTTTCGCTCCATACATTTATTTCCGGTATAGAAGTATTATGAATAAAAATATACTAAAATATCAGTTGATTGAATACTGATAATTGCAACAAATTAGAAATTTAAATATTGTTTGAACCCAAAGTTGTCAATACTAGATAAAGTTATTCATTACTTTTTATTTCCATAAATAGCAAAGTTTTAATATGATGAAATTTGCCTCTGCTTTCTAAATTTCAGTCCGTAATCTTAATGCTTTAATTAAAATTCATAAATTAATGTAGTGCTTCTGAATTGAAAAGGCAGAAAAGAATTTAAGGTTGATTATATGCTGTCGGTGCATTTAAGCCATATTGTATGTCATGAGAACCGTGAGAATTGTTCACATATGAGAATAATTCCAATACCAGAGGCTCCAAGATGTTTCAGGAATTGGACCAGAGAGAAGTCAGAATTCTTGACGACCTCTGAAACATGATGTATGACATTTTAACTGTTCTTTCTTTAGGAACTATTTCTTAACAGTATCACATATCATGGTTTTGTAAGCTCTTCATTGTCTTGTATGGTATACAATGATGTAGGAAAAGCTATCATTAGGACATTGAGCTTACTTTGCTTTCACTGAATTTCAAATTTAGATAAGCGAACTTCCAGTTTGAGAATCCAAAAATAAGCAAACAAACAAACAAAAATGGGTCATTTCCCACTCTGCCATTCCAACAGTTGACTTACCATGAACACTTTGACTACATAGCTCAACTCATTCTCTACTGTAACCAGAACAATAAATGGAAAGAAGGCAATGATGTAGATGAGGCTTCCAATCAGAGCTGCGATGTTGGTGTTGTTGAAGAAGACACTGATAAGATAGCTCATGGCAATAACCGAGAAGCTGTAGTCCGAAAAATACAGGAACAAAATGAACCCATTTGTTTTAGGAAGAATATTGCCAAGCTTGAGTATAATGATGAGGATCACGATGGTAACCAGTAAAAATCCGACACTCTCTATAAGCCAGGCAAAAAAATGGCTGCAGGAGTTGACACCCATCATCTTCATGTACTGTAAGAAGAAAAAATGTGAGGTGCTTGTTATGCTGATATTCTCCCAAATAAAAATTATTCCCTGTATTATGTCGAAATGTCATGATAGTCTCTCTATGTATGGAACTAGGCATTTTAATCATTTACATAAATCAAGAATTTATCCATGCTTGCTATGTGAAATATGCCTATATAAACCAGAACATCTTAGATTATTTGTTCACAGAATGGCACAATATAATAAACAATTTGGATGGTGAGGGTTTGTTTAATTACAGTTCCACTTGATAATTGTTATCCAGCTGACATCTCTAGATTAAACCAATTTAGAATAGATTATCAAATTTATGGTATCCTCTGAATAATTTTACATGATTTTGACATTTGTGCAGGCATGAGCATTTCAAGCTGGTGAAAAACCATGGCTTGACTACTAGTTCAATGTAGAGACTGAGCTCATAAAAATCCATAATTTTTTTTTTAATAAACACTAATGAACAACACAATCAGTATTTATGTTCCTGAGAGAAACAGTATACCTGATTCCTAAGAATTTAAAACACAGAAACTTAAGAGAGATCTTCCGCCTTTGGCTATAGCCTTCCCATCCTTAACACTTACTGGCAGTCTGGGTCAATATTTGTCATCCTTGTTTTCCAAAACGCCATTTATACATTCATAATAAACTCATGTATCTGAGATCCTCTATACCTCTCTCTCAATTGATATTCTTTGATACCTCAGTGATATCCCCAGAGGCCAAGGCATTCCACAAGGTAGAAAAATAAACCAGCACAATCTATTTGCGCATTAACTCAAAAGGATTCTGAAAGATTTAAAGTTCCCTGGGAACATCACACACCTGGGCCTGTCGGGGGGTAGGGGGCTAGGGGAGGGAGAGCTCTAGGAGAAATACCTAATGTAGATGACAGGTTGATGAGTGCAGCAAACCACCATGGCATGTGTATACCTATGTAACAAACCTGCACGCTATGCACATATATCCCAGAACTTAAAGTATAACAAAAAAGTAATAAAAATTAAAATTGAAAAAAAAAAAGATGTAAAGCCCTGTGGACCTTGGTTTGGTTGAATTTTGTGACACGTACTTTGGTGTAACCTGGATATCCTGGTTTCCAGTTTTAACAATTCATGATTAATGTTAAGCCTATGAACCTAGTATCCTTTAAAAAAAAAGGAACAAAAGAAATCTCCAGGAACAGGCCAGGCGCAGTGGCTCACACCTGTAATCCCAACTGTTTAGGAGGCCGAGGCCAACGGATCACCTGAGGTCAGGAGTTCGAGACCAGCCAGGCCAAAATGGCAAAACCCCATCTCTACTAAAAATACAAAAATTAGCCAGCCATGGTGGCAGGCACCTGTAATCCCAGCTACTCAGGAGGCTGAGACAGGAGAATAGCTTGAACCCAGGAGGCAGAGGTTGCAGTGAGCCAAGATCATGCCATTGCACTCCAGCCTGAGAGAAAATAATGAAACTCTGTCTCCGAAAAAAAAAAAGAAAAGAAAAAGAAATTTCCACTAACAGCTTTATAACCCAATTTTTTCTTTTATCAAAATCAAGGATAGTCAATGCCCCACCCCATTAAACCTAACTTTTCCAGGAAAAAAAAAAAAATAGTGAATGCACTAGATCTTTTGCTCTACAAGCAAAATAGTGAATTTTACTTTTTGCTTTTGTAACATCACATTTCGATAACTCTGCTGCTCCAGTTGTTACCAGGGAAACAGCTACCTGGCTGCCAACAGTCTAAGCTGTGGGCTTTAAGCTAATCACCACTGAGAAAGAGCCTGTGACTTTCCCTCTTAACTTTGCCCTTTTTCTCACCTTATTCTCTCCCTAATGTGTTTCTCCTCCAAGACCCTGTCACCATTTGTAGTAAAGACTCAACCTATGCTTCTGTGGTTCCATGGAAAGTATGGATCAAAGTAGCATGAAGCACAGGTCACTATGGAAAGTTTCCCCAATTGCTACACATGCTATCACTGAAAACAAAATTACATTTTAGTGTGAAAAAGACGTCAGATATCTTATTCCAGCAATTATTTGCATGTACCCTACCCCATTTGAAAAAAATACTGTGTCATGTTTGGTGATTATTTCAGAGGTATTCACCTGTTCCAATATGATATGTTAGTCCTTTTTATTTCCCTTTCCTACTATTTGTATTTTCATATTTTATGCCTATTTGAATATAATTAAGTGGGGGAGTTATGGAACCTATATTACTACTTCCCAAGCTGATATTTACCACAATTTTATGTAGCCTATACAAACATATTTCCCCCCAGTGGCAACATATGTACGTAGGGCACAATGTCAATGTATTTCCCAAGGTGGTTTATAAAATATCTAGACCATATCAAGGCCACAAAATAAAGCTGATGTCACGTGTATAAACATGATTTTCTTCCCTGACAATTGATAGCTTTCTATAAATCACTTATATATTGAGAATATTCTTCATTCCTAGACTTGTTAGAAGATAATTGGCAGGCTTGAATACCAGGACTAATGGTATTTAATCAATGTAATTTTGAAATTTTTGATACTCAAGATCAGATTCGAGTCCCAGGAATTTGTAAAAGTTAGATACTAATCATTTTGCTTTTTCCTGAAACAGGGTGAGTTAGGTGCTTCCAAAAGCATTCACTATTTAACATTGTAGCATGAAACTTCAGTGTGAAACTTCAGGATTTTACGCCACGAGGAAAACAGCTGCTATTCATAAAGAGAAAGAGCAGTGAGAGCATATAAGTCATCCATAAATTATCCAGATTCACTGCCAACTTTGTTGTAATAAACAAGACCAAACTTGCTGATGGAAGGGGGCCCACCGAGAGCGGCCGGCTGTGCTTTCTTGGATGCCATTAGTTCCTCCTCAAAGTGACAGATGTCAGGTGCCAGCTTTGTAATCAGAGAGTCACTTGTCTCAAGCCTCCCAAACCTGCCAGAGCAATTCATCAATATCTGATAACCTGTTGCTCAAAGAAAACCCCTCTGCATAGTGGCCAAAGTCTGCCCAGTTTACAGGAGAGAATAAGAAAGAGATTCTAGAAGAGTTTGGATAAATGTGTTGCCACATTCATGAGAAGCTTATGCACAGGAATTGACGTAAATACTGTCAAGAAAAGAAATCAGAAATACTCATATATTTACTTGATAGCAATATCTTCATTCAACTCCGCAGAATGTCAAGTACTAACTCATAAGGAATAATAACATTTTCTACCTCAATTTCTATAATTCTATTAACAATAGACATTTATATTATTGGGTTTTTTAGTATAGTATAAAGGATGTTGTGACCATTACTGGAAACATTTCAAATTCCCACTGGTGGGGTGGATTAGTGTATGTCAGGCAAGCACAAAAAATTGTTTAATGTGAAGCACTAGGGGACTAAAAAATCTTTGTGTAATTATTGGTAACATCTCTGCGGCCCACATATATTTTAGGTTACCTGGCTGAACTGAGAGAATGACTCCAAAATTCTGTCTCCAACAAAATATAAGCACTGAAAGTCCCATAGATGACTTACATTAGATCAAACAGATGAATCGAACTCATAAACCATGAAAATAATGAGAAAAAAATACTCTTCTGTATGTGTTATGAAATCAGATTGGTATAGCTTTATCATTTTAATTTTTAAAAGCAAAGTGCAGAACAAAACCCAATCGAAAGGCATTTTTAAAGTACTTTTTTTATACTATGGGCTTACTTTAATAAGTAAACTTATTGGATTTGTGCTAATTTATTTAACAAGGTAAAGAGATTCGTGGAATCATACCATAACAAAGTCAAAGATAAGTGGCTTCATTGAGATACCAATTAACTTGGTTTTCTTGCCAGGATTGAGAATAATTACAGAAGGAAAGCGGGGGAATATTGATTTTATTTACCTTTTTTGCTTAATTTGAATGAGAAAGAAGTAGGACTTGGGCAGCTTTAGACTTTATTAGAATATAAAAGGATGGTATTAAAAAGTGACTGAGTTTCTGGTAGCTTAAGAGATTATCCATCATCATCTGCAAATGTCCTTAGAAGTCTATGTTATTAAAGTAAGACTAAGGGTGAAGGTAGCTATGATCTGGAAGAGGATTGGTTGGAAGTCAAAATACTTCAGTTCTACTGCCAGATCTACCATTAACTAGCTCCAAGGTCTTCAGCAAGTCACTTCTCACTTTCTGAGCTGAACCTTATATCTTTAAAAAGGAGTTTAGATGAGAACTGTGGGCAGTGGAGCGAGGCTGAGCAGGAGGCACTAGGGACATCCCACTCCTTCCACGCCCGCCTCCATCAATTCATTTCATAAACACACCGTATTTCTTCGAATTTAGGACACCGTTGAGGATGTGCCATTATTTTATATGCCACCAAGAAAGAAAGATTACTGCCAAATAAATCATGACACCCTATCAAATGTATCCCAATTTCAGAGGCTTTAAAAAGGTGGAGGGGAAATCAATGTCTTAGAATTGATAAAATACGAATAATTGAGCTCCTCCTCTGTTCTGGCAGACAGAGGGAGCTACATTCTGGAAATAAATGTTGAATGAAGTCTAGATGATCAGACTCAGAGAGTTTAAGAGATTGAGCTCGAGTGTATATGGCTGGCAGAATCGGAATACAAAACCTGACATTCTGATCCCAGGTTCAGTGATCTACCACCATGTCACTTTGACCCCAAGACAAGGGTGGTTAAATTTTAAAGTTAGATGCAGGCCAAATGGAGACACAGAGCTACCAAACAGAAACTGGTTCATAGCTAAAAACATGTCTTTCGCATTTTCAGTTGAGAAATGACTTTTCGTTATGCTTTAATATTTTTTGGTGACATACATAGATGCTTTCAGAGAGCATCATCTTCAAACACGAAATAATACAATGTGTGTGTATTGTATACACACGGTTTTATATGCATATATATTTGTATCTATACGGTACGCATACATGCTTCTATTTACTGTTTCTATCACAAGTAATATTTTTAAGGTAGGTATTAATTTTGAAGTAGAAATGGACTCTGTTTCTGTCACAGTTTCTATCTCAAAGGTTTTCTTTACTCTGTGAAGATTTGCTTCTGAATACTAGGAACCTGAAAGAAAACTAGAAGGTAGGGGCTTGCAATCATGATTATGGTTGAAGGCATGGATTCAATTTTCTAAATTGGAATTAGAAAACCATTGCATACAGTCCTGAATACAACAGGACTCAACCTAGTTGATGAGAAGTTTAACAAATTATAACTGAAATATAAAAATACAGCTGTGTGGATCAATCAAAATTCAAATAGAAACGGTAAAAAACATACGTTTAAATGCTGGGACAACACTGAAAGCCTGATGCTGAACTAACAGTAATATGAAGCAGCAACTTGTATCTTACAGGGAGAAATGATCGATTGTCTAAAAGCATTGTCAAGGTAAGTCTGAAAAGGACAAGTGGATGAACAGGTTCCTCTGACCTCATTATTCCAGAATTCAGCCAGCCCTTGCAATAATTATTGTGCCCCAGTTTTGAAATGTTTCATCTTTGTTTCCACTCCATGAGTGAGTATAAGAATGGATTCATTATGGGATCAGTAGATAAAATAATTTCTACTCAAATACAATCTAAAAACTACATAATGCTTTATCATCAGTCCTAAAAAGAAGTAAGATATTTTGGATTTGGGGTTAATGATGAAGAGCGTGCCCAGAAAGAGGTCATGCTTCACACTCTTGGTTCTGTCTTCCATTGTGATATGGTTATTAACCCAATCAGTAGCATAACATGAAATTCTTAGTTTCTATAAGTCAGGAGTCAGTGGGAAATGGAGAAGGTAACTGAAGGAGACAAGATATACTGGAAAGAGAATTTTCTTTGTGACAGCCAAAATAAGCCATACATCTATGTCTATGTTTATAGCTCTATCTAGATCTACATTTGGGTTATTTTAGTTACCATGCCAACAATCTCTCTGCCTGAACAGTTGTTATTGTTGTTATTTAAACTTCCTCTGTTAGATCACAAGTCCTATAGGTAATTTCTTGGGCAAAAAAATTAGTCTAAGAATTATCATTGTACTCATATTTTATTCAGATTTTGTTTTTCAAAAGCACTTATTAAGTGACTTTTATGTCACTTTTTGAGAAAATAAAATATTGCCTTACCAGCTGCTTTTATGATTTGTAAAAGGTTTTCCTTTCTGTTTAATTCACAAGGGATAAGTTAGGCTTTCTGAGTTTATATAGGCATGATGAAAATCATAGTAATTGTTCTATGAACAGGACTTACTCATAACAAGAAGTGATTTTCAACATACCTCATGAAGCCGGAGGTCTTTCTCATAGACAAGCTTTTTCACAAAGGCAGCTATAAATACAACCCAGGCAACCATAAGCACGATTGGAAGAGAATAAGAGACACTGGTTAGGAAGCTGTAAAACAAAAACAAAGAAAGAAAGAAAAATTCAGTGACCAAAATAATGCCACACTTGCAGAGACTATAATATATAAAGAACTCACTCTCTCTTACATTGAAGTTATGATCCTGTTTTGAAATTGAAAGTATTACCCCATTATTTATGATGCATGAAGCTGATTTAACCCATGGGTCTGTGGTTTTTTTGTTTGTTTGTTTGTTTTTTAGTGTAATGTTTCAAGAGTAAGAAAAAAAGACAGCTCTGGATTATTAGATAAAATTGACATATTGTTTAAATTGTGTTTGAGTATGTCCTGTCTGGGAAAATAATGACTATATAGATATAATTGCAAGGCTCAAAACCTTTATGTCTAAACTAAATTCTTATCTAAAAGGCAAATTTAAAATGAGATGATTGGTTTACCTAACTAAAAGCTATATCTTCCAAAATCACTGTATTTATATCTACTCTTAGGAAGATCAGTTATTATGAAACTAAATTTCCCAAAATGAAATAAAATCTAAAGCATTCATTTGTTTTTGTTTATTTGTTTGTTTATTTTTTAGTAGATATGGGGTTTCACCATGCTGGCCAGGCTGGTCTCAAACTACTGGCCTCAAGTGATCCACCTGCCTTGGCCTCCCAAAGTGCTGGGATTATAGGCATGAGTCACCGTGCCTGGTCCAAAGCATTTGATTTAAAATGCAGACAAAGAACTTGGATTCCTCAAAGTAATGCTCTGGAAGATGCTTTATACATGGTATAGAAATGCCTATTTTGATGATGTGCTAAACTAGAGAATCACTGGAAGACATCCTCAAGCCCCAGATGTGTTCCTCAGTGTCCTGCTCATGATGCCTGAAAGTTAAATTGGAGTGGTTCTCAAAGCACCCAAAGAGATTACTAAAACACAAGTTGCTGGGCCCCAGCTTCTGATTTATTATATCTGGGTGGGGCCATGTATTTGCATTTTAAACAACTTCCCAGATGATACTAATGCTGCTGGTCCAGGGACCACACCTTAGTAGTCATGGTTCTGACAACTGATACCCTTATTTGCGCGGAGGCAAAGGCAGTAGATGTCGATGAAAGATTCTAAGTTGCTCTGTTTATATGCTGGGCTCCACTGAAGCTTTCACTTGGAGAAAGGTCCCAAGGCCATTTCCTTTTGTAATCTACAAGGCTAAAAAAATTACCTCCAAGTGCTCCAAGAAAAATGTAAATATTAATGAAGCATGAGATCACTATAATTCAGTATCACTTTAGCATGCAGAAGTGTGTCATTATCAGAGAGATGAGGTGTTTTTTGGTGAGGGAGCAGTGGGAGTTGAGGCCATATTCCATTTTTGTTTGGTTTGTTTCCTAGGAAACTGTATGGCATGGGGTAGGCATTTAAAGAATACTTCTTGAATGAATTTTGTTTGGGTTCTGGTGCAGCCTTAAAGTGATTTCTGGATTTAGAACTAGGCAAAGGCCTTCATTCATTAGCAACAAATCCCCTGTAAAGTTTCTTCCAAGTGATAGTGTATTTTAGGTTTGGTCTAGTATAAAACAGAAATGCTGGTCTTGTAAACAGAAGGATCCCTGTAGTACCAGTTATATTATCTTGGGCAAGTTCATTAGCCTTTCTGGATTTCAGTTTTCTCATCTGGAAAGTATGGACAATAATTCCTGCTCCTACTTACCTTATGAGGTTGTTGGATGAAACAAATGAAATAATATATGTGAAATCATTTTCTATGCAACAGTTTATATGTGTGTAAGGCATTATGAACATATTCCCATAAAGAATACAGACTGCACTTATTCTTTAAAGAAACATCCAGGTACTCACCATCCTAGGTACCAAAATTTATAAGGGGAACAAATGAGCAGGTAACTAGATAAGAATTTTAACTTAATTGACCCCATAGGTCTTCATAATCTGTGCAAGCCATTGCAGTTCACACATAGTTCAGGCAGCAAAGTCCCCTCCACAACAGCCTCCACAACAGCCAGCTAACCTTGACAGTCCACTTGATGGAATCCTTACCTGCTTCCTCATGCTACTGTTGCACTGGGTTACATTACCTCATCTCATTTATAACTCTTGAAGTAGTCAAGGGAGACACAGCATTGAAAGAAAGAAAAAAGAAGAGAAAAGAAAAAGCCAATACCATTTGAATTGTATATAAACTGCAATAACTGGGTTGCGTAGCATGTTCAATTCCTTTAAAGTAATAATCAGCCTCAAGCTTTTATATAGGAAGGTGAACTTGAAAAACGTAATCCACTTATTTTTTTAACCATCTACAGAGTGAAGGAAGCATTCAGTGCTACCCAACTGGCAGATTTCTTGAACATTCAAATTGAATTGTCTAAAAGCATTATTGTTACTTCTTTATTCATCGAGGAAAACCACTTTAGATATGGAGGATTCCTAGCAAATGAACTGACAGTACATGAAAGTCTCAGGCAGCACAATATTTATCTCAAATAGTTGATAAAAATGTGTTCAAGATTTCTTTTTTCAATTTGTTTTCTTAAAATTGATCATGTGCTCAGATATTTTAAAATCCAATTTGGGAGTTGGAAGGGATTGTAAGATGGTCTTGTTCATCCCTTTCATTTGACTAGAGGGAGGTAAGCCCAGTAGACAGTGGGTAACATCAAAATCATGCAGCAATGTACTCAGGTCTGAAGTCCAATTCTTCCCATTTTAGGGCCAGAATTTTTGGAGAGCTAAGGGTTATTATAGATCATTTGGTAACCACTTTACCATCGTTTTGGTAATGATGAGCAGTTATGATGAAGCTATGCCGTATAGTGTGAACCCTTTTTCAAAACAAGCATGTTACAAAGGTTTGGTGAATGTTATTCCTTTCATCTAGAATTCCATTCATCTGAATGAACGGACTGAAGTGAGTTCTTAGAAAAGTTGTTGATCATTAAAAAGGCTGAAAGTGCACACTTACTTGTCTTTCATGAAGCAGGGATAAGGAATTGCTTGAACCTGGACTGCTATTTCCTGGGAGTTCCTTCCAGTTTGCAATTCAATGATTGCTCTTTCAATACTATCCTGTAAATAAATAAAAGCCCTGCCATAGATCTGGTTGTGTGATGGAGAATTGTGTGGCCCTGGGGCCCAAATCTTGGTTCTTAGGCTTCTTGTGGTCTGTGCGGTCTTGAGACTCATGCGGATGGTATATTTTATGACAGGAGGAAGAAAGACATTTTCAGAGTCGTAGCCTCTGTGCCAGCTTCTGTTAGAAGGAAGCTTAAAAATAACACCTAAAAATAAAATGGCAACAACAGCAGAAAGGTTATTTTATGGTTGACGTTATTCATTGTTTGGAGAGTACACAGAGGGGACAGCCAAACAGTCAATTGAGTTAGTAATGTGACAGTAGGCTCAGGCTCTTAATTTACAGAAAACATGGTTAATTGGAGGTGTCAACCTCAGAGATTCAAAGCTGGAGTTTAAGAATACAATCACCAACTAAGTAGACAGAATAAATGCATCACTCTAAGCCACTTATTACAATAAAAACACTTTTAGATAAATTATCTTGACTGATTATGAGGATGGACTCAACTTCACTCAAACTATGTAATCCTTTTCAATCTTAAGTACACCAACAAAATTAGACATGCTTAGAAATTACAGTTGGTTGCCTACATGAAAGGTTCTCTTTTCTACGGACATCAAAGGACCTAATGACCCCCACACTAGTTTTCTGAGTTCTGGATGAAAGACGTGAGGAAAGAATTTGGCCAATTTTAGTACAAAGAGAAGCTCAAACGCTAATAGAATAGCACTTACTTCCAAAGAGTTCATTGCTTTTGTAGAGCCTTTTAGCCTCTCTCTCCATTTCCTCTATGGTTTTTGCTGCCTGAATACGGTCATATAATACACAAGAGGAAATATTTACTGTCAGGGAAGATAGTGTGTTAAGCTGATCAATGATGTCAATGTTGTTCTCTAATTTCAGCCTTAGAATGTCTAAAGAGGCAAAGCAAAAGAGACAAAAAAAAAATTATGGTCTTGATTCTGGTAGTAATTAGATGAAACACTGATTTTTTTGTAAACACTAAACTAGATTATAAATAACGAAAGGCTGCAGAATTTACTCTAAAAATATCTAGTATTCTACACCAAAGAAAATGGGTCGTTATGCAAATATTCATTGAGGATCCGAGCTAGTTACAAATACAGTAAACCTACGTTCTAGGAAAGATACAAGATAATTTAAAAATATATTTTGTTACAATTTAGTTAACAAAGAACTAAGACGAATAAATTTTTTAAAATCTATCTACATGTAGTTAGGACAAAAAACTATAAGTCAGAGATGCGAGTTTCGAATAAGCTAAACAGAAATGCCTGCTTTGTACATGTGAATGCACAAATTGAAACAAAGGAAAGTCTATGTAGAGTACATAGGACAAATAAACTATATTATTACATAAGCTGTGATATAGAAACATTTAAGATACCTGAAAATATATACCACATAGTTGTGAATTTCTAATACTGTTTGACTTAAAATCTTATGTGAGTTACTACTTTTGATATCTGTATTAATCTGACAAAATGATCAAGATTTCATTTTAGGTAATTACTCTGGAATAAAGGGGACTTAATTTCTCAATTTTATGATTCTTTGTGAGGAAATCAACTGGGACAAAGGGTAAATATGAAATTGCAAGTTAACAAATCATTTGGCCAATTAAATTTTTACTGACTACTACATCATGAATACTGAGAAGGCTGTGAATATCATAAATCCCTCCTCACAGAACCCAGACATGTCTCTTACATCGTCCAAAATAGGACTAAATTTCTCACAGAAGACAACTTCTTAAATGCACTTCTCATTAGAATTTAAAGTGAAATGTTTTACTTGATGTAGATGTTGGTGGGGGAGGGGTAAATTGTGGTTGAACAGTGGCCTCCAGCGGCCATTGGAAATCAACACAACACCAAAGAATTATTTAGAAATTCTGGTAGACAGGATCATAAAAACACTTCAAAGGGTCAGTGTCCCCCGAATTCAAACTATATAATCTCTTCAATACTAAGTTACATATGTAATTATACAAGCATAGAGTCTCAATGCTACATTCATTTTAATCTTATTTTAAATTCTAAGCCTCACTTCCTAGTTCAGAAGTTAAAAATGACAAAATTTATATAAGAACTTTTTAGTTTAGCCCTGATATGTTAATCAAATAGTTCCTTGCCCAAATGATACTTTTAGAGAATAAATCCACTAGTACCTTTATTTAATCTAGCTGGGTTGACTATCATAATATGTGTACAATCATATACAATACAAATATAGGCATAATTCTTCCCCACTGGTTTACAACCTAAATCATATACGTCCCAGCAGTGCCGGGGAGGAGGAGGAGCACTTGCTCTGCTACTGCCAAATTCTGATGCTCTCAATCTGTTTCTCATACCCATGGTTGCATAGCAACAGTGAATCAGACACAGCCTGAATTAGATGTCTTGCATCCCTTAGGTTGAAGGTGGGGAAGTGGCAGAAGGAATGTACAAGTTTAGACAGCTTCCTTTGATCTTCTGCAGACTCTTCCTTTTAAATGACCATGTGAGGAGGACCCAACCTTGAATACTGATTTCAGATTATTTTCTTTTGAGTCTCCCCATTGTGTTTTTCTTGCTTTTGCTAACTCTATATCTCTTCCAGTTACATTCTGGATTAGTCAAGTGATACTGAGGACAGTGGAGATAAAAATGTTAAATGTAGCCAGACACAAATAATTTCAGTTTCCCTTGTCCTTAAGGACTTGCCTTTCATCAAGTCACTAAAATAACAGTGCTCCCTTACTTCTAATAACCTACCCATGATTGAAGAAAAAAAACTGCATTTATATTACATAATAACAATTTTTTTTTTTTTTTTTTTGAGACAGGGTTTTACTCTTGTCACCCAGGCTGAAGCGCAGTGGCATGATCTCGGCTCACTGCAACCTCCGCCTCCCGGGTTCAAGCAATTCTCCTGCCTCAGCCTCTCAAGCAGCTGGGATTACAGGCATGTGCCACCATGCCCAGCTAATTTTTGTATTTTTAGTAGAGACAGGGCTTCACCATGTTGGCCAGGCTGGTCTCGAACTCCTGACTTCAAGTGTCTGCCTCCCAAAGTACTGGGATTATAGGTGTGAGCCACCACGCCTTACCTGCATTATAATTATTGAAACTAACTACAGACACTGAGCTTGTAAATAATCATGACTACTTATAATTGTACAACTAACTGGGAAGAAGATGGGGGGATATATCCAGTGTCTCATTTTTCTTTGAATAACTAGCTAGACACTAAATACAGAAGAAAAGGGGGAAAATGTTATCATATGGAACAATATTGTTTATATTTCCGACATGACTCATGAACAAAAGCTTTGTGAATTTGGACTCACCGAGTTCATCTATCTGTTTCAATAGTTCAACAGCATCAAGTCCCACGGAGAATTTTACGAAAACTTGCACAAAAGGGTTCCTTAGAGTATTCTAACAAATAATAATTAAAAATCAGTTTCAATACAAGAAAAATCATGTTTGACATTGTCTCTCTAATAACCACCACAGTGAAATGCAGTAACCAGAACTGGGCATGATCAATGCACTGTCTTGCAAAGGCTCACAGAGAAATCCTTGAGAAGAAAAGAGAAGATTGGGGGTTGGTAATGACCTGACAGGCTGGGCTGTTACTTGTCCATAGATACAAACTGGTCAGCATGCACAGTGGCCAGATGTGACTACAATTATCAACATTAGAAAATTATATTCAATTTAACAGAATTTTTCCTCGTAGGTATATTATTCCTTTTTACCGTATACTATACACAATGTTGTGATTCATGGTTGAACTTTGTTCACTTGAAACACAAACAACTCTCAAAAATCATGATGTCTCCTTGGAATCTGACATCACAACTGATTTGTATTCAAGTTCTACTACTTCCTGGCCCAAAGCTTTCAGCAAGTACCTTTTCCAGTTTCGGGTAACCTTTCAGTGAAGTAGGTAAGAATGGCTCATCACATCAGAATAGTCCATTTCGATTATTATATTATTTTTGAACTGTCATTAAGTGCAACTATGTGAATATGAAAGAATACATTGATGATAAAACTTTAAATTCTATCAATGGAAAGACTGAAAAATTAAAAGAAAAAGCTAATTGCTTTAAAATATAAAGGTCTTTCTAGCTATTTGCCAAATTAGAAGACATAACTTCTACCACTCTAGGAGTGCTATTAGCTAAAATCTGTTGAGCTCTTATAATACCATGTGCTGGGCACCATCTTATAGAGTTTAACTTGACTTTCTCACTTTGTTTACAACATTTTGAGGTAAGTGCTATTATTACCTCTAAGTAATAGATGACAAAGCTAGGGCTAAAGAAGCTATGTAAATTCTCCTAAGGACACACAATTAATAAGGGCTAAGGGAAAAAATAAAGGAGAGAAGTCAACTCAATTAAAGAAATGTTTTTTCATCATATGTGTAAATTCATGGCCTGGTTTTTATGTAAGCGAGGCTTGATTGTCCTTTTAGAGCCCAGTTTGGTACAACGTATTCTCATGTCCTTCTTACTAGTGTCTTTTGTTTTATTGTCATGGGGATGAATGATTAAGAATAACGTACTAGTCGAGCACATATATAATAGAATTAGTTTGCTAAATCCATAGCTACTGAGGGTTCTAAGAGCAGTTGGTGGCATGTTGACTGATGGCTAGCTACCATGCAGCTACATGCTGTGATAACAGTCCTTTAAGGTCTGTTTATCAGGAATTAGCTTCTGCATCTTGGAAAATCTGTATCAGAGCATTACTAACAAATAAAGTACTGTGTTAGTTGCAATCTGGAGACAATCCACTAAACCCTATTTCAATTCTCCCATCACTCCTTTAACAATCAATAATATGACATCTAATAATAGGTACAGTGTATATTATTTGGGTGATGGATATGCTAAAAACCCTGATTTGATCAATACTAATCCATGCATGTAGCAAAATGCACTTGTATCACATAAATGTATAAAAATTTGAAAAATACCAAAACACCGAATGCCTCCACATATGTGATCTTCACAAGTCTGTCATTACCAATATACTAATTTTAGAGATCCATAAACTGCAGTTCACGTGCTTTAAGTCATTCACCTAAGGGTTCACAGTGGCAAAGCCAGTTCTTGTGCCAGAAGTTTAAAATTTCAAATTCTGTGCATATTTACAATATTACATTTTTCCTTAATAATTGAAAATAATTTATTTTGTTCTGGACAGAATCAAGATCCTTCCATTAAATGATGATCCCTTTATGAACACAATCCCAGAGATTCTAGCAAATCACTATACTTTAAAACCATTATGTATAGAACATGTCCTGTTAATTTACCACTTTAGCTGACAAAACTTTTCTTAACAAAATAATTTGTGGCTTTTTTTTTTTTTTTCTCCTCAAGGAAAAAATGTCTTAGGAGAAAATAGCAATGTATTGTTTAGGAAAATATATTTGTCATGAAGTACTATCTAAGTAGCCTTCGTTATCTGAGACTCACTAGAAAACACCACTTAAAATGAGCATGCTTAGAATTCGAATCAAAAATTAATAGGAAATTGTGGGGAAGACATTTGATGAAGGGTTTATATTTATTAAATATATTAAATATTGTAGAAATTTATTTAATCCTTTATGATAAAATTTGGGTTGTAATTATAACTGTGCATTAATTGTTAGTCAAAACAAAGACTGAATAAAAGCACCTTTGGGGTGTAACTTTTCTGACCATCTCATATCATATAATATCCTTCATTCTAAGCTTAACTTCCTAAGCATGATCATAAAAAAGGGCATTATTTTCCCAAAAATATTTTAGGGCTCCATTAATCTTCCAAGGGCCTCTCTTTGATATGTAAACCATTCTCTTGAAGCTCCTAGGTTGTCACCATTCCTGCCAATTTTCTTTTCTCCAACTGATTACTGGGCTAATTCCGCTACTCCATCTTCAGTTGTCAATAGCTCTGTGATTGGAACATTTCCCCACATTATTTGCATCATCTTCAGAAATTCCTGCCTTGTTGTTTGTTTGTTTGTTTGTTTGTTTGTTTGTTTGTTTGTTTTGAGACAGAGTTTTGCTCTTGTTCCCCAGGCTGGAATGCAGTGACGCAATCTCAGCTCATTGCAACCTCTACCTCCTAGGTTCAAGAGATTCTTCTGCCTCAGCCTCCCGAGTAATTTGGATTACAGGTGCCCGCCACCACATCCGACTAATTTTGTATTTTTAGTAGACATGGGTTTCTCCAGGTTGGTCAGTCTGGTCTTGAACTCCCAACCTCAGGTGATCCGCCCTTCTCAGCCTCCCAAAGTGCTGGGATTACAGGCATGAGCCACCACACCTGGCCTAGAGCACTTTTTCCAGTGATAACTTTTGCTTCCTTATGTGGCCTTAAACGTAAATTCAGATAAATACTTTAATGAGAACACCTTGTATATAACATGTTAAACTGAATTTGGAATTTATTAACACATGTGTCATAAATTTCTACCATGGAATTCCCCAAGTTTAATGTTCTCTAGCCTATTGGTATTTTAGGAATTCTGGTTAAGATAGCAAAGGAGAGTAATTTAAAGCAGAGAGAAATCAATACCAAGCATTTTTTATAGCATTTTACTTTTGAAATCCTGATTTACATCACTAGTTATGTCTCTAGATCAACTTGTAAGATGTCTTCTCTGAATTACAGAGGAGCTGCAGTACCAGAGGTGAAGTTAGCCAATTATGAACGTGAGTGATAGATCAGTTACCCTGTCTCAGACCTTCTCTCTGGAAGAGAGGCAATTTAATCTGTTGAATGTGGAAAGTTACTCTCTTCCCATTCACAGAATGAAGGCAATTAAAATCTCAAAGAATTCAAATTCCTACTAAGTTGAATGACAGAACCATCTCATACCTGGAGCATTGGAATTGCCTGGTTTAACAGATGGAAGGAATTCATGAAAAGTGGCGACTTATCCATCCACTCTTGAGATTTTTCTCTTAATTCCGCCAGCTGTCTCAGAGTTACATTGGACTTAATCACAAAGAAATAAAAGAGGTGAGATCCATTAGTATTTTGTCTATATTTCAACAAGGTATCTTAAGGTTGTTTTGTTACATAACTTCAAAAGACAGTCCTAAAACATGAAGTTAGTACAAAAATTTGCCAGAAATTTCCCACTTGGTCAAAAGTTTCAAATGACAGCTTTTATAGGGTCAAGTTCATTTATAAAAATTCTCCATAATTTAGGGTTTGATTCATGTCCAGAGTGAGTTTACAGCCAAAATGAAAGCATGACTTCTGGAGTTGTTACCAGTTTTTCATTTTTACCAACAATACACTTAACTTTACTACTAAAGAAACATCCTAGTTCAAGGATAGCAGAAGGATATTCCCATGTATTGCTGCTGAGAATAGATATGTTAGAGGTTTTTGGAAAGCAATTTGACAATGGCTATTAAAATAAAATATAATATCCTTCAGCCCCTCAATTCTGAACATTCATCTTATTGAAATAAAAATACTGCTACATAAAACTATATACACAAAAATATTTGTTGCCACATTGTTTACTTTAGCAAGAAACACACACACACACACACACACACACACACACACACACACACACAACATTGGAAACAAAATTAATGCCCAACACCTGATGATTGGATGAGTAAATTCAATGTTATAAAAAAAAATTGCAATCTTTAAAAAGAATACATTAAATTATACCTATTGAGTTGGAAAAATTTCCACAATGTATTCTTGTATGAGAAAAACTATATACAGAAAAGGATTAAAATGTAGTATCATTTTAATAATGCAATGACCTCAAAGGACTCCGCATATGAATATACGTGGTATAATAATCTATAAAGGATTGGAGTCATAGAATAAATTATAGGAAGATGCATATATGAATGCTAACATACATTAGTTTATATGAAAGGAAGAATAAGATCAAGATAAGAGGAAAAGGGAGGTGAGAACCAAGTACAAAAGGGGGAAAAAAAGACCACGCTTAAAACATAAGCTCATATGCTGGTGAGGTTGTGGAGAAAAAGGAACACTTATACACTGTTGGTGGGAGTGTAAATGAGTTCAGCCATTGTGGAAGACAGTGTGGCAATTCCTCAAAGACCTAAAGATAGAAATACCATTTGACTCAGCAATCCCATTACCGAGTATATATATTCAAGGGAATATTGGTCATTCTGTTATAAAGATACATGCATGCATATGTTCATTGCAACACTATTCACAATAGCAAAGACACTGAATCAACCTATATCCCTATCAATGATAGACTAGATAAAGAAAATGTGCTACATGTACACCATGGAATACCACACAGCCATAAAAACGAATGAGAGCATGCCGTTTGCAGAGACAGGGATGGAGCTGGAGGCCATTCTCCTTAGCAAACCAACACAGGAGTAGAAAACCAAAAACCACACATTTCTCACTTACAAGCGGGAGTTAAATGATGAGAACACATGGACACAGAGCAGGGAACAGAAGCGGGGAGGATGGGAGGAGGAAAAGGATCAGGAAAAATAACTAGTGGGTACTAGGCTTAATACCTGGGTGATAAAATAATCTATACAGCAGACCTCCATGACAGAAGTTTACCTGTGTAACAAACCTGCACTTGTACCCCTGAACTTAAAAGTTTTAAAAAAATCAACAAATAAATGTTCATTTAAATTGAAAAACAAAATTCATATGTCACTTAATTTATGCAAAACTACATAGGAATATATAATCCGTAGAGCAAATAAGGTATTAAATCACAATTTTTATGAAAATGGACAGAGATCAACTTGAATGTTCTTTGATAATAATGATCTCTGTCCACTATTCTGTAGAATATAAACATAATGTTATGTTCATACAATTATAGTTTAATGGCCAAGTAATGGTGAAACAGATTTTTCTTTTACTTTAGCTCTGTCATTTTAAAAGTACTAAGTTTATAATTCAAATAATTAAAGCCAACTTTAGAGTGAGAGGGAAATACTATTATGGTTAAATGAAGTAAATGGTAAGTATAGTTAATAATGTTATCTTATTCGACATCTATCTTCTATATAAATGAGACGTTAAATTGTACAACTAAATTGTACAACTAAATATGAGGCCAAGAATCTATACTTCAGGGATTGTTTTTGTTCCAACTAGTTATATAATGCTCAATATTACTTTTTCTAGTATGATAATTTTTACATACTTTGAAAGTTAGACACCAGTTGTAGAGAACTTTTCTGCTTTTTGAGATAAATGGAAAAATCTGAGGTCTTGCTTCAACTAACCTCATTCTCAAATGTTAACATGGTTCATTTCTCTTCAAAGGGCTCCCACCCAATCTATACTGCTTGCACATATCCAGGGCAGAAGTTGAGAATTTTACTAACAGTTTCAGAAAGCCAAGGATAATAGTAATAGTGGGTAAGATATAAAGAAATGAGTTAGCTAAAGTAAATTTGGAAGTTGACTACTTAAAAAAATCTTAATACTCAAAATGGAAACTGAGTTATAATGGTCAAACCTTTTCCATTATTGCCTTTGTGACTGGGTTATATGGTGCATACAAAATTCTTCCCAACAACATAGGTTTCAAGAAAGCCCAAATCACAGGTCCAGCAGGCATGTTAATGATGTCTTTATAAAGGGAGAAGCAAAATGGCGCTGGAAGGAAAAAGTGAAATAAAACCATTGAATAGATGTACTTCAAATCTATTTCCTCACAGCAAATTGACACAGATTATTCTTATCACACACAAAAATACACGCCCTAGTACTTCCTATATTATTAACAGATGTGAGGCATCTGGTGTCAAAGTAAGAGAGCACAGTAACAAATCTTTTTTAGGTGAGAAAGTTTAACCCAATAAGCAAGCCCAGAATAAGTGATGGCATTTTGCCAAGAGGAGATAGAAAACATGAAAGCCACATTTCAGAATGCCTAACAGATCCTTTTCACCAGCATTTACTTTTAAAAAAAATACACAAAACCAACCACTGGGATAGTACCAGATACATAAGAGCTGTTCAATAAATGTTTGGTGAATGAATAAAAAGATGAATAAATGAATCCAATTGCTATACTAGACACTCATATATTATTTGAATGAGCTCACTCATCACATTTCGCATCTCCAAGTTTATAGATCAAGTAAATTGTTTTGATGTGCCACTAAACATTTATGGTTCTGCTGCAGTCATGCAACTCTACCATGTGTGATAAAAATTCTAATTCTAGAAAGTTAGGAAAAAAATATCAACCCAAACAGATTTAAGGCAAGTTTTTATATTGTCTGGAAGGCTCAGTGTTGACTGACAAAATCTAAGTGTAGTATTGTAGTTAAGATGACAGTCTTTGTAGCAGAGTACCTGGGTTCAAATGACAGCTCAGGCACTTCCAAGCTGAGCGAAACTGGCCATGTTACTTACCCTCCTAGTACTTCATTTCCCTGTACTAAGATTAGTTAATGTATATAACATTCTTGACATGTGGTAAGTGCTGTATAATTATTTTCTATTTTTATTCCTGGGGAAAATGAATACTTTATTTATCATACAAAACTAAGACAGAATAGACAATATTCTTATTGTCATTAAGAACAATTGCCATGCTTATTTTAAAGTATACTCACTGGTTTTTATGGGAATTCCATATTTTGAAGCAATTTGCTCTTTACTTAATTTATAAGTCAAAAAATCCTTGGTGTGGTTGCCTTTTGGCCTCTGGGAAGAGGGCAGCATGGCAGTTAAATATTCAGTGGTAATTCCTTGGGAACATAATGCTTGGGAGATGGTGCTAAATGATCCTTGGGGTGTGTTCATTCGGTTGCTTCTGTACATCGCCTGTGAGACAAAAATCCACGATTTATTGACCCTATGTGAGCTTTAGATACTATTTGAAACAACAGAGAAAGAGAACCTGATAATACTTAGAGTATCCTTACAGTTTCCATAATTCCTTTTATACGTGTATCCCAAATGTAAATGAAGAACAATAAACTTCACTAATAAAAGTGGCAAAAATTTTTGCTAGGTAGAAGAGTTTTCTTGTAGGTGGTTTTTTTTTTTTTTTTTTTTCCAATGTACTACAATTGAAGCTGAATGTATTATAACTACTCAATATGACAGAAGGCATTTTTCAACAAGAACATTACTGGGTGACTTTTCTACCTGTGTTAATGGAACACTTCTGGGCAGATGCATTTGTTTCAGGGATCTCATTTTGTCTAGCAGCGGATGTGTGCCGGAGGCCATCTGATTGAGAATCTCTCTTAGTCTTATGAAGAGCTCCATCATCTTTTCTACTGGCTTTTGATCTTTCCTCGGGAAAAACACCTAACATAAACAGAATAAAAATAATTGCTTTATGTGGAAAAATGGAACCCTCATGCATTGTTGGTAAGGTTGTAAGAAGGTACAGCCACTTTGGAAAACATTTTTGAAGTTTATTAAACAGTTAAATGTAAATTTACCACTCAACGTGACGATTCCATTCCTGGGCATTTATCTAAGAGAAGTGAAAACATGTCCACACAAAGGTTTGTATGTGAATGTTTATAGCAGCATTATTTACGATAGCCAAAAAGGAAAAACAATCCAGGTGAGTGGACAAAGTATATATTCTTAAGATGGAATACTGTTTGGCAATGAAAGGACAAAGTATATATTCTTAAGATGGAATACTGTTTGGCAATGAAAGGAAATGAAATACTGATACATACACAACATGTATGAAACTAAAAACAAATTTTATTAAGCGAATGAATCCAGGCAAAAAGACCACATATTTCATGATTCAATTTATATGTAATACCTTTTTTAAAAGGCAAATCTACAGAAACAGAAAATAGATTAGAAGTTGCCTGGGCTAGAGATTGAAATGAGAGGTAACTGCAAATAGACATGAGGTTTCTTTTGGAGGTAATGGAAATGTCCTAAAAGTAGGTAATACCTTTAGGTATTACCTAAAGTATTGTGGTAATAGTTGCACAATTCTGTATATTTACTAAAAAAAAAAAATCATTGAGTTAATCACTTAAAATCAGTGATTTTATGGTATATAAATAATGCCTCAAAAAAGTTGCAAAAATAGATGATTTTATAAGTCATAAAGGCAAATGTCAATTACATATTTCTTCATGTATACTATTGCTCAAAAATAATATAATATGCACATAAAATTAAAATAAAACTGTCAAAAGGCTTATATGATTTATCAGACTAAGTCGTTTTAATCCCATAATGCTTATGTGCTACAGGAAGAAACACTGAAAATGTTTTAAAATTTTAATGTAATTTTTGTATCCTCTTATTTCATTTATTCAGAAACATGAATTGAGTGCCTGCTGTGTTCCCAGCAATGGGTGAGGTGATGGCTATGCAGTGGTGGTCAAGCTGGCACCATCTCGGTACTCAGGGAACTTTGATCTATTAGGAGGAACAGATATCAAACAAGCCAATGAACCAAAGGCTGGAGCATATGAGAAGGTAGGGAGTGTTTAGCTAGGAAATCAAAGGAGACCTTCCAAAGCAAAATCTCAAAGAATGAGAAAGAACATACCATTGAAAGAACAAGAAGAGGAAGGGCATAGGCAGAGGGGCAAAGCTGTCTGAGGTCCATGAGGAGAGAAAACTCCTGATATTTCCAAGGAAGTCAAAGACCAAGATTATGAGCGCAAGATTCAGCTGCAGAGGTAGCTTTGTGTCCATATCTCCCACACTGCACAGCTCTCAGTCATGAAGATGTGGTTACCTCAATAGCAGAGCTCCTAATTCCAAACATTTGAAAAGTAGAAGCAACCTTGGTTTCTATTTTCTACTGCAGTTCTGCCAAAATTCTAGGCTGTCCCACACTAATGTGAAATAAATTGGCATGCCCATGTTTAATGGCTAGACTCAACAGCAAATATTTAGTTTGATATCTGCTCTGTGGAGGCATTATAAAATTAGAGTTAAAATTTTTGGTGGAGTAATAATAATAATTTCATGTCATATGTATTGTAGGTTATAGTTTATGTAAAATAACCATTGGTTGAGTTAATGGGTATTTGCTGCATTTCCCTATGGGCCAGGCACTGTTCTTTGCATTTAAAATATTTCAGTGAACAAAGAGGCCCCTGTGGAACGAACATACTAGTGGGGTCAGACAGCACACACGTTTTTAAAATGGGCCAAGCACGGTGACTCATGCCTGTAATCCCAGCACTTTGAGAGGCCAAGGTGGGAGGATCACTTGAGGTCAGGAGATCAAGACCAGCCTGGCCAACATGGTACAATCCCGTCCCTACTAAAAATGCAAAAATTAGCCGGGTGTGGTAGCACACATCTGTAATCCCAGCTACTCAGGAGACTGAGGCACAAGAATTGCCTGAACCCAGGAGGCGGAGGCTGCAGTGAGCCAAGATGGCACCACTGCACTCCAGTCTGGGTGACAGAGAGACTCTGTCTCAAAAAAAAAAGTTTAAAAATGAAAATGTAATAAAAGATACAGTTGGCTGGAAGTAAAACAGAAACCAGAATAGGAAAAGGGGATTTGAGAGTGCCGTAGGTAGCACTGGTTGCATTTTAAATAGGGTGGTCAGAGTAGACCTTACTGAGAACATCCATGTTAAGCAAAGGCAAAAAAAAAAAAAAAAAAAAAAAAAAAAAAAAATAGCCTTGCAAATCATGTGAAGGGTTGTCTCTGGAGTCGTGCCACACAGCCAGGGTCCAGAAAGTAGCCAAGTAGGTAATGAGATTTTAGTGATGAGGAATCATTGTGCAGATCATGAGGCCCTTGTAAAATTTGGGGGTTTACTTGAATCAAATGGAGATCCACTGGAAAGTTTTGAGCAGAAGGGTGATATAATGAGACTTTAAGTTTTAAAAGGATCACTGAGGCTGCTTGCAAGGTGGTAGGATTGGGGGTAGAGGGTAGGTGTGGAAGCAAGGGATATGGTTAGGAGACCACTGCAGAAATACAGGTGTGAGATGATAGTAATTCAGAACAGGATTACTTATAACTAGTCCAAAATATTTTTTAATCCTTTGGCTATGTCGCAAAAATATGTCGGCTATTTCCTTTCGGTTGTGTTTACTACAGAGAAGGACAATTCTTCAGTGTTTTTAAAAACATGTAAATATTTTTGGCCCAGGTTAAATTTTGGTGAACATAGATGCTTAATTTTCCTATGTTTATATTTTTCTTTCAGTTATTTAGTAAATCAGTACTCATAGAGCATCTGCATATTGCAAGATGAAGTCAATGCTCATTTTACTAAGCTCTAAGAACGACCATTTGTTTTTCCTTCAGGGTAGGTAATGGTAGCCTCTATCTAAGTTGATAAAGGAAACATGAAATTTTTTTAGAATGCCATTTTTAATTAAGAAAACACTTTTTACTAATCTTTTTTAACCCTACCAACTTCATGTCTGTTCATTGTTAAAAAAAATAATTGCAACATTCGCATTTTACATTTTTGAAATACAACATTTGTATTTCACAGTAACAGTACATATTAAATTTAATTATTGGTCTCTGATACACAAACCAAGAATTAGTAAGGCAATAATATTAGTTTCCACATCTATAAAACATGCAAAATTGCAATACATGATCTCTAAGATTGCATTTAGCTGTAAAATAATGCAGTGATTCCAAACGCTGAAAAAATGGATCTCATCCTTCATACTATCAGAGAACATACATGTGTAATTAAATAGCTTTATATAAATCATGAATATAAACATATTTAACCAATAGCAACTTGCCTTATATGTGAAGTTGTAAACGTTTAAGTAGTGCAGAAGAGTGAGTGCGATAAGGTAAGACTGCCAGGATCTCTCTGAAAGAGACAGGTTGCAAAATTCCTTCATTGCGTCTTCCAGTTTGAGATTGGTAATATTAGTATCACAGGAATGCAGCCAGAACACCTGAGAAATAATCTGTAAGTGGAGGAAGAAAAGTATTTCAGTTGTGAATCATTCGAGAGTCAACTGTTCATTTTATGAGGTTTTTTTGTATACTCTAAATTTTAAACTATGACAAAAAGTCCTCAAGAATCAAACAACTTTTAATCTAAAGCAATAATTACTATTAATAAAATGATAGATAATTAATGGTTCACTTAAGAAATAAGATGGGAGGTCGGGCGAGGTGACTCACACCTGTAATCCCAGCACTTTGGGAAGCCAAGGTGGGTGGATCACGAGGTCAGGAGTTCAAGACCAGCCTGGCCAACATGGTGAAACCCCATCTCTACTAAAGATAGAATAAATTACCCGGGCGTGGTGGCAGGCACCTGTAATCCCAGCTACTCAGGAGGCTGAGGCAGGAGAATCGCTTGAACCCTGAAGGTGGAGGTTGCAGTGAGCTAAGACTGCGCCACTGCACTCCAGCCTGGGAGACAGGGTGAGGCTCTGCCTCAAAAATAAAAGAAGATGGGAAAAAAGAGACAGGGAGACATTCAGGATGACTCCCAGATTTCTTGCCTGAATAGCTGGGTGAATGATGGTACCAAGAAAGGTAAGTGATTTGGAGTAAGTTTGGGGAAAACATTAGTTTAAGACTTTGCTCCCTATAAAATCTTACTCTTAATAAATTCAAATTGCATTTAATTTTTGTAATCATTCAAAGTTATAATCTTAGGCAATGCACTCTGTGGGTCCAGAAATGTAAAGCAAAGAAAAAGAGCTCCAGACCATATAATCATTTGAATCACCCATCTTGAACAGTAATGCTCCTGTAGATAGTGAGGTATGACTGCGCAAAATAAGATATCATCTTCATTGCCACCAAGTTGAAAAAAAAGAGAAAAGCGTATAACATTCAAGGCCATAGGAACTTTTCACTCTTTCCTCTTGAAAGTAATAAGAATGTACACTCTCCATTTACATGTTTTATTTATTAAAATGAACCTGCTCTATAGAAGCCAAGAACGTAATTGCTGAAATTATATCTTGGGATCAAATAATCAAAAGGTAAGATTAAAGGGAAAAGATCAATGAATATTATTTACTAGTACAGTAAAGGCAAAGCTGTTTTAATTTTTGTATGGGGGAACCAATTACAATGACAAGAGATAGCTGCAACATTTTTTAAGAGGAACCTTAAAGGCTTTTTAGAAACTTTATCCAATATTGGAAAATAACTGGGCTGTGCTTAGAAATGACACACTGTGTCACACATAAGGTTTGAATGGATGAGGCCTTAAGCTCTACAGCTCTTTTGGAAAATTTCCATGACACTTCCAGACAATTGACTTGGAAAAAGAATAAAAGATAAGACATTTTGAGGGGAAAATCCTATTACCAAAATATGAAGAAATGACATTATTCATTTTCACATCAAAAAATGTTTACTACAACCACAAACTTAGCCTTAGTTCCCTTGACCACATCTATTGTATATGCTATGTCTTGCTGTGGGACTTTTTAAAAGTAAAAATGAGTATCCTTTTTATTTTAATTGTAAGCAGTAGTAAATACTCTCCACATATTTTTGCCCAATTAGGTTACTTAAGTTTGACTTTGATAGCATTTGAGTAGGTACAAATTCACCTCAGACAATGTGATTGCAACAGTGAATATAATTCTTTAGTGATGGCATCCATTGATTAAGGAAGCCATCTGGGGGTAAGGAAAAGGAAAGAACAAAGGGGGCATGGGAAAGGAGAAGGAAAAATAAAGAAAAAAGGGACACATAGTGATAATATTCTTGCTTCAGAATTTTTCTTCTATCTTTACTTAAGAATTTGGCCTCCAGCATCACGCTACCTGACTTAAACTATACTACAAGGCTACGGTAACCAAAACAGCATGGTACTGGTACCAAAACAGAGATATAGACCAATGGAACAGAACAGAGTCCTCAGAAATAATACCACACATCTATAACCATCTGATCTTTGACAAACATGACAAAAACAGGAAATGGGGAAAGGATTCCCTATTTAATAAATGGTGCTGGGAAAACTGGCTAGCCACATGTAGAAAGCTGAAACTGGATCCTTCCTTACACCTTATATAAAAATTAATTCAAGATGGACTAGAGACTTAAATGTTAGACCTAAAACCATAAAAACCCTAGAAGAAAACCTAGACAATACCATTCAGGACATAGGCATGGGCAAGGACTTCATGTCTAAAACACCAAAAGCAATGGCAACAAAAGCCAAAATTGACAAATGGGATCTAACTGAACTAAAGAGCTTCTGCACAGCAAAAGAGACTACCATCAGAGTGAACAGGCAACCTACAGAATGGGAGAAAATTTTTGCCATCTACTCATCTGACAAAGGGCTAATATCCAGAATCTACAAAGAACTTAAACAAATTTACAAGAAAAAAAAACAAACAACCCCATCAAAAAGTGGGCAAAGGATATGAACAGACACTTCTCAAAAGTAGACATTTATGCAGCCAACAGACACATGAAAAAATGCTCATCATCACTTGCCATCAGAGAAATGCAAATCAAAACCACAATGAGATACCATCTCACACCAGTTAGAATGGTGATCATTAAAAAGTCAGGAAATAACAGGTGCTGGAGAGGATGTGGAGAAATAGGAACACTTTTACACTGTTGATGGGACTGTAAACTAGTTCAACCATTGTGGAAGACAGTGTGGCGATTCCTCAAGGATCTAGAACTAGAAATACCATTTGACCCAGCCATCCCATTACTGGGTATATACCCAAGGGATTATAAATTATGCTGCTATATGCTGCTATAAAGACACATGCACATGTATGTTTGGTGTGGCACTATTCACAACAGCAAAGACTTGGGACCAACCCAAATGTCCATCAATGACAGACTGGATTAAGAAAATATGGCACATATACACCATGGAATACTATATAGCCATAAAAAAGGATGAGTTCGTGTCCTTTGTAGGGACAGGGATGAAGCTGGAAACCATCATTCTCAGCAAACTATTGCAAGGACAAAAAACCAAACACTGCATGTTCTCACTCATAGGTGAGAATTGAACAATGAGAACACCTGGACACAGGAAGGGGACACAGGAAGGGAACACCTGGGCCTGTTGTGGGGTCGGGGGATGGGGGAGGGATAGCATTAGGAGATATACTAATGTAAATGACGAGTTAATGGGTGCAGCACACCAACATGGCACATGTATACATATGTAACAAACCTGCACGTTGTGCACATGTACCCTAGAACTTAATGTATGAAAAAAAAAAAAAAGAATTAGGCCTCCAGGTTTATCACTTACATAGAAAATTCATCAGCTTAGCATGCAACTTCTCAGTGTTTAACTGGTAAGTGCTCAACAAATGCTAAATGCTATTTAAATTTCTAAGAACTGCATGTAAGTACAAACACACGACACCTCACCTCAGCTCTGTTATCAGGGATGGGAATGGCCAGCAACTTGTCAATACTCCTGTTGGACATTCCTGTCGTTCTCCTTAGATCTTCTTTCAGCTCTTCGACATTTTTAAACATTTCTATTAACTGACCTGCAAGAAGAAAAATGTAAAAAGAAAACACATGTTGGTTTGTCAGGTCACTCTTTTTAGTATGACTAACATAGAGAAACCTTCTAGACTAAAACATACATGCCTTCTCAGGGGCAGATGTCTCCCAGTTTTTGCAGACTTTGCATATTTAGGATCTATTTCTATCTGGTTTAGATTTGTTCTTATTATGATATCATAAACCCAAGGTTACAGATTGCTCTGGGTTATAAATTTTCCTTAGGTATCTACAACTCAAGGTTGATTTAAGGAAAATATGCTTTCCTCACAGATTTTGATCACATAATGCACTAAGTAAATATCTCTCCATTTGATTTAAAATATCACACAGGTTCAATATGTTTTTTAATCTGGGATCATGTAATATTGCCAATTTGGACAAAGTTTGATAAATCCACACATAATGCCACAGAGCAGTTTTAACTACAGTCACAATACAGTTATAAAGGGTTTTTACAATCATTATCTCATTTTTAAATAGAATGTGTTTAACTTCAAACTCTTTTAGGGGAGTGATTATAAGTCTTTCATTTCTGGGTCATTTATGGCACAATAAACAATATTTTGATTTTAGCAGATTGTAATAATCATCCTGCAAATGCCTTTCCATTTCGTTTAAGAATCCTTCATGCAAATATACCTTTTTGAACCTAGTGCCATTCCAATTTTGTGGCTGCCCATTGTCCAAAATTCTGAATGCCTTTCCTTTCAGTATTGAGGAATTATGCAAAGAAGAAACATATTGCATGATACATCATGTTTGGAATACTAATAGAAAGCTCTGAATTGAGATTTCTGTAGACAGCAGTACATCCTTTTGGTTTTTTTTCCATCAGATTATTTTCACAGAAGCAAGTAAATTTCATCATTGCCCTTGCAGCTGACTGTCGGATGCACGTTAATATATCAGAGAAACAAAAGGTGAATGGTCTAACTAGTTAAACTTTTGAAGATCTTTTTGCTGTGAAATCAAATTTCCCTGTTTCATTCTCTACTAGCTTTCTGTATGTTTACTTTAGACAAGTAACCACATTTGAATGCTTCAGGTTTCTCATGTGTAAGGGCAGACAGCAAAGCGAGTTTGGTTGGGAACTTCAAAAAAAGCCTTTCTTAAACTGCAGCGTGAGAATCACATGCATTCTAATAAGACAAGATTTAAAATGTGGATGGGGAAACACCTGGCTTTTCAGAAGCATCTGCACTGTTATTGACATGCAGCATGACTTCTACGATCGGTATTAACTGAGTGATATTTTCCATGTAATTCATTTGCAGTGCCTGTTCTAGAAACCTGAAACAAAACAGAAAAGAAGAAATTCAACTAGGTGTATCAATATTTTGAAAGAGATTTCACCAAGGAAGAAGACAATGGAAAAACTTACTGATCCATATTTAAATTAATTTTGCTTGGATCCCCAGTCAGCAAATCTCTCACTTTTTTAGATATGAGATTGTCATGGTACAGTAAGCTGGCTGCTATTTCGCTGCCCAGCTCTGCTGCTTCGAGGAGTTGCAGATCAAACTCACTGTCTTCACACAGGCTCCCAAAGCTCATATCAGAGAGCTGGCATGACTTCTCTATCAAACTGAAAGTTTCAGACTCACAAAGAAGTTCGGTCAAGTTTCGAAGTTGAGCCAGCTTTCCAAAAAGGGAAAGAGCGGGAAATAGATTAGTTACATTTTTCTACATATATAGTAGTTGATAGTAAGTAACCATAATCGATTTCCTTTAAGAAAAACATTCTGCATATGTATTTGGTTAGTTGGCATTTGGCGTTAGTTTTATTATGAAGTACTACTCTATGTCATTTGAGTTTATTATTCCTGTAAGAACTTGATAAAACTTTTGGGCCTATTAGAACTGTCTTTCTCTGTGGAGTCACAGGTTTAAAAATATGTAGTTTAGTTTTATCCAGCTTAACTCACAAATACTTTGACTAATTTTATATTTTGACTTACATTTTAAATCATATGTAAGGGCAGATAAAAAGCAGGTTTGTTTTGGAGCTTCTAAAAAGCATTTCTTTCTTACACCCATTAAGATGGCTACTATTAAAAAAAAACAGGGCCGGGCGCGGTGGCGCAAGCCTGTAATCCCAGCACTTTGGGAGGCCGAGACGGGCGGATCACGAGGTCAGGAGATCGAGACCATCCTGACTAACCCAGTGAAACCCTGTCTCTACTTAAAAAAATACAAAAAACTAGCCGGGCGTGGTGGTGGGCGCCTGTAGTCCCAGCTACTCGGGAGGCTGAGGCAGGAGAATGGCGTAAACCCGGAAGACGGAGCTTGCAGTGAGCTGAGATCTGGCCACTGCACTCCAGGCTGGGCTACAGAGCCAGACTCCATCTCAAAAAAAAAAAAACAGAAAATAGCAAGTGTTAGAGAAGATATGGAGAAATTATAACCCTTGTGTACTGTTGGTGGGAATGTACACACACACACATACACACACACACACACAGTGGTATATTATTAAACCTTAAAAAGGAAACAAATTCTGACACAGGCTGCAGCATGAATGAACCTTGAGTATACTATGCTAAGTAAAATAAGCCAGTCTCAAGAAATGAAAGGTGAATGGTCTAATAGTGTATGATTCCATTTGTATGACAAAGTACCTAGAGTAGTCAAATACACAGAGGTAGAAGCAAAATGTGGGTTGTTAAGGGCTGGGGAAGTAGAGGATGAGGAGTTGTTTAGTGAATATGGAGTTTCAGTTTTACAAAATGAAATGAGTTCTGGAGATTAATTGCACAACAATGTGAATGTACTTAACACAACTGCACTGTATAGTTAAAAATGGTTAAGATAGTAAATGTTATGTTTATTTTACCACAATTCTTATTTTTATTTTTATTTTTTGAGACATGGTCTCACTCTGTCACCCAGGCTGGAGTACCCTGGCACGATCACAGCTCACTGCAACCTTGACCTCCAGGCTCAGGTGATCCTCCCACCTTAGCCTCTCGAATAAGTAGCTAAGACTATAGGCATATATCTGCACTCCTGGCTAATTTCTTGTATTTTTTTTTTTTTTGTGGAAACAATGGAATACATTGGTATGATCACAGCTCCCTGCAACCTCAACCTCCGTGCTCAGGTGATCCTCTCACCTTAGCCTCTCAAGTAAGTAGCTGGGATTATAGGCATATACCTGCACTCCTGGCTAATTTTTTGTAGAAATGGGGTTTCACCACGTTGCCCTGGCTGTTCTCTCTCCCATGCGGAAGCCATCTGCTGGCCTCAGCCTCCCTGAGTGCTGGAATTACAGATGTGAGCCACTGTGGCCAGTCCACAATTTTTAAAGGTTAACAAAAAATTTTAAAAGTCTTTCTTGAACTGCAGCATGAAGATCACATTCATTCTAATAAGATTGTATTTAAACTAAGAACAAAAAGATGCCTGATTTTTTGGAAGACTCTGCACCGCTATCGACTTTATCTTCTTCCCTCTTAGGTATTGTAGGATACTGGGTGCTTTTGTCTTTAAAAGGGCTTAAAAGGGCTTAAAAATCCCACACCCAGAGGAAAAAAAGCAAAATGAAAATCAAATAATTTCCTATCCTGTCAATGATATTCCTCTTACTATCAGTTCACTATGTTCTATGTGTTCTGAGGATATATTCCGTGCCCTACAACCTGGGGAAAAAATAATATATGCCTCTGGGAAAGCAAATTCTTTTGTGCTTGGAAGCTACCCTAGAGCTGTTTCTTTTAAGAAGGGAAATACATTGGAACAAAATCCTAAGAAGCAAATATATGTGTCATTCATTGCAGCTCAGTTTCCAATCAGAAGTTACAGTTTGACCGAAATGAAGTATTTTATGGTACCGGCAAATGTTTGGGAATATTTATTTCTATATTATCAAATAAGAAAGGCACAATGATGTGTCTTTAATGAGCGATTTATAACTACACGTAGGTTATAGCAATTAAATGTTGGTCATCTTAGATAGTAAATATCATTGGTCTATTTTCCATTGTACTTAATATTATGATTGACCTCTGAGTTCAAACTATTCAAAAATGGGTTTATATGTACAAAAATTCGACTTACTAGTGCTTTCGCTATGAGAAATTTTCCATTCTGGAATAGACCCAATCACTGTACCACCTATAACTGCATTTGCCACTCTAGTCTTTCTTTTGATTTTCCAATTACTAGATATGATTAAACCTGTAATAAATGGAGTGAAGCTTCTCTACTACATTCTCCAGTGACTTGTTTTTGGTAATTTATTAAATAAAAAGATAAATTCTGTTGGGCTAATATATTTGTTTAAATTGAGCTTTGAGGGTGTTGTACATTTGAATGACTTTTACCCAGTAGAGACTGAAATGTGTTTTTTAATTGTAAGTTTGGTGTACATATGTGGGAAACCAGCAAAAGTCCATATAGTATGGTCGTGGCTTAGTGAGATAAAAGTTATAGAAGAGGGAATTGGAAATCTAGCCACACTGTGGCTAATAGACTTCGTTCTCTGAAATAAAAATATAATTCAGGGCCAATAATGTGGAATGCATTGAGAAGCATATCCACCAAGGAGAAACATTACTGTCATTTCGTCTTTGGCATTACTTACTACTTTATTCTGAGAATAATACAGGCATTAAAGTTCTAGAAGCTTCACAGGTCATTAATAATCAACATAAATTCAGTGAATTAGAATTCTTTCTTCAAAAACATGTGTCAACTTCAGATTGCAGATTGGCCAAAGCTTCATGTAGAGCCCTTCTCTCTTTTATCACAAGTAAAAGTTCAGGCTTAAAATAGAACAACAGATGACTAACGCCATTTCCAGCTGTGACTGAATTCTCCACTGCCTGATGCTTTTCAAATGTATCTGAATCAGAATCGTAAGTGACGTGATGGTATTGACCTCACAATAGCATGTGCATAAAATGATAAAACAGCAATATTCCTGGGCTCTTAGTGGGTAAATAGAAAAATGAGTCTATTTAAAATTTTACAGGTTTTACACAAAAAATATTGTGTTATTTGTATTTCTGCCCAATACAGGAACAGCCACTTTATGCATGGCTCCCTAATCAGGAAGTTATTCTTCCCAACAAAGCAACTGGAAAGAAAAAAGATAAAACAATGAAGGGAGGAGAAAACACAAAAGTTCAAGAGGAGCGGAATAGACGAGGAGAAAAAGCTAGGAAAAGTCACCAATGAATGACAGCGTTCACCCCCATCTTAGGAATATCATGAATAAAGCATTAGATTGGGTGTGGCCTAACTGATGGTCACAATCATGATACTAATTATCAGAGTGAACAAAGCAGGGGAGTAAGAGCATCAGTAACTGTGAAACTCTAGGAGTTTGTCTTCATTCTTTCAGTGATAGGTACTGAGTGTTTCCCACGTGTCATACGCTATGCCAGGTGCTGCGGATGCAATGGTAAAGGAAGAGACCTGGCAATATTCCTCATGGAGCTTGTGGTCTAGGACTGAACGGGTCCCGTCAATTTCAAATAGCAGCCATGCTTGTTATAAATGACAATAGATTTTCTACTCCAAGGAAAAGAATGTAGTTTATTTCCACTTCTGTGGCTTCTATAACTTTTTCCATAATGTAACCCTCAAGGAGAGCATTATATTCAAATTGAGGATGATGTTTTAAATTATTTTTAGCCCCAGTCCCATCCAGTTTGTATAAATGGTTGAGACTATGGTGTTTCCATTCCCCTAGTGTATATTATGTGCTTCCTGGTAACTTTCTAAGTCAAGAACTACAGTAAGTAATTGCCCAGGGAACATGACTACATTGTCAGTACTCTACTCTAACACCCTCACTTTTTCATACATGCATGAATCAAGCCTTAAGCTCCTATTATGTGGGGCTTTAGGGGTGTTGAAAGCATAATTTCATCAGCTTAAACTCTAGTGAGGAAAACAGACCTGACGTGCAACAAATTATAATGCCAAGTAATGAGTTCCAAATGCCAGAAATCTCACTGTCATTGGAGATGTCATCTCATTAGAGATGTCTCTTTCTAAAATGCAAATTTCACCTTCTTCAAATATATAACTTTCATGATCAAATTCAAACTCCTTGACAACGAAATCAGGATCTAGGCTCACCCTCACCCTGCAGCCCTCTTTTCTGCCGATCACATGGGCATATTCTGTTCCAGCTGAACACATGACTGCAGATACCCTATACCTGTCTTTCAACTTCACACCTCTATCTTCTTAAACTCAGGACGCTATGTCTAGAATGCACAACTAACCTAATTCTACACAGCCTTCAAAACTCAGAGAAAGCATTATTTTGTCTACAGAATTTCTTCTCTCCACCTCTGTCCCTTACAATCCATGTTAGATATCCCTCCTCCATGCACAGAAGCCTCTATCCACCTATCACAACTCTTAATCTCACTGCATTACAATTGTCGGTCTGCTTTTCCATCTCCTCCACTGGATTGACTATAAGCACTTTGGGGTTAGAGGATATGTCTTACAAATAAATAGATTAGTATTATGGGAGTACATATAATTGCTAAAAAAAATGAATGAATAAATATTATAGGAGCACAGAAGAAAAAGTCATTATCCTGGCTGAAAAACAGCAAGAAAGGTAATACTCTTATATTATAGAAGAAGTGATGTTTAAACTTGTCCTTGAGGGATGAGTAGGAATTTTCCAGATGAATGTACAACTTCCTTCTCATTTGCACAAACAAATTAAGATATTGCTAAATTAAGTATATTGGAAATTTTGATGCATGTGGAAGACTAGGGCTAAAATGTAGGTAATGGTAACTAGCACATTTATTTGTAATATACATGGACATAATGCTTTGCATGCCTGCTTAATTATACCATGTTCACTATACAAGTCATCTTGCTTGCCCTGAATAAACCAGTTCTAATTTCACTTTATTCCTGGCTATGTAAATCCAATTAAATAGCTATTCTTTCTAGGAAAACAGCTTTCGAATTTTAATAGGTTTATTTAAAAAATAAACTAAATTTCATGATAACCTGTATACTATATGCATGAGATGAAGAATAATAGACAAATAAGCATAAAGTGATTCCCACATTAGAGTTATACATTTTTTGGTTGCCTTTTCCCACATTCTCTAGTATCATAAATTTTAATATGACTTACTCATTTTAGCTTCTGATGACAATAAAAGTAGGGTGAACCACATTTTGAGATTTTTGTATGCTGTGAAATCTAAAACATCAGCTTTCAAAATCTACTTTTACAGATTTTACAACTTACAACATCTCAAATTAGAAATCATGAGTCCTTTTTCAAATCTCTTTCAAATTATGAAGTTTAATATGATAACTATTATTAGCCATTCCCTTATGAATGCACATAGTGTAATTAGGCTCTTTGGGGTCATTTCATGCAGAGATCTCCACTGATTAAAAACAAAATACCATTATATAACATCAAACTCTTTAAAAACTTTTTTTTTAATTAATTTTTTTTTTTATAGACAGGGTCTCACACTGTCACTTAGGCTGGAGTGCAGTGGTGACAACAGCTGATTGCAGCCTCAAACTCCTGGTCTTAAGTGATTCTTCCCACCTCAGCCTCCTGAGTAGCTGGAATTACAGGCATGAGCCACTGCATCCAGCCATAAACTCTTTTGTCACCATTTTTCTAGAGTCCTAAGAAGGGCCATTATAAATCTAGAGTTAAAATAGGATCATTATTTACAAAGATCAGATTTAAAACTTAAAGTAAAAGTGTATCTTATCAAATATTATGGGAAGTGTTAAGGTTTTTTTTTTCTTTCTTTCATGGCTTACTTTTGATTTTAGGACTTCAGGAACTGAAGGGAAGTAATCCTCATAGGAACCATTTCGAAGAAAAGATTTTTTAAGTCGTATTGTGGACTGCAGGAGTCTTAGATTTTCTGTAAAGGGAGAAGAGTTACTTTATGTGAATTGCAAGGTCATTTAGGAAACCAATTTGAAAGACACCTCTATCCTGATTTATTACTAAATTTTTCCTAAGATAATAGCCTACTTCAATATAAATATAAGATGAGTGAAAATTTAACCTTTATTTGAACCATGGGGACAATAGAATTCATTATTTTAAAAATATTCTCAGCTTAGAGATAAAAATACTTCTAGCAAAGGTGCTACATAGTTTTGGCTCTTTGTGAACTGACTATGCTTTTATTCCTAACTTTTGGATATACTATATAATTGAAGTATCTTGGAGAGAATAGGTTGTAGAATCCCTGTGATGCAAATATGCCTTTCCAACCTTGACTAATTCATACCTTGCAGACATTAAACATTTGTTGTGCTATTTGCTTGCCATTAACTCTCAGAAAACTATTTTTGGCGTAGGAAAAAAGAATGTGTGTGTCCTAGAAAATGTGAGAAAATAGGTCTTTTCTCTCAAAAAAAGAGAAACATTTGATTAAATATAATATTTGTGGTTGCCCATGTAAGGAGAAAATTGCAAATAAAGTACGTAAGGGTAGAAAATAAAAATAGTCTGCCACAAAAATGCCTTTGTTTATGTAATTTACAACCGCTTTTAGGACTCTGTGTTATCATTCCTTAACATTTTTTAACAACTAAGATTATTAAGAGCATAAAAAGGTCATGAAGGGTCATTTGAACCTCTAATGACTCTGGACACTTGGAAAATTTGTCCCAGTGGCCATTATCATATTATCCATTATATGGCCATTATATACTAAAGTTTGTCCAGGTGGCCAGCTAGTGCTAGCAGCAGCAACAGAATAATATGATAATATGACTACACATTCCCTTTGTATATCAAATCACCAGACTGAAACCGATGCATATGGAAACTAAGATTTTACAAATTTTCTTTCCTGTGTAAGCAAATGCCTCAAAAACTCACTACTTTAGAACAGAGGTAGAAACCGTGAGCAGCATTTTGACTGCTAAGAACAGTATTACCTGGTGAACCCCTGGCCAAACTGTCAGTCACATTTCTCACACATGCCAAGTAAGGAATATAAGGACTATTTGCTGATATATTTAAGAGGGCATCTTCAAAGTTTTCCAGAATTAGGAGCCTGCAGAATTAGAAAAGAATATAGAAATTAAGTCATATGAAAATAAAGCAAAGACATTTTGTTGAGATCATTTTGGTCCCTGGTTGTTTGGCATTGGTTGACTCGGACATTGAAATACTAGGCAGTTGGATGTCTTCCCCCATCCAGTTTAACTGTACAAGGGCAGTACTACTCTGCATCCTCTGAGCACTTGCCTTTTCTATGTGTACTATCTTTATATTTGATTATTTTAATATTCCATCATAGGTCATCTTAAGGCAATTTCTAGGCACACTTACATGAAAGAAAAAGGTCAATGGGTGAGGGTTGCCAGGTAAAATACTGGACTCCCAGTTAAAGTTGAATAATAGATAAACAATGAATAATCTTTTTGTGTATAAGTACATCCCATTAGTCCTGGAATTTTTTTCACTTTTCTTTTTATTTTCTAAATCTGGCCACCCCCTTCTGACTCTCCGATTCTTCTCGTCAATTGAAAGCTAGGGGACTGGATGATCTGCTAGGTCCTTTCCACTTATAACATTGAATAACTAGATTTGAATTCATTTAATTGTGAACTAATAGGGTCCCAATGACCCATATAAGTTCCTTTTTTCTCCAATCAACCAATTTAGTGTTTCCAAATTAACCACTTTCTGGTTTCCTTTCAAAGTGGTTGGCATGTGAGGATGGGGCCTAAGATTTTTAAGGCTATATGAGTGAGTAAGGCTATGTGAATGAGTATGTGCATATTATGTGTGCTCTGTCGCTTCAACTGTGAGGCTGCATCTCTATTTATTTTGTAACTTCTTCCCTTAGTGTCTACTATTGAATTTTATGTAAAGATGGAATAAATGTCAATGGCTGATTTGAGGATCATCTGTTTAGAATCAAACTGTACAAAACACAAATTAACTAGTCCTACTGGATGTTCAACTTAGATTTTATTAAAATACGAGTGGGAGCAATTAATCTTGGCATAACTAGTAAATGCAGGAAAAGGTTTTCATCAATATTAAAGAAGACTCAGGGTGCTTAAATGTGGGTTTAACAACATTGGATCCTTGAGGAACTTTAAAAGAAAAAAAATGAATGGCAAGAAAAGTCTCTAACTTGGCAATCAGAGCACAGCAAAGTGGTCAGAGGGCTGACTCATTTAAATACTATTCATAGTCTTTATATATTTTTCAAAAAGTATCCATTTTCCAAGTGCTCATGCTTGTGCATAGGCATTTCCTTGACTAGAGACTCTTAGTAATACTATATTTGGTGGTCTCAGACCTTAGAGATTTTAGGCAGTGAGCTTCATTATTTATCAAAGCCTCCTTATATAGATAGTCAATGCCATTAATCAATACACGAATGAAGGACAGGAGAGTGTATTCTTAGAGTAAGTTTTCTGTCCTAAGTAAAAGAAACTGTCTATTAGGGAAATTTCTAAATCACATTATTACTGTTAAAAATGCAACAGGGGTGCGACAGGTGATAAAACTAACCCTGTTGTATAGGTTACCAATATAATATGAAGTCACGCCTACAGTCAAGTTTCATGGACTGTAGTCCACCTATGATATCAGTGAGTCAAGTCAAATCAAATCAAGCCAAGGTCTAATAATAACCAATATAGTCACAGCACTTGCTCAAAAAACCCTCAGCAGGTGTTTTGAAATGACAGTTTCAGAATGTTGAGGGAAGTAGGAAGCAGTGTCAGAAAGAATATTCTAAAGATAAGCTGGAAGATGGGATTTGAGAATCCAAGACATCAAAGAAGACACAAATGAAATTATGAGAATAATTGCAAATTGACTGCATCTATTTTGGGAAGAGGAGGGTAGAATAATCCATCTATTTTATTTGGCTATAGCGATAAGTAGAGGTTTCAAGATAAACATTTCTCCTCTGAGCAACTTGAAAGAATGATCCATTTAGTTTTGTATCCCACTCCCTGTTCACCCCGACCCCATCCTCATCACAGAATATCTAGCATTTGTATTTCGTACATCATACACTTAAGTTAGTATCTGTGGAAAGGACAAATACATGAGGAAAAGAGATGCCGGAAGCTGCAGAGATACTGGCCATTTATCTGAGAAGTACCCAATGGGGCATCGCTGGATAAGCACATGTCGGGTTGTTCTCCTGCTTCAGTAAGGTGGTTCTCCCTTCCTCTCCTCACCTTTCCCCACACTTCCCAATATTGCCTTTCCTTCTTTTGTGTTTGTCTTTCTCTCCGTTATCATTGTTACAACATAGAGCTATTTCCACTTGGTGCACTGCTCAACAGCAAAATATTGGCCTTATCTACTAGATGGACCGGAACAAGGGATTTTCATGGTATATTGTCAAGCTTAAAATAGAGGACAGTTGGGCTAGAATTGACCTTGAAATATCATCTAAGCCATCCTCTTAGTTTCATAAAGAACATTTGAGTACAAAAACTGTTGAGAATAGACTTAGTATACTCCAAAATAAGATCTCATATGTGTGTGCCACAGTTTTGGCATAAATACCCAATTATTCCCTTAAAACACTGGAGTAATCCTTTATACAAAATTCTACCTAATTTCCAAGAGTGCTTACAATAAAAGGTAATTGTCTGGATATGCACATTCATGTTCATAAATACAAATACAAAACAAAGATAATGGCTTCAGAACAAAAATAATTAGGAGAAAGTAGAGCTATGAGGGAAAAGTATTTTTGAAAATTTGCTTTAGAAAATTCTGAGCCAAAATAACTTTTATCTTATACCAGTGTTACCACTCTGTGATTATTTTAAAGCTGGAATGGAAAGGAAGTCTGAAGATAAGAAATCCCTTAATTTCATCAATCACAACAAGGGCCATCTTAGAAGTATTGAATTCTTCCTAATAAACTGTCAGCTAGCTGTCAGCAACTAACTATATTTGCTGTGGAACTTGCAGGTCTGTGGCGCTGACATTATCAATGCTATGGATGCCTCGAGGCTCTGATAAAAATACCTGGCTTCAGCAATAAGCATGCAGTTATCTCAGTTTAAAGGTATTTTGCTATTATTATTTTTGATGGCTATAGAGGGAATGTGTTTAAAAGACACGACTATTTGAAACATGGCAGCCTGGCTAGGATGAAATTGCCTAAGGGCTTGGTTGCTCTGGGAGAAGCACCTGGGTCAGCCACCTTAGAGGATGAGAGAGATGGCAGCAGAAACAGGAGGTAGTTGTTTATGCAAGGATTTTGGTCAGAATCTACTCTCAGAGTTGGAGAACTTCTCATTAAATAATAGAAAGTTTGCAAACAACTACGTACATTCTATTTTAGAAAAACAAAAAATTGGTTAAACCTAAGTACTCCTGTTTGTTTTTATTTGTATAAATTTCCGTTAGCACAAAAACGTATCCTTTGGGACTAAAATCAAAGAATTTCAATAGTATAATTTATAGGCTAAAGCAATCTTTACCTAACAGGCAGGCCATCTAGTCTCTAAATTCGCCTTGAACTACAGGAATTTGCCTCAATTAACTACCATAAGCAACTGTTTGCATTTCTTACCATAATTATCACAATTACTTCAGGATCTGCTTACATTAATGGTCTTTAGACAGCATAGTTGCTGCTGTTATTTCCACTGCCTATTCCTGGGACTTTATATATGCCGATAAAAGCCCCAAATTAAATAATCTACAAACAGTTTTGCCTAACTGAATAGCACTGAAAGCAAGCAAATTTTGCATTATCTTGTTTAAGCATAAAAAATATTTTTATTCTCTAGAAACCCAAAAAATAGTAATAAAAAAATCGGAGGCTGCTATGGTATGAATGAGTATGTTCTCCTGCAATTCATATGTTGAACTCCTAACCCCTAACATGACAGTATTAGGAAGCTTGATTATAAACTGCTCAGTTTATGGTACTTCGCTATAGCAGCCTGCACAGAGCAAGACAGATACTTATACACTGTTTGTAGCGAAAGAAAAGTGTTGGCAGCCCTCCAGCTAGATCATCCTCATAGGCATAAGGTAACCAATCCAGACATGACACATTAGATCTAGTTATGCAAGCTTGGAACTGAAAAAGAGATTTTTTTTGTGCAATGCTAAAGTATCATTAAATAATATCAAAAAATAAGTTTCAACTTTATTTGGACTATGCCCTTCCCTTTGCTCAGTCAATAGTTGGTTTTTCTATTCCATGCTTATGTACACAAGAGAATTATGTTTAGAAATTGTTTTCATTGTTTATTCAGCCAAATTATCTACCTATTTAGAAATAAACAAAGACTTACTGCGCAGCCAGACTGCTTGGAGATAATGTCTGTCCAACATCCTCACTCCACACATGTGTTACATTATCGGAGTCACCTAAAGTAATAATTTTGATATAGGTAAACATTTAACATGTTTGCTTAAAGATTTTCTTCCTCAGTGAAAACCATCCCAGGTCAAATTAATGAGGAGAAAATGCAGAAATCTGCAGAATCATTCTCCAAAGAATTGTATAAAAGACATCTCTGCTCTTTTGTTGGAAATATTTGTGATATTTATAGGAAATAGATGCCTACTGATCAAAACAATCCCAATGGTCAAGCATATGCATTTCTAACAAGTTCTTTGTCTGTGCATCAAGCCACTACATTATTTTATCCCAGGACCTGCATATGCAGATGACTGCTGAGTACTATAATGAAGATTGACTACCACATGATTTGTTAATCAAATGAAGCCAATTTTAGTCTTATGGGTCACTGGAATTTTTTTTTTTTTTTTTTTTTTTTTTTGCCTTCAGTTGTCTAGAATGTAGCCTTAGGAAACATCTGCCATCACTAATCTGTATTTTCTGTCTTTCAAAAAGCAGCCACTAATCTCAATTGAATGCAGCTGGGAATGCAAATTGACTGATGTTAACAGAACTGTTCTGAGAGTTCTCAAATAATATGAAGGTGCATAGTGTGGAAGGCAGTCACTAAGTTTGATCTAATGGAAACCACATACAAAGATCTAATTCAACACCATGAGCTACCCCCAGAAGTTAACTAGGTCCCTGATTCAGCCTGCTGCATAAGGTTGTATCATAAAAGAGTAAGTGTGCAACGGCATTCACATAAAAATTGAAAATGAAAATGTTTTAAATGGCCCCTGCATAAATAAAAACATCATAAATCCAATACTTTAATTCAGCTCCTTTAGGGAAATGGTATCACTTATTTCAGCCTTCTCTTCAGACTCTACTCATTCCTTATAAATAATCCAGTATGTTTCAATGTTGTCATTTTTAGCATTGGCCTAATCACTTTCAATGGGACATTTTATTACCAGCTTCAATAGTTCTTGTATTGTCTCTAGTTAGTGCAACCTAAAGCCTTCTGAAAAGGTACTAGCACAAAACTATGCAATCACCCAATTTTTTCTGGTCCTGATTATTAATTTTATTTAAATTAGCATGTGTGTAAAAAAGACTATCCCAGAATTAAAAATCTCCTTGTCTGTCACCTATATCAGTCATGTTTAAGTCATGTTTGTACGGCCCCTACTATCTGGCAGAGCAGCTGTCTCAGTTTTTCCTGTTCAGCAGAGTGGAGTTTTCCTGTGCTCTGCTCACGATGCAGCTGAATATTATTGCTCTAATAATAGTAACGCATCAGTGAGTTAAAGGGCCAAGAATGAATGGGATGCCCAGAATAATAAACCTAATTAACAATAGTAATACCTATTATGCATTGGCATCTATATAGAGAATAACTACAGTTTTAAACACCTGTTGAGATTTATGCTTTTGCAATGGAAAGGCATATAAAACTTTTTCTAAGATCAAATTTTGCTCACTTTGAACTCCTATGTGATGCTGAACAAGCTAAGTGGTATTTGTAATACTACGTGGTTATAGTTTCTCTTTTTCATCAAGTCAAATAAAATAAGTAACTAATAGAAAATTAACTTTATATTATCAATGATAGACTTGACCCTGAAGTTAAATCAAGACTTTTCCCTCTGGTCACTAAGGACTATAAAGTACACTGGAAGAAATGCTATACTAAACAGGTCTTAAGGAAATAGAAAATGTTACAAACCCTTAAAAACTGAGATTTTACTTCTTTTATATTTGGAAGATTAGGAATACTTAAAATTATATTCAAAGACACAGAAATATGGTCCATAGATAACCTCTTTTTATCAGTAAGGATTGCTTTCTATCCTAAATTACATCCTAAAAATGTAGTTTTATATAATGTACTATTTTGCAAAATAACAAATTCCAATGTGTCACAAAGATAATCTCTGCTCCCAAAACTCAGTATTTATAAATGGACATACTATAGAGTGTATTAACTGTGTAGCAAGGATCCGAGCTGGAACAGAGCTGAGAATTAGATATCTTGAGATAGGAAGTTAGGAGGCAACCTTCTTGCCAGGTTGTTTATTAGCAACTCTCTATTTTCATGGTTGCTAAGGAGGCTCCTGAAGAACTCTTGAAGTATGCTCATACTTCAGGGTGGATCAGAGATAAACATGGTGTGAGGAAAGTGGGTAGAAATCAGAGTGTGGAGAGGAATGAGGGAAGGCAGTGGAAAAAATGTAGCATGTGGCTTCCCACAGAATGGTAAGTGTGAATGGAGAGCCAAGCTCCATCAGTGGCTGAAAGTGCGGGCCCTTCTGAGGTTAAGCCGGTACTTGCATGTCCCAGTGAGATACCTCAGAAGCAAGTATGTCCCAGAAGGCAGATGTTTAAGTGAGGCTGTTCATAAAAGAGCTCCCGGGGCCTAGCTTTGGAGATATACAGATCCAAGTTCTAATCTCAGTTTGGTCGTTTGCTGGATGAGTAACGTAAGACAAGCACCCAGCCTCCTTAAGCCTCTGTTTTTTTGTCTATAAAATGGGATAATAACTGTATCTCACAGAGTTATTTAGATGATAAAACGAATTTCAGATACTAAAGGACTGAGCATTGATACAATAAATATTACCTATTATGTTCTTTACTTGAAAGAGTGATATGAAGCCTACAAAGCTATCTTAACCATTATATTAGAGAGAATCCAAGCAACTCTGCTATGAGATACCACTCCACTCCAGCATAACAGAGTAAAAAACCAAGGGAGAAAGGATGTTCATTTTCAAAAATACTGCTGAACACTGTGAAGAGTAAGAATGAGGTGGCCTGGGTTACAGGGCGGGTATTTGTACTTGGACCAGAGACCCCAGTGCTGTTGAACTGTAGTCACTAGTTCTGCCTTCAGTGACAAGTTTAAGTTCCCTGAAAGATTCCTAGAAATACTTAGGAGGGTTTTCAAAGTCTACACAATTTCTGCTCAAACAGGTAGGGGTTTGAAGTTAATAACTTTTAGGAATTGACATTAATACATCTGTATTGGTATTCTTGGCTTGATAAACTCACAGTGCAGGGAATTTAAAAACAAACAAAAGGTAAGTACATCAAATTTTATGAATGAAAATACATTTCCTTGGTGTATTTTCTTGTCTTCTTGACCATCCAATGACGTGTTTTAAGACTTGCCAAAATGATTAGCACAGTCATAGACATAAGACATGGTCACCGTTAAATATTGAAAACTGAATTACATCTTTCACCAGGAAATGTGTTCTGCTCCCTGCTTAATAAGAAATGCCACTTACTTCTCCAGCTTTTGAAGCACAGGTGAGCTTTGTACTTAAAATTTTTTAAAATGTTACTTTATTACTTTACTTTATATTAATTATAAAGTGTGAGTCTGAAGATAAAAAGGAAAAGGTAGTAAGGAGAAACATTAAGTTCTTAAGCCTTTAAAATGCAAATATGAAAAGAATAGAGAGGAAGTAATTATGTTTGTTAGCACTTTGTCTGGTTTTCTAGCCTAAACTTTTTTTTTAGAGTAATCCTGTTTTTCTGATGGACGTCAAGACCATCACATTTAATAATGGTCAATCCTGCAAGCTAACCATCAATTCTGCAATTGTAGACATAAAAAATGCTCTAGACTAACAGAAAATGACATCCAAGAGTATTGTTGGACCCTCCAGTGAGAATTCTTCAAAGCCTTCACAGGCATGCTTTCTTTTTATATGAAAAATTGATATTTCAAGACTATATAATGAACAGTCAGCTTTTGACCTGATGATCTCAGGATGCTTATTTTGTAATCTAAAGGTAAAAGTCGACATATGTAAAAGCTGACAAACTCAGCTGAGAAAACATAATTCTAAATTTATTCACCAGAGATAAACTGTTAACAGAACTTGGCAAATAGGGATTTATTCCTTATATCTCCAAACCTTTGTCTGTATGTGTCTGTGTGTATGTAGCTGTATGTCTCCATGTGTGTAGACAGTACTATTCTAGATGTGCCAAAGGGACATTCTGTGACTCACTACCAACATGTTATACCTTGTCTTACTGGACACAGCAGTATATTTACACAGCAGTATATTTACTACCAACATGTTATACCTTGTCTTACTGGACACAGCAGTATATAATATATATATTATATATCTATTTGTGCTCTAATATCAAGATGGTTGAGGGGCATATTTTTGCAATGAAAGAACTCTAATTAAAAAAAAATCAAAATTTGAAAATGAAATGAAAAACTGCAATTCACTTTAGGCATTTGTTTCAAATAGTAAGGTAGAAATCTATTTGTTGAGGCATATTCCCTGATTTTTTTGTGTATACCAAGTATAAACATAGTTTTATAAGCTAACAGAGATCATTTTCACCTAAATAAAAACCCTAGAAAGTCACAGTTCCTTCTTCTTGGCCATTTCTCCCTTTCTCCACACTTCGATTAACTTGAGATCCAGATTTATTCATAGCATATGTCCTCACCTAAGAATAATATCATCTCTACATGATTACTTTCATTGCACTCTGCTTTATATTTCCAGTGGGCTTTGTGACACTGAATTTAACACAGTAAGATGGAAATATAATACCTTGAGCTGGGGAATCCAGAGTGTTCAGCAGATGTTTAACAGACTTCTGGAGGGTTCTGAAACCTTCGTTAGTTGCAAAACGTGGATAAACCTTCTGCACAACCAGTAGCACACTAAGGAGTCAAAAAACAATTAAACCAGATTCTGTTTCAAGGTTTGCAGACAGACAAAAGGTTATTCAAGGAGAAAATGGCTACAGTATAGAAAATTATTCTTATAAAAGACAAGATGCTACTCTTTGTAATTTAATTATTTGTCTTTTCATGCACAAAATCTCAACAAAATATTCTTAACTGGACAGAGCAGTTTACGTTTCCAGGTTTCTAAAACATCAGGAATCACCAGCCTTAAAGTAATGGAGCAAGGTTCCCATCAATTTTTTTCTAAGACTTAGAAATAAGTAGTTAGGAAAAGCAACTTTCAATTAAAGACTATATCTTTTTTTAACTAAAAAGAAAAATTAAATATTAGAAAGTATTTTCATTAAAAACCAAACCCAAATAAAGGATCTAGTTTCAGGAATAATTATTATTTAAGCATTTATAATATTTATCTTTTGCTAAACAGATAGTAATATTTTTGAAAAAGAAAATGGACGTTGCCCTAATTAACAACTATATTCTTTCCTCTAAGTGGTCTATAGGCACTATTCCAGAGGTAGTTCAAAATTAATATCCATACTCTGTTTCTATAGCTTTTATGTTACCAATAAGATGGGCAGTCTACACTGGGGAGAGACAATCAGAAAATTCAGTTATGCTTGAGTTCATCCTGTATTTCGCAAATGCAATTAGTTACTTAAAACATGTCTTTTAGTTCCTTTATAGCCATTAGTGCATTTTAAAGAAATATTGTTACTGCACATGTATTTCTACATTATACAAATACTGTGATTTATATCAACAGTTGAGTCAATGCTTTAGTTAAGTAGTAGTGAAAACAAAAGGCTTTTGTTAAAATTTTGACATTGTGAAGTTAAATGTAGTACAAATTAGCCAATAGTAATTTTTCCCTGTCTAGTTTCTTAGTAAACTGAATGCGTATTCCAGCAATAGATAGTATTTGTGTACATGTTCATGGCATTCTATAATGTTTTTAGAGTTTTTGAAATTTAGATTAAGATTATGTTAATTTTAGTCCTAGATATGAATGATAGCTGTTTAGAGACCTATGTCTAGGATGCCATCTGGGTAGTATCTAGTATAACATAAGGATATACATGTGGATATGTGTGTATGCTTATAAACATACACAAAAATATATGCATATATATTTTCTAACATTTAGTTTTCTAATAATTCTATAAATTCAATTTATTTGTCCAGTTTTGCAGATGGGAAAATGAAAGTTAAAAAAGTTAAGTAACTTACACCAGGTTATTTAGTTAATAACAAGTACAGCTAGGGTCTGTCTATTTCAAAGTTTATGTTCTATCTACTCTATATGTTGCCTCTGGCACAAAAGCTTTGCTTCAACATGGTGGGGAGGGGAGGAGGAGGGCAGAACATTTCTGCACAGAGCCCACAGGCATTGTTAACTTATCACCCAGCTGCGTTCCAAACAGTTGGCCACAGAGACATGGCTGTATTTTTCTCATCTCTGCTCTGTATATATGACTGGTGATACCTCAGGCATTTTTGTGTTTGCCCCAAGAATTTCCTGGTTCTCAGGTGTTGGGTTACTTCCAAACCCTAGCAACCACAGAGACCAGTTAGACTGTCTCAGGGCATAAGTCTTGGCCGGCCTTCAAGCCTGACCCTCTGCCGAACTCACCTGACCTATTGTCCCAAAGTAACATCTTCAAAGACTGAACATTTGACAATCTCATTAAATCTTTCGGCATTCTTATCATTAACATTATTAATTAAATGTCAGTAGACTTCATTCATCTTTATCTAACAAAATGTAACTTAATAAATAATGACACCTGGACTCCCATCTTCTCTGAAATCCTTTAAACCATTGATATTTGATATTTATTTTACTTTATAGGTTATTTTTCTTCTCTTCATCATATAAAAATGGAAATCATCAAAACAAAACATCATCAAAAACAAGTTGCCCTCTGAGTAAAGGTAATTTTTAAAAAGAGTTTTTGTGATTTATGTCTCAGCATAACCTTCATCTCAGTAAGGCAACAATCCTGTGTGTCCTATCATATGCTTTTCTCGACTTTTGAGATTGCTCATTTCTGCTAATTACTGTCTTAACTTTAACATTTTATAATCTGATTTTGGTGGTTGGTTTATATACAATTTACAATGTAAACCAAATGCTGGAGAAATAATAAAAATTCCCGTGGGGTCCATTTGTCTCTATTACTTGTTCAACAAAGACTAAGATAAACCAATGAGACCATAATGTTGTGATAAAACACAATCATTTGTGAGAAAATTATGGCTTTTAGTGACATTGTCGGCTTAATCATAATAATAAACAGCTGACTTTAAAAAATGGTATATACTGAAATATAATCCAAGCCATGTATTTAATTGAGAATTTTCTAGTAATCACATTAAAAAAGTTAAACAGACGAAATTAACTTTAATGATATATTTTAACTCCATACATCCAAAATATTAGCATTTCAATATTTAATAAATATAAAAATTACTAATGAAAGAATTTAGGTCTTTTACTTTACTACATCTCCAAACTAATGGGACATCTCAATGCAGATGCCAAATTTTAATTGAAGAGTCTTAATCTGTATTTAGATTTCATTAAATTTACAGGTGAAAAAGTAGATTCATATACCTAAGCCATTCTAAACATACTAAAAAGTATTACAATAACTGAATCAAGTATCAGTTTTTAAAATTTAAATTAATCAAAGTTAGTAACATTACACATTCAGTTGCTTAGATACACTAGCACATTTCACGTGCTCAAAAACCACATTAACTAGGGGCTATCATGTTACAAAGATCAAGTATATAAATTACTGGACCACCCTGAAAAGAGTTGTTCTGACTAAATAAAAGTCAGATGCTATTCTATCAAAAACGCAACCTTGGCTGGGCGCGGTGGCTCAAGCCTGTAATCCCAGCACTTTGGGAGGCCGAGACGGGCGGATCACGAGGTCAGGAAATTGAGACCATCCTGGCTAACATGGTGAAACCCCATCTCTACTAAAAAATACAAAAAACTAGCTGGGCGAGGTGGCAGGCGCCTATAGTCCCAGCTACTGGGAAGGCTGAGGCAGGAGAATGGCGTAAACCCGGGAGGCAGAGCTTGCAGTGAGCTGAGATCCGGCCACTGTACTCCAGCCCGGGCGACAGAGCGAGACTCCGTCTCAAAAAAAAATAAAATAAAATAAAATAAAAAAGGCAACCTATACAATGGTAGAAAATATTTGGAAACCATTTATCTGATAAAGAGTTAATTTCCAGAATATATAAAGACCTTCTACATCTCAATAGTAAATACATAAATAAATAAATAAACCCAATTTTAAAATGGACTAAGGACTTGAATAAATATTTCTCCAAAGAAAACATATAAATAGCCAATAGACATATGAAAAAATGTTCAATCATCAGAGAAATGCAAATCAAAATCTCAATATCATTGCACAGCTGTCAGGATGCATATTATTAAATTTTTAAAAAGACAAAAAGTATTGGCAAAGATATGAAGAAATCCAAACCTCCATGCTATTGGTAAGAACACAAAATGTTGGCTGGGCATGGTGGCTCACACCTGTAATCCCAGCACTTTGGGAGGCCAAGATGGACGGATCACCTGAGGTCAGGAATTCAAGACCAGCTTGGCCAACGTGGTAAAACCCCATCTCTACCAAAAAAATGAAAAAATTAGCTGGGTGTGGTGGCACATGCCTGTAATCCCAGCTACTTGGGAGGCTGAGGCAGGAGAATTGCTTGAATCCAGGAGGTGGAGGTTGCAGTGAGCTGAGATCACACCACTGAACTCCATACTGGGCAACAGAAGGAGACACCATCTCAAAAAACAAACAAACAAACAAACAAACAAACAAACAAATGTTATGTGTCCCAAATCTTTTTTTTTTATTTCTTCTAAAAAAAAAAAAAAAAAAGGGTGGGGGGGCGTGAATACATGTGCAGAACATGCAGGTTTGTTACATAGGTATACGTGTACCATGATGGTTTGCTGCACCTACTAACCCATGGAACCTGCAGGCCAAATCCAGCCCTAAGGCCTGTTTATGTAAATAAAAGTATATTACATACAAAAAGAATTGTTAAGCTAATAGATTTCAAGTGTTCTCACAAAAAAATAAGTATATGAAAGAAATGTATATGTTAAATAGCTTGACTTAGCCATTCCACAATGTACATATATATTACAACATGTCGTATGCCACAAATATATACAATTTTTGTCAGTTAAAAATAAAAAGAAATACTGCTGAATTAAAGAAAATTTAAGATCAAAAATTTAAGAAAAGAATACAAAATAGGCCAGGTGCTGTGGCTCACGCCTGTAATCCCAACACTTTGGGAGGCCAAGGCAGGCAGATCACAAGGTCAGGAGTTTGAGACCAGCCTGGCCAATATGGTGAAACCCCGTCTCTACTAAAAATACTAAAATTAGCCGGGTATGGTGGCACTTGCCTGTAGTCCCAGCTACTCCTATCTAATTGTAACTTTCTACCCCTTGATCAACCTACCCTCATCCTCCCCTTTCACCCAGCCTCTGGTAACCATTATTCTACATTCTACTTCTATGAGATCAACTTTTTTAGGCTCCACATAAAAATGAGATTATGTAGTATTTGTCTTTCTGTGCATGTTTAATTTGTTGAGGAACCTCCATATTATTTTCCACAATGGCTATTTCACTTTACATTCCCACCAAGGGTGTGCAAGAGTTTCCCTTTCTCTGTATGCTGCCAGCATCTGTTATTGTTTTTGTCTTTTTGATAATAGCCATTCTAACTGCAGTTAGACGATATCTCATTATAGTTTTGATTTTGATTTTCATTTCCCTGATGATGAGTGATGTTGAGCATTTTAAAAATACACTTGTTGGCTGTTTATATGTGTTATTTTAAGAAGTATCTATTCAGATCTTTTGTCCATTTTAAATTACATTATTTGTTTGTTTGTTTTGCTCCTAAGGTTGAAGTTATTTATTAATAAGCTATTTTCATTTATTTATGAATAAGCTATTTTCATTATTATGCAGACTCTTTTACATTTATAATCATTACTTGACAACATACTCTATTGCATAGTGCCAAAATATGCAATAATTATATTTTAAAATTTAAAGGGAATTAAAATAGCCGCAGCACTTGGATTAGAGGTTGTTAAAATAAAATAGCCACAGCACAATGTTTTTACCAGTGTAATTTGCTCCACCAAAATAATGCCTAGACTATTCACAATAGCAAAGACTTGGAACCAATCCAAATGTCCATCAATGACAGACTGGATTAAGAAAATGTGGCACATATACACCATGGAATACTATGCAGCCATAAAAAAGGATGAGTTCAAGTCCTTTGTAGGGACATGGATGAAGCTGGAAACCATCATTCTCAGCAAACTATTGCAAGAACAGAAAACCAAACACTGCATACACTCACTCATGGGTGGGAATTGAACAATGAGGACATTTGGACACAGGAAGGCGAACATCACACACCGGGGCCTGTTGTGGGGTGGGGGAAGGGGGGAGAGATAGCATTAGGAGATATACCTAATGTAAATGACGAGTGAATAGGTGCAGCACACCAACATGGCACATGTATACATATGTAACAAACCTGCATGTTGTGCACGTGTACCCTAGAACTTAAAGTATAATAAAAAATAAATTAAAAAAAATAATGCCTAGAGTATTTTTAGTCCTTCTGCCTTTTGCTACATATTATTTTGTGGAATTTTTGTCATTTTGTTGTTGTTGATTTTTTAATCAAATTTCATTGAAGTATAATTTAAATACAATAAGATGCACCTATATTAGGTGTACAATTCAATGAGTTTTTTGAAGTTGTAAAGTGATAATTTTTAATTGTATGAACTTACGAGGTACAAAGTGAAATTATAAGTTTTGACAAATACACATACATGTAACCACCATGCCAATTAAGATACAAACATTTCAATCACCCCAGAAAATATTTCTCATGAAGTTGCTCCTGAATTCACTGATCTGATTTCTAACACTATAGATTGTGTCAATTCTAGAACCTTCTATAAATAGGATGATACACTATCTACATACACAGTATATATTTTTTGTTTTGATGTTTTTGCCAGCATAATATTAATGAAACTTATTTACCTTCTGTGACTCAATAATCTGCTTATTTTTATTGCTGTGTTGCATTTTAATATATGAATTATATGAATAAACCACATTTGTTTTGCCATTTTGTTTATAGATATTTGATTACCCAGCTCAACTTTTAGCTATTATCAAGAAATAAACATTAGCATACAAGTCTTCGTATGGGTGTATACTTTCATTTTCTTGGATAAATACCCAAGAGTAGAATGCAGCCTCATATGGATCTACTGTTTAACTTCATTAGAAGCTGTCACACTATTTTCCAAATGATTGTGTTGTTTTCCATGCTAACTGGTAATATATGACCGCTTCAGTTGCTCTATGTTCTTGCCGACACTTGGAATTATATATCTTTGAACATTTTACCCATTCCAGTGATTGTGTAGTGATATCTTATTTGTGGTCTGAATATTATTTTGACTCTTTTCACTGCTACACTATACAAGTCATACAATTCCCCTTCTCCTTTTCTCCTTTTACAGATTCACCTGTTTGCTTCCTAAGACAGAAGATAAATAGGAGGAAAAGGATCAAATGTCAAAATTCTGAGTGAGTGAAAATTTCCCTAAGAGATAAAATGAGGGTTAACATAGAGAATCAAACTGCATAATATCTTGCTTCTTCTGTATTCCAGTTATGGTGTGTTACCATGGAAACAGTATAGGACTGGGATTCTAATTCCTTGAGCTTAGGTCCTGGCTTTGCCACATACTAACTGTAGAACCTTGGGGAAGCCATTTGACCTCCATAAGGATTTGTCTCCTCTTCTGTAAAATGGGAACCTGTTGTCTCCAGCTCAAAGCACTATTCTGAGAATCAAATGAGATTATTGTATCAATACAAGGACTTATTATAAGGTCTTTGAACAGATATAAGCTCTTAAAAGCATTCCAAAAGTAAAAAAACAATCTCGTCTGATGCTTTAGACATACAAAATAGACTACATCATGCTATTAGTGACATATAAGAGAGGCAGCCTGGGTTCTGGAGTTAGAAAACCTAGTTGCAAACCCTTCAAGATGCATGATCTACAAATACTTAATTTTTATGACTGTTACCTAATTTATAAAATAAATACTGTTTGTTGTAAGATTCAATGTGATAATGTGTACAAACGGCTTGGTAACATGTCTAGCATGTAATAGGCACTTAATAATCGAACATCATTGATGCAGTAGTTGGATTTTTAAGGCATATTTTCAAATTAGCTATACACGGCAATCAAAACCTAAGTACTGTCCATTAAACTCTAAATACTGGCCATGCTCAGATCTCTTTTCCAAATAAAGTAACCTTTAAAGGGGTTTCTCCTGCAAAGATTTAAAAATCTTTATAACCTATATACCAAGGCTAACTGATATTCAGGCTTGGAAAAGTCATTTTCCTAAGCTGACTACACGTGAGGGAGAACAACCTCTTTGAGGTGACTAGGAACAAAACTCTTACCAAAATGGTTGTTTTATATTGGATGGTACCAAACAAAACTCACTGAGATATTTTATTCCTGGATGGTTTAAATGCTTGATGCATAGAGCTCAGGTTGTCCCTGAATGAGCTGGAGTCAGTGCTGCAATATACCATTGGTCCTGCTGTACACCTCATTCTTAGAAGCTCTGTGATTCCCAGTAACGATACAACAGTTAGGATCAGTTCCTCATGGATGCTTCCATAACCTTGATGACCACAGTGTGTGTTTCTTCTTTGTTTAACTAATACACTCACCTTTGTTGCTAAAATCTGCAATAAGAGGCTGAAGGATTATTTGTTCTGTTTTTAAATAACCCACCTAACAGTAATCATCATAGGTAACATTTTTTAAAGACTTCTTTGTAAACACTAATATTACATTTAATTCTTATATTTTCTTACCTGTTTGCCTTTCGAAGAACATCAAATAGATTGCTTAGTGACGTGTCATTCTGAAACACATTTGGAAAACTAGAGAGAAGCTGCCACACAGCTTTCTGCTCTTGCACTTGTGAGAAGAAAGACAGCACTCTGACTATTTCCTGAAACACTATCTTCTGATTGTTGGGGTTACTGGATAGCTTAAAATATAAAACCACAAACAGAGTAAAATGAGACTTTAACTTTCGTAATCACGTGATTTGCTGTTTTTAAAAGCATCAAAAATCTGATTTTCACATAAGCAATTCTTTTAGATCTTCACTCAGTTTGAAGCCAATCTTTTATTTGGAAAACCAGCAACTATTTCTAATGTTCTTAAACATAATTGGATCTTTTCCCTGTAGCTCCAGAAATTGGCATAAAGTTTGGTTAAGAAAGCCGTATTTATATAAAATATTTCAAATTATATATTTCAAAATTAAAATTCAGTTCCTAACATAAAATTAGCTTTGAGTAATGTTTTTTTCCTTAGGACTTGGTTTAGGAGTTGCAGATATATCTTCCCTATACTTATTACTAGATATTATATTGTTTGCATGGAGTACTCCTAAAACTAATACACAGATTAGTAGAGATAAAGATAGATTTATGTGTGTGTGTGTGTGTGTGTGTGTGTGTGTGTGTGTATAATTCAGGAAAGTGTTTACTATTACAATTACACATACTTAATGCTATGTGATTTTGAATAATGTCTTTTTTTTTTTTTACCACATATTCTATTCTACATGACCGCCATTTTGTTAAAAAATATATCATAAGTGCTTTACATTGGATTGGGGATTATTATAACCATACCTCTAATTGGGTTACTTTGGAAAACTCAGATTACTAAAGGGTTATTTAAGCATTCTGTACTTAAAAGAAATTACAATAAAAATTCAAAAAATCAAGAGAAAATACTAGATATGGACATATTTCATTTATTTATACCTATAAAATTTCAAGAGAATTTTGAACTTTTTTGTGATCTCTCATTGTATGTGGGGTTTCATTAAATGTAGATTATTGGTATCCATTTTTACCATTGTTGTTTAAGGCCAGTGTATGCACTATTCATAATAGCAAAGACATGAAATCAACCCAAATGCCCATCAATGATAGATTGGATAAAGAAAATATGATACTATACACCATGGAATACTATGCAGCCAGAAAAAAGGAATGAGATCATGTCCTTTGTAGGCACATGTATGTAGCTGGAAGCCATTATCCTCAGCAAACTAACACAGGAACAAAAAACCAAACACTACATGTTCTCAGTTGTAAGTGGGAGCTGAACAATGAGAATACATGGACACACAGAGGGGAACAACACACATTGGGGTTTGTCAGAGGTGGGTAGGGGAAAGGAAAACATCCAGATAAATAGCTAATGCATGCTTGGCTTAATACCTAGGTGATGGGTTGATAGGTGCAGCAAACCACCATGACACACATTTACCTTTGCAGCAAACCTGCACATCCTATACATGTATCCTGGAACTTAGCATTAAATTAAGTTTTTTAAAGACTAATGTATGCAAACACTCCATAGTAGAGTGTTCTTGGTTCTAATGTATAATATTTTGGTGAGAGGGATATATTGTTTTATCAAAATTTAACTTCTTGCTGGAGGAATCATGTTACCTAACTTCAAACTATACTACAGGGCTACAGTAACCAAAACAGCATGGTACTGGTACAAAAACAGACACATATACCAATGGAACAGAATAACAAACCCAGAAATAGGGCTACACACCTACAACCATCTGATCTTCAACAAAGGTGACAAAAACAAGCCATGGGGAAAGAACTCCCTACTCAATAAATGACATTGGGATAACTGGCTAGCCATATGTGGAAGAATGAAACCAGACCCCTTGCTTACAACCATATACAAAATTTAACTGAAGTTTGATTAAAGACTTAAATGTAAAACCCCAAATTATAAAAACTCTGGAAGATAACCTAGGCAACACAATTCTAGACACAGGAAATGGTAAATATTTTATGACAAAGATGCCAAAAGCAATCAAAACAAAAGCAAAAATTGACAAATGGGATCTAATTAAACTTAAGAGCTTCTGCACAGCAAAGAAACCATCAACAGAATAAACAGACAACCTATGGAATGGGAGAACATTTTTGCAAACTATGCATCTGAAAAAAGTCTAAAGAAAAAAAGAACAACTCCACTAAAAAGTAGGCAAAGGACATGAACAGATGCTTTTCAAAAGAAGACATACCTACAGCCAACAAGCATATGAAAAAAAGCTCAATATCACTGATCATTAGAGAAATGCAAATCAAAACCACAATGAAATGCCATCTCACACCAGTCAGAACGGCTATTAAAAAGTCAAAAAATAACAGATGCTGGTGAGGTTGCAGAGAAAGGAAACACTTAAACACTGTTACTGGGAGTATAAATTAGTTTCAACATTATGGAAAACAGTGTGGTGATTCCTCAAAGACCTAAAAACATTCAATCCAGAAATCCCATTATGGGGTATATACCCAGCAGAATATAAATTATTCTACTATAAAGACATGCACACATATGTTCACTAGTCACACAATAACAAAGACATAGACTTGGCCGGGTGCAGTGGCTCACGTCTGTAATCCCCGCACTTTGGGAGGCCAACGCAGGTGGGTCACTTAAAGTCAGGAGTTCAAGACGAGCCTGGCCAACATGACAAAACCCTATCTCTACTAATAATACAAAAAAAAAAAAAAAAATTAGCTGGACGTGGTGGCCTGCGCCTGTAGTCCCAGCTACTTGGGAGGCTGAGGCACGAGAATCACTTGAACCTGGGAGGCGGAGGTTTCAGTGAGCTGAGATAGCACCATTGCCCTCCAGCCTGGGTGACAGAGTGAAGCTGTGTCTCAGAAAAAACAAAAAGCAAAACAAAACGAAAACGAAGACATGGAATCAACCTCAATGCCCATCAGAGGCAGATTGAATAAACAAAATGTGGTACACATACACCACGGAATGCTATGCAACCATAACAAACAACAAGATGATGTCCTTTGCAGGCAAATGGATGGAGCTGGAGGCCATCATCCTTAGCAAACTATGCAGGAACAGAAAACAAAATACTGCATTTTCTCACTTATAAGTGGGAGCTACATGATGCGAACACATGGACACAAAGAGGGGAACAACAGATACTAGGACTTACTTGAGGGTGAAGAGTGGGATGAGGGTGAGGATCAGAAAAAATAACTACTGAGTACAAGGCTTAGTACCTGGGTGACAAAATAATCTAGACAACAAACCACTGTGACGTAAGTTTACTTATATAACAAACCTGCAATATGTGCCCCTGAACCTAAAATAAAAGTTTTTGAAAATTCACAATTAAAGAAAAACTAGCTTTTCAAACTAGGTTTGAAGTCAGTGAGAAAAATAAAAAGATTTTACCCATTATTCTAAATTCTGACAGTTATATGACTGTGATAATTTAATTATTAAACTTGTATCACAGCCTGAGTAATCTCACCTAAAGATCTCAGAGAAAACAATCAAACTTCATTTACTGTAGAGCAAAGCCATATTTTATTTAAAAGGTGTGTCCACATTAACCATAATGTAATAGTTTACATTTAGCATTGAAATCATTTCAAGCTTTCACATTAAATATGTAATACTACTTAAGATTAAACTTTGCGTGCAGATGTCTATGCGAGGAAAACATGCCTAAGGTAAACAAATATCCCAGTCAGCATTTCCCAGTCTACATGGGCTATAGAATTGCCCTTTAATTCATGTTGAGTCACTTTGTACATCAAAGATCTACACTCACCTGGGAGAACTGTTTGTTTAGTTCTTGGAGAGAAGACTCTAAAAGGGTCATGTTAGAAAGGCAAAATTTGTTAAAAATATTTCTTCCTAGAAAGGTCCAAGAGAAGGCATCATCCACAATGTATCCTGGATAGCTATCACACAGTTCTCTTCGTATATCTTCTGAAGTTGAATTTTGCTTTAACAGCTAAAAGCATGTGTGAAAAGAGTAAAATATGAATGTTAATAATTGTAGATGTTCAAATATTCTAGTCTTCAAGGAATCTAAGCTGTCTTCAAAATAGCCATTTTGAGGTCCTCCATTATAGCAGCTATTCAAATAACAATAAAGGACATATAATTTACCCATGAGAACTTGTAGAGTGAATGCATGAATGTGGTAAATCCTTGTCATTGTTATTATTTAAATGATTTATATATGATTTATTTGACTGAACTCATTTCTTGTCTCTGACTAGAAAACCTCAATGTACAGAGTCTTTGCTTACAAAAATCTTCATGCATAAAAATCTTATTCATTTTTTCTGGACATTGAGCAGCAGAAACTCAGGTGTCCTAACTCTTCCTGACACTCATGGGAAACTGGTTGTGATCTTTGGAAGACTTCCAACAGAAGGAGCTTCGAGGTCTATTCCTAGGATGAACGGTGTTTATTTACAGAAGTGTACAAATATAGATTGCTTCATTTGCAAAGCAATTCTTCCATGTAAGTCTTCTATATAGAAAGAAAAAGGAAAACATATATGAAAATATATAATAGCAGGCATAACTACTAAAAGTAGTCACTGGAAATCATTTTCATAATGGAATCATCATAATCTCCCTATATATTCATAATTCAGGCCAGTCACGATGTAGCAGTATTTTACCAATAATATTGATCATATTTACCATTATTAAGTTGTTTAGATATTTACAGAGCTGATAATAGTTTGTTGTCAGACTTCAGAGGTCCATCTTAATAATTAATTCTTATTACTCCATGAGGTGAGGCCAATTTCATCCTCCTCTTAAGTGTATATTACAAAATATACACGCTACCTTCTAGTGACTCAAATTCTACAAGTAATGGGACAAGACAGAATCCATTTATCTGGGATGTACTATAAGTGTTAGGCCTTCTAGTCATTCATCCATATCTCTCTTCTAACAGTCCACATAAACTCACCCCAAAATGATTTCTCTACTCATTCTTGCAAGTGTTGCAGAAAGCAGTAAAGAGAAAGAAAGAGGAATCAGAGAGATTGCTGACACAGGCATCAATATATCATCCTAATTTTTACATCTCTTCCCTGCTCCAACTACTCTAAAAATATGTATCCATACATAGAAATTTCATTTTTGGCTTATCTCCCCTGGATATATAGCTCTGTGCTGCCTCACAAAATTCTGAAATTTTATTCCATATGAGAAAGAGAACTTGGGAGTTTCAATACGATAAAGTAGCATTTTGGAGAATAGCATTGCTCTTCTAGATATTAAAGAATTTATCTGATCCAGTGCAAGACTGTCTACTTCTAGGAACCAATATGTAAGAATTAGAATGGAATAGAATAACGTTCTCTAATTTATACACTGTACTTGATTGGGGGAAGCTTCAGACTGGAATTAACTGGGCATATTGAGAGACTTCTATGCCAGACAAAAAACATTAGAAACCTCAACTATTATGTAAACTAGACTTTCAATGTCTATTTTGGACAGATTGAAAAGTCCTCTATTTGGGCCAGCATGGGCAGAGTTGATGAGTGTGATGCCATTTCCTGGAGTCCACTTTTGTGCTGGCCTTTGACTCATTTATATAACTCAGTTTATTGAGATGCCTCAGTTATACAGAGTGTTAACTAATAAAGACATATTCAGTAGCAGTGGTTATGGTTATTGGAATGTTAATAAACTTTAAAGACATGTCTCATGATCAGATAAAAGAAATGGTTGCTATATAAGACATAGATATATTATTAAAAATGTGTGTGTGTGTGTGTGTGTGTGTGTGTGTAGATGATATGGGGAAGGAAAGAAGAAAGGTAAGTGGGATAGAGAGAGAGAGAATAGTATCTCTAATGCCAAATGTTGAAAATGATGTCTTTTCATTTCTAAAGAGCACATAAAACAAGACTTAAATACCTATGAGACCAGCCAAATAACTTAAATATATGAATCTGGCCAGATGAAAGACAATAAGGAGAAGTGGGGATTGTAGTTACAAAGAGCACGTGTTCTGCTTAAAGGCATGTACATTCAATGTCTTAAAATCTCCATACACACACTCACACACACATTTAGCTCAGAGGCTGCCAGTTCACACCTCTGATAGAAATTATGTTCATTATCTTGCAATCTGGGAAATCTTAAAGTGGATGGTCTCTAGAAAATAGAGAAATCCATGGGTAAGCTCTCTAAAATATGCTAAGAAAAAGGATTTTCCTACTTCGGGGCAATATTTTCCTTAGCTCTAATTTTTCCGAAGACTTGATTAGTATGGATGAGGCAGCAAATTCGAAGAGCATTATAACTTCATTTGGTCTTTTTTTCTTTCCTGTTTCAGAAAATTAAAACATCACATATAATGCCACCCTAATTTCTTATTAAATGAACACTTTAAGTTCAATTAAGGGACTTAACAGAGAAGTAAATAAATACTGAAGATCTTAAGGAATTCAGAATGTCTTAAAATTAAGCTGTTTATTGAAGAGTTCCTAAGGAAAGAAGTTGCCTAAGATATTACTCTAAATAGGAAAGGTGCTCCAAACATCTTGCTATTTGAGAGATCCTTCTATTAACCTAAAAGGCCTATGTTGGATCACTGTACTCATTACAAAACTGAATCAAGTTACCTTTTCCAAGCCAAGAATTCGTGCGAGCACTTGACTGCCATTGAAAGTATATGTTCCGGGACTTTCCAAATCAGAACTTGGACTGGGAAATACTGTGGCTGTAATCAAAGAAGGAACAGATTGGCATTCCAAACACACACAAATGCACAGGACTGCATGAGAATCCATAAACATCACTTGTGACCTCATATACACTACAGCAAGGATGTGCTCAAATGTGCCTCTTCCATGAACATTTTATACTGGAAAAATGGCAAATTCCATGAGTTTTTCTTTTCATATAAAATTGTGATGGCTTTGGTCTGTTCTTATTTTTTTTTTCCAATCATTTAGATGTCATTTACTTTCATTCCAGTCTGTGACATTAAACTTCATCACCAATATTATTGCCCAATAAACCGAATCATTTCTGTGCAGGCCTGGAGGATTTGAGGTACCTACACTAGCTTCACAGATCCATCATATCCAACATCTGTTCAAAGGATCTGCCAATGCACATCTGGCGATAATGGCCTTTTCTTTTAATTATCCAATTGGGACACTGAAATCTGCTTAGAATCATAAATTCTCTCCTCCAAGTGGTTTCTGAATAATATTTTAGATCAAATAAATAGGATAAAGCAATTAGTCTGGACTACAGTATACTCTAATTAAGTAATTCCCAATGCGTCTGCATCTAGTATTGTTTATTTATGATATAGCAGAATTTTCTGGGTTTGGAGCATTAGCTAGAAGACTACATTCATATTTATAACATGGATGTTCACTAAGCCAGTATATTGACTTTTATAAATTTAAAACAGAAGTATTTTGTCATCCTCAGAGCAAAGAATCTTAATATTCAATGGTACCAGTGACTCATCATCAGTAGGGCCTAGGCTTTATTTTAGTGCCCATGGGACTGAAGAATTTGCCATCTGATTCCTTTAGACTATGGAATATATTTGTGAGATAACTGGCCAGAGTGAGAAACATAATCTGTGGCTACCAAGCAAAGCAAAACTTACTAGACCATAACATTATAACCTTATTTCTATGGTGCTTTAACCTACTCAGCCAAACACCCACAGATCATTCATAACAGAACATTAACTCCTCAAAACCATTCATCACCATGTTCCTACTACATTAACATGGGACTTTTTTTTTTTTTTTACTTGCTCCATCAACTTGCATTGGAATGTTGTTTAATATCACAAAGTCTTAAATATCCCATGACCTTTTTAAAGAAACTCCCTTTTTATCCAGAGCACCAGCCATATTTCAACATACAGGAATCTTGTTTTGTTCACTAATATATCCCCAGCCCCTAAGACAGTGGCTGCTTAGTATTAGGGACTTGATAAATATTTGTCAAATGAATGTGAGCCGGTCGTGCTGTTTAAAGCATTTTTTTTTTTAACATGTGGCTTCTAATCAGTGTTTCTCAAGTCCACTTGGAATTGAATCACTTGTGCCTAAAGCTCAGGAATGCAGGTTTTGAGGGAGTAACTCAGGAAGATTCTCTGCACGTGAAAATTTGAGAGCTACTGGCCCAGATGTGAAACAAGTCCACAGTCACACTGTGATACTGAGCATTAAGTGTGAGGAAGAAGCATACAGCTGAAAGAGTACTGGCCTGCAAGTCCTTCTAATGCCAGCTCTGCTGTATGGCTATAGACACAGCGCCTAACTTTGCTGAGCCTCATATTTTTCATCTGTAAAATGGAAAATCTGGACAAACCTCTGAGATTGTTTCCAATAATTTTTATTAATGGGCTTTCTAACCCATCCCCGCATCATCTCATTGCAGACAGCGAAAGAGTCTAGAGTCAGTTCTGGGAAATGGTGCAATTCTCAACATGTAGGCTTTTGCTCCTGTAGGGTATTTCAGTAAGAACTTAATTTCTAATTATTCTCGACATCTTTGCGTAATTGCACCGCCATACTCAGGCAACCATAAGGAACATTTAGATCTCTCAGGGATATTCTAAGCATTCCATCTTTGTTTGAAAAGTTTAAAGTATAAACCTTTCAAAGATTAGACCTTTACTGTTCCACAAGGCTTGTTCTAAACTCTACAGAAGAAAATAGCTTACCTAGTGATGCATGCCTTCCTTCTGGAACTTGGGTGCTCTGGAATGATAAATTGCTGTCCTTATCCAGGTTGGATGACTTTCTCAGAATCTCACTAGAGAAGAAAAAGCAAGAACTCTATAACTTCTCCCACATTAATTTTAGTTAGTTACAGCAATGTATTATGTGGCAGATTCCAGGGCTGTCTGAGGACTTTCAAATATTTAATATAGTTTCCAGGATTTTAATGGAAGAATTCACCTAACCACACACCAATGAATATATAAGGTCTCTTACAAAATATATTTTTATTCAGAGAAAATGGCCTAGATGATGTTTAAAATAGTTATTTTTACTTTAATCTTATAGAAAGGACATTTAAAAAGACATTAGAGATAAATACTTAAAATATGTATGATGTGTATTTTTCTTTTAAAAAGTTGGTAAATCCCAAATAAATGAGAATCCAAGAGTGCTTTGGGGACTGAAAGAAAGAAAGGTCTGCTTATTTGTCAACATTAAAAGAAAAATAAGTTTTCTATGTTAAATTATAGATGGCCTTTTAAAGATTTTCAACACAGATTCAAGGAAGAAGAAAAAGGTCAAACATTTATTGAATACCCACTATGTGCCAGGAATTATGGTTGATGTCATCACAGATGGCACCAGGTATAACAAGAATAACATTAAAATAAATTTTCCATTGCACTGAATGTGTCAAGGCAGTAATAATTACATTATGGTGCCAGGAATCCCCGTACAACATGATCATACTAGGTTTTGGAAGAAAATATTGCTGGGCCTTCCCACAATTAGTAACCCCCTCTTTTCTAAAAGTTCACTTTTTGTTTAGTTTATTATTAAAATGGAGATGATCACATTTTCTTGAAAACTGGATGTATCAAAAAGCATGTGCCTAAAATAAGTATGTATGTTTCAAAAATAAAATCGGTCTAAATGCCAGGATGCAAATAATTTTTAGAATTCCAAAAAGTTGGTGAATTTTATGGAGTTGTTTATAAAAACCTTGAGGTACATAACAATGGCTATAAAAAGATAATGGAAAAGCAAGAAATTCTGCTTACTACCGTGGTTCAATTTGACTTCTGTTTTAGAAAGAAGATCTGAATCCTGGTTCCAGGGTACTTTGGGATTTATAATTGGAAAAAGAAAAAGAAGTGATATTTGTTTTCATTCCCTAGTGTTTTTCCAATATTCTCCATAAAATGTACTTTTCGCTCCAAAACTCTGCATTCTTAATATATATTTGAATTATTCATGACCCTGACTGTATGCCCCTAAATCTTTTTACATTCCTTATGCTGACTATGTGGATGGGAAAACTGTTCAGGTAAAAATAAGAACTGACCTGAACATATTCCCTTTTCTCAAAAAGAAGTTTTAGAAAGTTTGAGAAAGTCGAGTTTACTTTTCTTTTTCTCGACCTTTTTTTAGTTTGGCTTGAAATCCCACGAGGACTATTGAATATCAACACATTTTGAAAACGAAAGCAAAAACTGCCTTCATAAAAATTTTAAGGACTAGGGACAGCAACAAAAACGAAAGGGAGGATGACAAAGATCAAAATGAGCAATGAAAGAGCAAGAGAAAACAGACTGAATAATGAATGGTGGTGAGGAAGTGGGAAAAAAAAGAAAGAAGAGGCAACAGGAAACTAAGAAAGTGTGCTCTTGGAGAAGCAAAAGCTGCATCTGCCCCACAGAGGACACTTCACTCATCTTCCCACATTCAGATAAGAAATCTAAAATTACTCCTACAAATAGCATTGAAACACCATGGAAAGACAAACTCATTCCCTTCCCAGCAAGCAGCTGGCTCTGCAGCTCTGAGCTTGCCCACCAGTAAAATGACTGCTCCTAGACAAGGACCCATAGCAGCTCCCATTCTAACAGCGCTTTTCTCTCACCAGGAAGTGCCCAGTGTGATGTGGTTGCCCACATCCTTTTATATAGCCTTAATGTGTCTTTTTTTTTTTTGGAAGTGAGAGTTGGATATCACGTGTGCTTTGCTGTTCCCCTTCCTGAAAATGTTCTCCAGCTTCATTTTGCATTGACAAGGTGTGGTGTGACAGCATGTGTCTATTCCCATTGCACATCAAAACTGTTTTCTTTAAACTCTTAAAATTGAAACCACAAAATAAATGTACAACAGTGTATGCGCGTAAAAAGATGAATTAATGCTGTAAGGTGAAACACAGCTTACTTCCCCCCAAACAAAGGCAATTAATTCTATTAACTTCCGATTAACCTACTTAAAGAGAGCAAGAAAGTAGCTGGTCTTACTGAGTTAATGGCATTCCCTGAAGTTTCTAATGAGCAGGGTCATGCTTATAGACAAAGCACTACATGCTTCGAACAGTGGTCGAGAAATAGCACCCTTCCCGTTATTTCACACAAGCACTTAATGCACACTTATATCATATCTATCTGTACCTATTCCCACCACTTTTTCTATTTCCACTGTGACATCTTTGGGAAAAGCTACCATGTCTCATTTATCTTTATATTCCCGATATCTAACGTAGTGTAGGACCATAAGATCTGATGGCTGATTAAATAAAAAGAGACCATATTGTTGGGGTATGGCAGAAAGGACTTTAGAGTTAGAAGATATCTTTGGAATTTCAGCTCTCTCTTTCTGAAAGATTCCAGCCATCGTCTCCTTCACCAGCAAATTAGCAATGATAACACCTACCTTACAAGGTTGTTGTATGACATGAGGTGTGTGTACCAAGAGTCTCTCTTGGCCCTGTCGTCATAGGTACTCATCAATATTCGCTCTTGGCCAGAGTACCCATACAAGATGTTGCAAAGATGCAACCTTCACCATCAGTATGGAGCTGGAGGCCCACACTTTAGATGTAATCCCTTCAGAATCGTAGAAACTTCAAAAGCTCCGGAATCCAAATGGATGGACCCCATTATTTTATAGATCTGGAACCTACAAGTATTGACTAGTGATATGGAATGAGGCACAGGCCCTCACCCAGAGTTGTATAACCCCTTCCTCATTTTATGGGTTTATGTAACTTCTTTATCTATTTATGAGATAAATATTCCACCAGTAGTGTGTACCAATTTCCCCCTTTTTAGACTGTAAGGTACTTAAGAAAAGCCTACAGTGTACTGTGTTGGCAGATAGTAGGATGTTTAGCACATGACAAGCACTGGATACTTGATAATGAGATTTGCTGTAAGTCTAGTTCTGATCCCACTTCAGATGACATTTATCACTAACTTTTAACTGCAAATAAGGACTAAGGGCACTGTAGTGGTTTGAGGCCCCCTCAGTGATTTGACGCAGTTGTCCTTCCTGGATATCCCAAACAGAAATCACCCACAGGAAAATTTTAATTGTTTTAATTATTCATATTTCATCCTGACCCTCATTCCCTAAGGGTCATCTTTACTTCAGCTATGGATATCTGTCCACATTACTTGGAACAACTTACCACTAAAGCATCTTTTTTTAAATGGCTGTGGCCTGCTCTCCATTGTTGCATATCTGATTCTGCAAGGATTCTTAGAAAAGGAAACACCCAGCCATAGCCCCAAAGTTACCGTCTTACATTGTACATACCATATTCATTTATTAACTCACCAACATTGACTACATTCTTATTATATGTAAAATAATGGGCAAGTAAAACAAGATTTTACAGGGATTATGGTACATTAATGAGAATAGCTAGGTAAGGACAAGCACAAAGGAGGACTGGAACACATGACAGGACCCCCAAATCTGAGTTAGTCCCATTTGTATTTCTTATAGAACAAGATTCTTACTCACATCCTTAATGCAAGCCTCTTGCAACCAGAAAAATTTTTCCTTCAGCCTTCTATTAGCCCAGTGGTTCTCAAGTGTGGATAATTCCCCCTACCCCAGGGGACATTTGACAATGTCTGGAGACATATTTGATTGTCACAACTGTGCGTGGAGTGTCACTGGCATCTAGTGAGTAGAGGCTAGGGGTGATGCTGAAACATCCTACAATGTACAACACAACAAAGAATTATCTGGTCCCAGTTATCAGTAGTTGAGAATCAAGGTTGAGAAACCCTGTACTAGACTATGACAGATAATGGAATTATTGAACTCATCCCCATTTCCAGTCCCCATGACCAAATCAAATCAGGAGAGATAAAAGTCCTATTCAGGAGCTCTAAATAGCTCCAAGAAAGTCTCAGAGACTGTGTCTCATACTGGATATCTCTGGGAAGTATATGAAAGTATTGCACAAAACTTAGCTGTCCCCTGAATGTGGGACATAGGCCCATCTGATTCCAGAAAATTCAACCCTCTGGGTGAACCAACAAAACTTGAGTCAAATCACTAAGTGGCCCATGGCACCAGTTTACTAACTTTTACTGGATCCAGCCACATGCACGGTACCATGGGCATGGCTAAGGGCCTCTCCTCTAAGATGGTGAAGATGTAGATTCTGCCTCAGTGACATTTGCAGGGCTCTATTTTGGAGTGGAACTCAATACGGGAAACATTTTGGATTTGAGAATTCCATCATTCTGAGGGAAAAAAGTGCTAAGCACTGAATAGATTTTACTTGTTCTCAGACATGTCTACCAATAGTTACTTTCAGGAAATGTCACATTTATATATATCGTCTTAATGGTAAAATGCATGTACTTCTACTGGGTGTTTTTTTCCTATGAGTAGGAAACATCACTACCTGTGTAATTGGTAGTGGGTGCCACGGCATAATCTATAAGAGGAATTCCTATCAGGCAAGGGACATACGGCAAATCCTGGAAAGAAAATTCTGACATTCTTTTTTGTCTCTAAGGGTTAGTTAAATTTACATATGTATTTTTTCTCATTTCCCCAGAATTAGAATTACATGGGTATGTAGTGGCACCTGGAAACATACGAGATTTGCTGTAAGTCTAGTTCTGATCCCACTTCCAGATGACATTTATCACTAACTTTTAACTGCAAATAAGGACTAAGGACACTGTAGCGGTTTGAGGCCCCCTCAGTGATTTGACGCAGTTGTCCTTCCTGGATATCCCAAACAGAAATCACCCACAGGAAAATTTTAATTGTTTTAATTATTCATATTTCATCCTGACCCTCATTCCCTAAGGGTCATGTTTACTTCAGCTATGGATATCTGTCCACATTCAAAACATATGTCTCTCATAGGTGACCCAGTTATAATCCAACAATCCATATCAGTTAAAACATTAAGATTTAGAAATGTCTTAATATGTTACTGTGTCCTAGGGTTTTTCTATATTCTTAGGAAAAACTTTGGAGTTAGTTATAGTATATAGTGAGTAGAGGCCAACTAATACATTTCCAAAATTTGTTGGGCTATTATTATGGGCAGATTAGGGGGTATCCTACATGTGCCAGCAACACACAGAATATCGGGAGAAGGAGATAACACCACTGTATCTCTCAGATGACACGGTGCAGATTATGTTCTACCTAACCATGAAGTAAGCAGATTAATTTGGCAACACTGCAGGGAAATGTGTAATCTCTCCATCACAGTCAGTAGCAAAGCTATTGGCCTATTCCTGTAAGACAACTATGCAAGTGACTCTATTTTTCCCTTTCGCTGAATTCTGGCATTCTTTCTCCATGACCTATCTCAAATATACATTCTGCTATTCTGGTAACCACCACCCTGTCTGTTCTCCATGACCACACTCTTAAAAGCCTCTGAAAGAACTCTCCTGGCATCTGCCCACCCACACCTATCTCCACTTCACTAATATACTCTCCAGTAAGATCCATATTCCTCAGGCAGAAACAATGTGTTATGGTATCTGTGAAACTATTCACCATTTGTTGTGTAGTATTCTGGGCACAGTGAGACTTAAACAGACATTCATTACATTTACCATGTTATATAGCAGTTTACCTGTTATCTTGTCTCTACTTCTCTCTTTCCCACTTGAACTGTAAGTTTATATAGGGCAAGACGTATGCCTCATTCATTTCTGTATCTGTAGTGACTTGCATAGCCTCCAGCATGCTGTACGAATTTAATATGTTCTTATTGAATGAATGGTTGGGCTTACGTAATAATTAAGACATTCTTCTACTTTTGTTTTGATAAATAAAATTTTAACCATTCTTTTTTTACTTTCATCAATTTTATTTCATAATTATCAATGTCTGTTTTAATTCATGTATCTCTTTGTGGTTTTAACTATGTAATAACAAAAATGTAATACTAACACAAGCTAGAGGAAAGTTTTAAAACTCTTAAATTCTTTTTGCCCTTTCTTTTTACGCTGATTTTAGCTAAAATGGTTACCAAGTGGTTATAAATTAATCTAATATTAATACAAGAAGAGACCTCTACATCCTTTCTCATCTATATAACCAAATGAAGGCAAACATCTGTTTTACTTCCAGTTATCTTACACTCCTAATAATATCTTTTGGTTAGTTTCTAAGCTCACCCGTATTTTTCAATATTAAACCAAAGCCTTGGCACTTTAAAATTTGACCTGACTAAAGTCTGATTAAATATTTTTTCAAGTTCTTCAGGAGCCATACAATAGGAGCCGAGGTATGAATTTAGAAGCCGCAGGTCATGAACGAGTGTCAACAGAAATAGGGAGCAAACCCACAGAGGCAATTGTCCCCAGGATCTGCAGGAAAGCTGAATCCCTTCTCCAAATAATGACCCTGTACCTCTGGGGAACGATCTTTGCCATCCGCCAACTGTGTGAGCAATGGCACATGGCCAGGGTCTCCCACTGTGCTGATAGATTCTGAGAGGCAGTGTAAGGAGGAAAGAAAAGGGTAAGATCTGTGATATTGGATCATCTGTTGTGCAAATGAGCAAGAAAACCATAAATGTAATTGTCTCTTTTTTCAGACAGCTAGTTAGAGTCAATGCTGAGTACAGTGTTGGATTTTTTTTAAACATCTCATTCTGAAGCTAATGCTTAGAGAAGTATGAATTTAATAACAGAAGGCTGGTGCCAGACGCAAAAATCACATCAAAACACTTGGCGACTGGCCAACAAGTAGTGACTGCAGTGTGATCATGTCTTTCAGAAGAGCATTCTATTAAAAGAAACATGGCAGGCCTCTTTTGATGAGACCAAAGGTGGCATTTTTTCCCCTCACTTATAGAACAGAAAAGGAAGATGGTTTTGATTCCTAATGAGGCTATGCTGGTGAATCTTCCTTCACTAAAGGGAAGCAATTTTAGTGGAATTGTTTATCTGGTAAAATATATGCCAGTTTCATTGCACAGCTATATAAAGCATAAAAGTTAATAGCATGATGGGAAATATCATTAATGCAATTTTATTATTGTACATAATTTTCTAAATTAAACTCCAATCACTTAGTAGTTTAGAGAAAACAGTGAATATAAGCAATATACAACTTGAGCTAGGCAAAATACCTGGAGATTAGACTAAAACTAAGTAAAGCAGACATGATCCGCCATCTAGAGAATAATCAACAGATGATAAAATAAACGTGGACTTTAATCCTCCTTCCAAAACCAACTCAGTGTCTCATCTCATGCAACCCCATGAGTTTGGTTCTCTATAAAATTAGATAGACAAATACTTCTTTAGAGGGAACTATAGTTGTCTACTTCTTAGATACTGTTAATTATGTCCCTTATAGTTCTTCGTAAAATGGTAATCCAGTTTGTAAATGATGGATATTAATTTTTCTCATAGCTCCTCTCATGCCTGGTTCACAAAATGTCCATCTCAAGTAAACCTCTTTGTGAAGATTTACCTGATTACCCCAGCTGAAAGCTCTCTTTCTGCTTTAAGTATAGAGGGTGCCTTGCTTCAGCTTCCCTCTGGCACTCTTCATTGTACTATCTCCTATTATTGTTACTGATTTAATGTTTTCCCTCCCCTGCTAGAACATCAGCATACATTATTCCTAATTCATCACTCACTTAGTGACAAGCATAGAGACCATCAACACTGGAACGAGAAGGAATGCCATTTTTCTTTGCATCCCACCTTTACTGATTATACAAGAGGGAATAGACCCTAGCTTGCTGTGGTCTTCTTACAGAATTAATTACACACTGGTGCTCATTGAGGTCATACTTGCATATGCCTAGAACCATGCCGTTCTCATAGACAATGTGTCATGTCATGTCATTTCCCTGCTAAAACCTTTCGGATGGTTTCTCTTTATACTAAACACACAATGCGAATACCCTTACCTTTTCTTTCATGATCGGTTCTGCATGCTCTGGTCTCTGAGGTTCCTTTTCTACATATCCGAATCCCTTTCCTCATCCCTTGCTGTGTTGCAACCATATTAGCTGACTTTTTGCTCTTCTAAATGGTTGGGTTTGTCCCCACCTCAGGATCATTTGCTGTTTCTCTGCATGCAACACTCTCTTCCAGATATTCATATGCTGCTGCTGGTTTTTCCTTGTCCTTGTTGGTCTCTACCAAAATGTCACTTCTATCAGAGGCCTTCTTTTGACACTCTATTAAATCCCTACTTTACAATTGCTACCTGTTAACCTACTTTATTTTCTCACTAGCACACTCATTATTATTAATTATGCTATCTATTTATTTGATCATGCTGTTGCTTTCTCTTCCTTTAGAACGCAAGTAACAAAAGGATAGAGAAATTGTTTTATTCACCTCTGTATCCCAGTGCCTAGAATGGTGCCTGGCACATAGAAGCCTCTCAGTCTATTGCTCTATTTGTTAAATAGATTAACGAATGAATGAATGAATGGACATCAGATTGTTTTAAGCATCAAGCCTAATTATTGAAACAACAAAATCAGTGTGAATCAGCAACCCAACAATTAGGGGTTCCAAGTTGTGTCTCATGACAATTCTTAATATGTTTATATTTTTTGCTAAACGGGTTGCAGTTACGCTCTTAAAGTATCACCTATGTTATTTGATGACCAAAATCATGAGAATGGTATTAAAGGAGAAATTGTGCTACATGCTAAGGAATTTAGTATTAAAGTTTGGCAACTAAATATCTAAGATTATAGATAAATATAATATTTTATTGAGAGATACTCAAAAAATATCTCTAACAGAGAATTAGTTCTTGGTTGATTCAAGATTACAATATTATTTTCAGTTCTCAAGACAGATGGGCTTCTGGGAGTCTCTTTAGGTTTAGAATCCCAGGAAGGAAAATTGAGGTTGTAAAGTCAGGTTGTTAATGATTTAGATTCCCTATTCATTCTTCAACTGCTCCTTACACCCTACAGTAGAACACGCAATAACCTCATTTAAAGGTTGTCATTCAATTACGTATACTTTTAACTTTATTACTTTGAACTTCAGCACCCTTAATTTCTTTTTTTGCACTTCCTGGGTTTTATTGTATCTGAAAGTATCACACAGGGTAGTACCAGTATGTCATTCTTCCAGGATGATGGCCCTGACACTTATCCTACACTTAATGACATCTTATGCTTGTGATGAGTCTCAGGCAATGTGTCACTGATAATTTAAGGTTGGATAGAGAATCTTTGAGGGATGTAAAGGAGGACTACCTTAGTCACCCATCTTATAAAGCAAATTTGAGACATCCACCCAAAGTAGATTGTACTCAATCTCACATAAACACAGTTATTCCAGTTTCTACCTACTTTGTTATTTCATATTTAGATCATCACATTTATAGACATAGAAAACAAAATTGTGTACCTAAGCTTGCATGGCTTCCTGGCTTATCTCATAAGGAAACAAGGTTTGATCTCTCAGAATAATTGAACACACTTGAGAAGTGCCCCCACCTGTCTTTAAATAGTGCATCATCAATCCCTTTCCTACGAAGCAGGTCTTGTGGGCCATAGGGTGTGTCTTTGCATTTAGAGTCTGTGTCACATAGTAGGGTCTGCAGGAACGGGAAGAATCCAGTACTAGGAAGGTTTCGAGGTGCGAGGTAACCTAAAATTAAAAAAAAAAAAAAAAAAAAGCAGTCATTACATCACGATGGCACATTTGCCTGGGAAAGAACATAAATGCAGCAACTCTGCTTTGTGAAGTTACCTCCTGGATTACCACTATCCAGGTCCCCCAGCTGAGCCCCAACTCTGCAACTAACATTCGCCACTAAGTAGGAGCAGTCTTGGAGGGTGTTATGTTTAACTTCCCTTTTCTGGATTTGCTAATATGTATAAAAACACTTCAAAACGCCTGGTTACCCCATGAATTTCCTTCCTGGGATTTATTCTAAGGAAATATATATGAGTAGTTGCAAGAATATTTGCCAGAATGTTTTAAAAATAAATCACATTGTATCCACATGATAAAACACAACGCAGCCAATACAAATGTTGTCAATTAATACAAAAAGTATTTATAACACATTGTTAGTTTAAAAGAACAGATCAGAAAACAGTATGAACAGAAGAGTCCTAATCTTTTAAAATACATACACACACACACACACACACACACACACACGTGTACTAAAAAATCCAAAAGATTGTATCACCAAAATGTGATTCATGGCTTTTTTCCTGGGTAGTGTATTTCATTTTATTTTCTTCCTTTTGACTGTATATTAACTATGTTTTATCACAATTTACATGTCTTCTTTTGTAATCAAAGTAGGTATAAATGCAGCCATTCTTCCAAAAACCAGGAGCTATTTTTGGTCTCTTTAAAATTTAACATTTTAATTATCCTATATACACAACTTCTTTTTCCGATTTAAAAACCAATAGTGAATGGTATGAATGAAAATGCAAATTTTCTCCAAAATTAAAGTCATACAAAACAGTAATTTTAATAGTAAGGGGTTTTGTAAACTTTAACATTTGCTTTATAAAATACGATGATGGCATACACATGAGTCATGACAATAGGCAAGCTGGGAAATACACATCTTTTCACAATTAGGTTTGCTATGAAAACACTAGGTTTCTTCCTTTGGGGGACTACACAGACAATGAACTTTCAAAAAAGGCAAGTTTAGGAAAATTAAGGCTAAAAAGCAAAACTTTAATCACCTCATGAATGTGTTTAAAAAAAAAAAAAAAAAAAAAGAGTGCCAGTACAGGTCTGTTTTCATTTTAAAGAGAAAGGAGAAAAGTGGGGAAAAAAGAGAGAGAGAGAGAAAGAGAATGGTAAGAGCAACATGGCCATGCATTAATCTACCAGTAGAAAGAATAAGTAGGTATTTGATTCCAGTAACTTAAATACAGGTCTGTATAAAGAAGGTGCTGGGGGAAAAAAATAAAGAAGGGAAAATATGAAAGCTGGCCAGAAGCAAAGCAAAGAGGGAAAAAGAGAGATTGGATAATGCTATACTGTTGACCTTAAAGATGGCAGAAAAAGCTGAAAGTCAAGGAATGTGGGGAGCCTCTAGAACTTCTAACCAGAACAATCTAGAAGACAGCTTTTCCTATAGAGGGGCCAAAAGGAATGCAGCCCTGCCGACACCTTGGATTTTAGCTTGCTGAGACCAAATTCTGGACTTCTGACCTCCAGAACTGTAAAATAATAAGTTTGTGCTGTTTTAAGATACTCATTTTGGTGTAATTTGTCACAGTAACTATAGAACAAATAGCTTAGAAATTAATGCCAGTATGAATGAAAGATTCGAAAACTCAGAAGAAACTGGAGAGAACTGAAGCCCATCAAACTATTCACTACTTCCTTCCATGTGGACCCTCCTTGACACCAGAGAGACTGGTGCCTCTCCTAATGTTAAACCTAAGTGAAAATCACAGTGAACCAATAATGATTGCCCACCAATGTTTTCATCGTATGCAATTCCCTGAATAAAATAGAGAGTAGCTGCTAAACTGCCTGTTAGCTTTTCATGTCATCCCTCTGCAACAAAATTTTACCACAGTGAACTACATATGGCAAGACCTTTAAAAGTCTGCAGTGGAGGTTCACCATGCATGGTAATCCACTCTGTCACACAGATCTCCGCTGTAGCCTCTCACTCAGGGTGTGGGACTGCAAATGAGCTTATTCCTACTCTCTCTCAAATACATGCAGTGACTGATCTGAATGGAAGATAGATGGAAGGGCAACAGAAAGAGATGACCAGATGACCCCTCTGCTCTACGCCACTTATCAGCGTGATGGTGTGGCTGAGTCAGGCAGTACTGAAAAAATGAGACACTCAAGAAAAGCCATATTGCAATACAAGGAGAGGGAAAGAACGAAAAAGATGTCATGGAAAGAAGAGCTTTCAGTGACATCCAAATTATCTTTCCTGGCATTCATTACAAATTGCAAATGATTTGAGAGGAATGTGAAGGAATTTAACCCACCACATTCTTTGGTATGATATCTACAGAGGACAAAACCTAATTTATAGGAAAATTCATCACAGAGTTTCTTTAAAAATAAACTCCCATGGTGTTGAAAGTATGGACAGTCTATTCTTTGCACAGTTTTTTGATAATGGATATTTAACGTGTTACATGGGATCGTGCAAATGAGGAATTGATTCAGGCATGCACAAGTTTCAGTTAACAGAGTGCCATGCAGAACATGGATGGCTTGCACTATTTATTTTACCGTAATCTTTTAATCAAGGCCTATACCCTCATCAGTGTAAGGGTGCCTGTTGCAACAACAATGACAACAGTGATTTATTAAGTATCTACTGTATCCCATGTACTGTGCTAGGCATGTAACATTTACTTATATTATTATATTATTCATCCTTCCTTGACATCTATAATATACTTTCTCATATACATCAACTTTTCTTTTTTTTTTTTTGAAATGGAGTCTCACTCTGTCGCCCAGGCTGGAGTGCAGTGGCCGGATCTCAGCTCACTGCAAGCTCCGCCTCCTGGGTTCACGCTGTTCTCCTGCCTCAGCCTCCCGAGTAGCTGGGACTACAGGCACCCGCCACCTCGCCCAGCTAGTTTTTTGTATTTTTTTTAGTAGAGACGGGGTTTCACCGTGTTAGCCAGGATGGTCTCGATCTCCTGACCTCGTGATCCGCCCGTCTTGGCCTCCCAAAGTGCTGGGATTACAGGCTTGAGCCACTGCGCCCAGCCCCAACTTTTCATAAATTCTGGAAATCCTCTAGAAGTAATATCTGAATTAAATAGAATTAAATTTCCTGTAGCTTTCTCGTAAAAAATATTTTTTCCATTCTCTTCTCATCTCAGTTATGTATACAAATAAAAAGAGCAATGGTAGAATCAAAATGTTACACATTTTAAAGAGCTGCTAATTTTAACTTGAGCCCATTCTATCCTTGAAGGTGTTTCTGGCACTTTCAGGTCCTGAAATTACATTCCCCTTTAAGTTCCTCAGTGCTAGGATAAAGAAAAAAGAGAAGCTTCTTTCTTTCACAAAACTTCCAAGCAGCAAGCATAGGAATTGCAAAATTAAGGCTAATAATTGAGTGTCTATGTTCCCAGCCAAAGCACGAATTTAAGGACACAAGTAAAGGAAGATCATGACTGTGCAAACCATGGCAGCCCCATACAGGTAAAAAAAAAAATATATATATATATATATATATATATCTCAGGCAGGGTTTTGAGATAGAGTTTGTTTAAGCAGGATAAAGTCCTTGGTACCCTGATTCCCAAAAGTCTCACCCCAGGATAACATTCATGCCCATCTCCAGGAGAAAAGCTATTGAAGAATTTGCCAGTTTCATAGGGTCAAATTCAGAAGATGTCAGCATCATCTGGGAGTAGGGTGAGGTATGTGTTGGTTGGCAAAATCCTAAGCTGGTTGTGGCTTAGCTTCTCAGGGACTCCAGGCAAAGGCAGTGAGCAGCCAGCCACCCACGGGTGGGGAGAGGTCATTCTCATTGAAAGGATACCATCTACCTCATTGACACTGTCCAGTCATAACATTGACACAGTCCACGTTATTTCAAGGAATTGAATCAAACCAAACTATAAACAATTTTGGGAACAAACCACCAATGAACTCAGCTTTAAAGTAAATCAGATTCATTTTTTCATTGCTGTAAGAATGAAACTAGAATTATAAAAACAGTTCTAAGAATTTTTTTTAATGTATGCTTTGTAAACAATTGTGATATCAATGGATACATGTAATATTTACCTCAAAGGGAGATAAATTTTGATTTTCCTTTTCCTTTCCTCACAGAAGACTCTATTCCAAACACTGTTAGTGTGACAGAATGTAAAGATTAGCGTGATGGTTCTCCAAGTTTGATTCTTGGACCAACAACATCAGTGTCACCTGGGAACTTATTAGAAATAAAAATTTCAGATCCCACCCCAGATCTCCTTAATCAGAAACTCTGGGGGTGGGGTTCATCAATCTGTGTTTTAATAAGCTCTCTAGGTGATTCTGATGGACAGTGAAGTTTGGGAACCACTGGGTTAGACTGCAAAGTTTTGCATGAGAATCAGTAAATTTTAAGCTTGTGGGCCATGCTGTCTCCATCACAATTACTGAATTTTGCAATTATAGTGTGAAAGCAGCCGTAGACAATGGGTGCCTCAATGAGTCTGGTTGTATTCCAATAAGACTTACAAAAACAGGCAATAGGCTGGAATTGGCCCTCGGGCTATAGTTTGCTGACTCCTGGGAGGATAGCCTTTCTTACAGGCATCTCCCTCCTTCTCCTGCCTTGTTCACTTCCTGTTTTCACTTTCTCCCCCATTCTTCTTTTCCACTTCCCTCATTGCATCTAATCGACTTAATTCTTTTTCCTCTATTTCTTAATGTTTCCTTCTTTCCTTTTCACTCACTACTTCCTCTTTTCATTCAATTTCTAACTTCTCTTTTCTCTTTTCCTCCTGCTGCTGCCTTTCCTCCCTCCTCCCCTCTCTGTACTCATTGATGCAGCCAGGAATGCAATTGTTTCTCAATATCTTTCTTTACTTTGTCTTTTTTTACCACCATCGAAGAATTTTGACTCACTTCCATAATAAATTCAGGAGCACGATGCTCATTAGCACTGTCTAGAGAAGTGCTATTTTCTATTTATTTTATTATTGCAGAAAGTTATGTCACAGTCTTTTCAGGAATGAAGCTACTTCCATTTGAAATCATTAGGCTCCAGAAATATTCTGTAGGCTGCCTTGGTGATATTTGTACATATTATAGTAATGGTGGAATCAGAGACTTTCCACTGTTTCATTCTGTTTTCCTCAAAACAGGTCAGAAGACAACCTAGTTGGTATTTTTATATTTCTAGGTGAAACGCATTTAGTCTTTACCCCAGTGAAGAATAGAATGATACATTTTGGAAGGAAAATTCTGACTTAAAAAAAATATGGAGTTACTCATTTGAGAGCATTATATTTTTCTCAGTTTTTTTGGATACAGGGTCACAGGAGCAGAATAAGTGTCCGGCCTTCTGATCATACAAATAATGTCTCCTTATCAAGCACCACAACAGGGATTTAACACCATAACAAGAGTACAGAATAAGACAAGCATATCCTAAACATCACCTGCAAACAATCAAATACCTAAATGTGAATTTTAAAAATATAGGAAAGGAAATGAATCTTAGACATGTATTTGTAATAATTTATTAAAGTTTTTTTAATCTTCTTATAGCTTTTGATTTGTTTTTCTAAGACCACCAGAGCGAGCACAAAAGAACCAGCGAGTAGGCAAGGGTAGGAGCAAAACTGCAAATTTATTTTTTGGTCACCCAGCTTCAGGGAAGAAGATGTGGGGGTGAGGTCTGTCCGCCTCCAGCAAAGGAGGCCAAGAGAGTCACCTGGTGAAGCTCTCAGACGGAGTTCCTAATACAGTCCCGACAGGAGTGGGGGCTGGGAAGTCCACGCGGTGAGTCTGCCAGGAGCGGCTTTTCTAGGAGTAGGAGGGCAATAGGCGGGGCAGGGGCGTGTTGGGGGTGTTCTGCAGGTGCGACCAAGTAAATCTTGGTCTCTTCGAATTGACGTCACCTGGCGCATGCCCGGTTGGTCTGCACCTTCCCGGGCGCCGGCTACATTTTCGCACGCCCGGGAAAAGTTGGTGATGAAGAACCCGGAAGTGCGCCATCTTGCCTCCGTTCCTCCAAACAGTTTTCAAGCACATTTTGTTCTCAGTTACATTTGAAAAGACAATTTAAATTGTAAATAATATAAACTTGGCCTTTCAAGGTAGTTCAAAACATTATATTAGGAGCCTGTAGATCTGTTCCTATTCTTTGCATGCACCTTTCATTTGAGGGATGAGTCTACTTACTGAGGAGAGGTGTCCTGTCCACCACCCACCTTCAGATACAATCAAATACACCTGCTCTTCCTGATTCTGGTCCCTCGGAATGAGGGCTTCTACACCTATGTGGCCTAGAGTGACTTCAGCCTAAGGCTAAAAACCAATATGACTTCGAACCTGCAAATAGAGACTCTAAGCTAGAAAAATTGAATCTTTTTAAGAGACTGGATTAAAAAATAAGCTATTTAAAAGAAAGAACAAAGCTTACGTAGTTCTTAGCACAATGCTTCACACATTGTAAACGATTATTAAATATGTGAATAAATGCAAGGCTGTAGGAACGCCTGGGGGAGTCCCAGGAAGACTGCATGACTCAAGACTCTAACCTAATACACATCTTTATGTTTATCGTTTGTAGGACAAAGATTCAAATTGTATCCCAATGTTATAGTAAGTTCAATGGATAATATTGCATTATATTCACATGCCTTGTAAAACAGATTTAATTGATTAATAAAATCAATAATATTTATTGTTGCAGGGCCTTTAGGTGTTGGTTTTTCTGAAAATCTAATTAATACACATTGACATCCATAAATGTCAACCTCTGGATTTATTATCCACAAACTGAATCCATTCACCATCTATTCAATAATATTTACTGGGCAGGTATTGTGTACTTGGCACCAAGAAAGGTGTTAAGTAGGGTTCGTCCTTCTATTTTTTAAAAAATTGTTCATCTTAATAGTTAAAAAATATTACTCTGGGTTATTATGGAAAGAGAGAAAAAGAGAGTATGTGAATCTGGTTTATAAGCTCATCACAGTTTTATTAAGTAAAATGCATATAGAAATCATTTGTTTTCCAAACTGCCAGAAATATTGTGTACTAAAAAGTGTATATTTGAAAACAAACAAAAAACATTCGTTAAAAAATAAACCTTCAGCTGGGCGCAGGGGCTCACACCTATACTTTCGCACCATGGGCTGTCAAGACAGATGGATTGCTTAAGCCCAGCGGTTCAAGACAAAGTCTGAGCAACATAGAGAAACCCTGTTTCTACAAAAAATGCACACTCAAAAAAAAAAAAAAAAAAAACCCACAAACTCTCTCAGCATAGTGGTATATGCCTGCAGTCCCACCTACTCCAGAGGCTGAGATAGGAGGATCACTTGAGCTCAGGAGTTCAATGCTGCAATGAGCCGTGACTGTATCACAACACTGCAGCCTGGGCAACAGAGTGAGATCCTATCTCAAATAAAATAAAAAAATAACATAACATAACATAACATAACATAACATAACATAACATAACATCCTTCATGGTTTTGAAGGAATTTAATATACATTTCATACAAGCTCCATGACAATTCTGTAAGATAGGCAGGGTGAGTGTTTATGCCCATTTTGTAGATAACCTCAGATAAATCAAGCAATTTGGTTAAAGTCCAAATAAATAATCAATAATAAATAAACATAAATAATAAAATGCCAGAGATGGATCTAGAACTATATGATAGATTACAGTAATGGAAACAACATGTTCAGCTAAGCTTCAGAATCTTGGAGGAGGAAACAGACTGAGGATTTGAAAAACAGGTACACTTCTAGTTTTGCTGTTGAATCAGTGAATCACCAGGGGGTAAATTAACCTAGGACTCTATTTCCACATGTCCCAAATTGAAGATAATGGATCTTGCCATCTCACAGGGCACAGGGAAGATCAATTAGGCAATGTTTGTGTAAGGTACTATGAGCATTGAAGACACAAGGCCCCATGGAACCATGAGTTACCATTGCTCATTGGACTCCTGTTGCATCATTGGTCTTATTTTCCACTTGCTGACTGTGGCTTCTCTGCTCGACCTGGTCTCCCAGCTCATGCCTTGAGCCAGTGAATGGTTTGGAGTGTTGCATGATGTACTTCTCTTCCTAGTAATTCATAATATGTACCTGTATCAACCGGTGTAGTGTTTAAATTACTGTGTGCTCAGTGGGTGTGGTGCCATGATACATTTTCCCTCCTTCTCCCCAGGCAAGTCTTGCTTCATAGCACAGATTCTTTTCCAAGTTCAAATCCATTGGCAAAAAGGTAGACTGTAGGTGGCAAAGAGGGCTGAGGCAAGACGCCTAATCCTGAAAGCAGTGATTAAGGAGGTCCCTGTACTCAAAAGGTTGGCACCTGAATATGCTCAATGGCTACAGCCACATAAAACAAGAAAAAACCCTTGGGTCATTTGGGTGGGTGTCCTACAATGTCAGGATCTTTCCCACATCCCCTGCATCCCTCATGGTTGCTGCTAAGTACCACAGCCAGAGAGATTTTGAAAGGCTGCTAAGTACCACAGCCAGAGAGATTTTGAGACTCTGGCTATGAAACTGTAGGCAAGAGGCATTGGGGAAAGATCTCTGCCTTCTTTATATCTTTGGATTATTGCTATTATTATTTTTTAAGGGAAGCGGAGTTTTTAGAAGGCAGTCTGGGCTCAGGACCTTGCTGTCTCTTTGGATGTTATCTCTTTGACCCTTAAGTGTACACCTGAATTGATGGTCAGCCCAGAAGACTCCATAATCCCACCTTCCTGCATGTCCAGACCAAAATGTAGCTCCTTCTCTTCTGAATATTAAAGAGATCCTGCTGGGTGATGGGTTCCAAAGATCACGGCCTGGTCTATTTAAATTTTAGACATTCAAGGCTGGGAGATATAACTAACAAATACATGGCAGATAATAAACTCCATTGTGGACTGAATCTGGGGGAAGTTTAAAAATAAAAATCTCACTCATACTTTCAAAACATTTCCACTTAACAAGGAACATTGAGTTCCTCACCAGGCACAGTGGCTCATGCCTATAATCCTAGCACTTTGGGAGGCCAAGGTGGGCGGATCATGAGGTCAGGAGCTTGAGACCAACCCGGTCAACATGGTAAAACCCTGTCTCTACTAAAAATACAAAAATTAGCCGGGCATAGTGGGGTGCACCTGTAATCCCAGCTACCTGCGAAGCTGAGGCAGGAGAATTGCTTGAACTCGGGAGGTGGAGGTTGCGGCGAGCTGAGATCACGCCATTGCACTCCAGCCTGGGCGACAGAGCGAGACTCGGTAAGAAAGAAAGAAAGAGAGACAGAGAGAAAGAGAGAAGGAAGGAAGGAAGGAAGGAAGGAAGGAAAGAAGGAAGGAAGGAAGGAAGGAAGGAAGGAAGGAAGGAAGGAAGGAAGGAAGGAAA
>NC_045444.1:101520122-101587498 GCF_002776525.5 Piliocolobus tephrosceles
AGAAAGAGGGAAGGAAGGAAGGAAGGAAGGAAGGAAGGAAGGAAGGAAGGAAGGAAGGAAGGAAGGAAGGAAGGAAAAGAAAAGAAAAGAAAAGAAAAGAAAAGAAAAGAAAAGAAAAGAAAAGAAAAGAAAAGAAAAGAAAAGAAAAGAAAAGAAAAGAAAAGAAACAAGGAATGTTGAGTTCTATGGCTCATCTGGGGTGAGTGGGGTTTATTAGTCTTTTTAGATAAGCTTACAGTAACTGGCATTTTGCTTTTCTGAAACTTGTCTTTTAGTAGCAAAGATTCACAATGGCATTTTTAAAAATCTCCCTGCTATGGCCATTTGCAAATAGAATCCTGGCAACTATTTTTCCCCTCTAAATATAAATTAAAGTTTTTAAAAATAGACCCCTAGAATCTCATTTCATTGTAGGACATTCTCCCTCTAAAATTTAGCCTCCTAATTCTCCTTAGATGAGGCTAACCAGGAAAATGGTTTTTAGCCTCTGGGCAGGTCTGAATTAAGCTGGGTACGCATACACTGGGTATGCATACACTGGGTATGACTGTGCTGATTGGTCATATCAGAAAGGCCTGGCGCTGGGTTAAGAGCCACTGTGCTGAGCCCCATCAGTTGCAGCCCCTCCCCTGAGACAGTCTCTCTTTCCACAGATCCAGCAACACCACTTAGCACCCAGGAAAGGAGGGATACCCTGGAGGAATGGTACACTGGGGGAGTGGTACTTCCTGCAGCACCACTACATCTGTTCTGATTGAGGGGGGAAGTGCTGTGCTGATACTTAACTGTGTTGCACTAGGCATCTAGGAGTTAACTCACAAAGCCTGCACTGAGAGAAGGAGTTGAGGATTTAATTCCTCTCCTGTTACTGTGATCTCCAATGTGATGCTGGGGTTTGGAGGAGTAGAGTGGGGAAGCATCAGGGATTTCTCTAAACCAGACTGGAGCCAAATGAGTTTAGGAAACTAAACTCTATCTCCCCTTCTGGGAAAGCCAGAATATATTTGCATATTAAAGATTCTGAAAAGTTTTTCAGTAAAAAACCTGAATAACTTTGGTTAATTCCAGATTTCCACGATCTGATTACAGAACATGTTTTCCTTTCCTTCTTTAAATTTTTCTTCCTGTTTTTTAGGGTAGCATTGGATAATATGCTGGGAATGAATATTCCATGGGGCACACTTTGGAAAACAAAGCCTTAATCCATGATCTCACATATTCCCAGCTGAAAAGGTGCCTGGAATTGAAAAGTTGTTGTTTTTTCCCCCCTCAGGAAGAAACTTCTTACATAAGAAAATATTTTGGTTTCGAGTCTTGATGTTCTAAAACTTATTTATAACTGTCACCTTACTAATGTGGCTTTCAGATGGTAATTCAGCAAGTACCTTAGTGTTTGTGCATTACTCTTTGTTGGAGTCCCTCAGTAAAACCTATCTCAGACATTGCCTGGAGAAGGGAATTTCATTCTAGAAGGATTTGAGGAGGCTTATTAAAGTACACACTCTATAATGTGGAAAAATAATGAGGGGCTCAGAATGAGAACAACCAAGGATAGGAAAAAATAAAGCCAATACAATAATATGGGCCAGAGGTCTGTGTGTTGATAGAGGTTGGCCACAAATTTGGATCTGGGTGTCCTAAGCAACTTAAGGAAATACAGAAATGTGATCATTTACCCAGTTCACAGTTTCCATAAAATAAAATAAAAATAAATAAATAGGCCAGGTGTGGGGGCTCACGCCTATAATCCCAGCACTTTGGGAGTCTGAGGTGGGCGGATTATGAGGTCAGGAGATCGAGACCATCCTGGTCAACATGGTAAAACCCCATATCTACTAAAAATACAACAATTAGCTGGGTGTGGTGGCGCGCGCCTGTAGTCACAGCTACTCAGGAGGCTGAGGCAGGAGAATCACTTGAACCCAGGAGGCGGGGGTTGCAGTGAGCCGAGATCATGCCACTATACTCCAGCCTGGGCAACAGGGCAAGACTCTATCTCAAAAAATAAAAATAAAAATAAATAAATAAATATATGTAGTGGGATAGATACAACTTTTACTATACAGAGAGAAATCATACTTATCAGGGACTATGGGCTTCACTTTAGTGAGTCAAATGTGAGAGTGTATTTACTCCCCACCACCAATGCATGGGAGCTTCAGTGAAAGTGACGCATTATTCCAGTAGCCAATCCTTAGAAGGAGGAAGATGGAGGTGTTTGCTGCTCACAGGCAAAGAGGGGGGAAAAATGAGTAATGTTCTCCCTTCACCACTTCTAAACGCGTAGCTGCTGATTTGGGCCACCATCATCATCATACTGAGAGACAGGACTAGCTGGATTTCCTAGGCTGACTATGAATCCCTAAGCCTAGCTGGGAAAGTGACCGCATCCACTTTTAAACATGGGGCTTGCAACTTGGCTCACACCCAGAGCTCACTAAAATGCTAATTAGGCAAAAACAGGAGGTAAAGAAATAGCCAATCATCTATCTCCTGAGAGCACAGCGGGAGGGACAATGATCGGGATATAAACTCAGGCATTTGAAGCAGCAGTGGCTACCTTCTTTGGGTCCCCTCCCTTTGTATGGGAGCTCTGTTTTCACTCTATTAAATGTTGCAACTGCACTCTCCTCTGGTCCGTGTTTGTTACGGCTCAAACTGAGCTTTTGCTCGCCATCCACCACTGCTGTTTGCCACCATGGCAGAGCCACCACTGACTTCCATCCCTCCGGATCTGGCAGGGTGCCCATTGTGCTCCTGATCCAGTGAGGCGCCCATTGCCGCTCCCGATCGGGCTAAAGGTTTGCTATTGCTCCTGCAAGGGCTAAGTGCCCAGGTTCATTCTAATCGAGCTGAACACTAGTCACTGGGTTCCATGGTTCTCTTCCGTGACCCATGGCTTGTAATAGAGCTATAACACTCACCGCATGGCCCTAGATTCCATTCCTTGGAATCCGTGAGGCCAAGAACCCCAGGTCAGAGAACACAAGACTTGCCACCATCTTGGAAGCAGCCCACCGCCATTTTGAAAGTGGCCCGCCACCATCTTGGGAGCTCTGGGAGCAAGGACCGCCCCTCCCCCCTCCCCCCACCACAGGTAACATTTGGTAACCACGAAGGAATCTCCAAAGCAGTGAGTAATATTGGACCACTTTTGCTTGCTATTCTGTCTTCCTTAGAATTGGAGGAAAATACCAGGCACCTGCTGGCCAGTTAAACATGATTAGCATGACTGCCAGACTTAAGACTCAGGTGTGAGGTTATCTGGAGAAGGGCTTTGTAACAAATCCCAACCCTTCTGGGTTGGGAACTTGGTCTGCCTGGAGCCAGCTTCCACTTTCAATTTTCTTGGGGAAGCTGAGGGCCGACTAGAGGCAGTAAGCTGTTATCCCAAACTCCTGGCATTAGCCAGTTGAAATCATGTTGCAGCCAGAAGTCTCTATTCAACAGTCGCCCATGCATGCGCCCCTACCTTTCCTTCTGACCCATACCTCCTGGGTCCCGACCATGACTTTCTTGAAAGTGTAGCACCAAAATTCTCCTTACCTCTGAATCTACTTCCTCTGATCCCTGCCTCCTAGGAACTAGTGGGTCAGACTTTCATTTCCTCTAGCAAGCTGTATCTCCAAAAGGATCTAAGGAAGCTCTACCCTGCATCCTTAGGCATCTAGTCTATAAACCCTGGGAGTCTTCTCCCTGGTGTCCCTCCCAGTTTAGGCATACAGCTCTCGACATGGGCAGTTATGTGGGACCCGTTCCCCACCACCCTTGCCATGGCCCCACCCAAGTTTGTAATGGCTAAGAGAGGAGAGAGACAGGAAAGAGAGAGAGACAGGAGAGAGAGAGGAGAAAGAGAGAGATGGAGGAGAGAGAGACGGAGGAGAGAGAGAGATGGAGGAGAGAGAGATGGAGGAGAGAGAGAGTCGAAGGACAGAGAGAGATGGAGGAGAGATCTAGAGGAGAGAGAGAGAGATGGAAGAGAGAGAGGGAGGGGAGAGAGACAGAGGAGAGAGAAAGAGGGAGGCAAAGAGAAAGATAGAAATAGTAAAAAACAAAACAAAACAAACAAAAATAGTGTGCCCTATTCCTTTAAAAGCCAGGGTAAATCTAAAACCTGTAATTGAAATTGAAGGTCTTCTCCGTGACCCTATAACACTCTAATACTACCTTGTTGTCAGTATAAACAAGAGTGTAGCCTGAAAAAACTGAGACCACTGACAACCCGCAGCTTTCCTATCAAAAATCCTTAACCCAGTAACCCGCGGATGCATTCGATCTGTAGCGGCAACTGCTTTGCTAACAGAAAGTAGAAAAGTAACTTTTAGAGGAAACCTCATTGTGAGCACACCTCACCAGTTCAGAATTATTCTAAGTCAAAAAAGCAAAAAGGTAGTTTACTAACTCAAAAATCTTAAAGTATGGGGCTGTTCTGTGAGAAAAAGGTAATTTAACACCAACCTGACAATTCCCTTAACCCAGCAGATTTCCTAACAGGGGATTTAAATCTTAATTACCATACAAAGGTCTGACCAGACCTAGGAGGAACTCCCTTCAGGACAGGACTATAGATGGTTCCTCCCCGGTGACTGAGGGAAAAACCACAATGGGTATTCAGTAATTGATAGGGAGACTCTTGTGGAAGCAGAGTTAGAAAAATTGCCTAATAATTGGTCTGCTCAAACACAGGAGCTGTTTGCATTCAGCCAAGCCTTAAAGTACTTACAAAATCAAAAAGATGATCTCAATCCTGACTCAAAAGGTTACCCTACACCCTCTCCGAAACAAATTTGTATAAGAACTATTTATGGGAATGCATCTTGGTGGGGAAGCTGGGTTGTTATGAAATACTCAGGAACCCAGTCCAGCTTTAGGACTCACCCCTGAGCACAAAGGCAATGTTGGGCGTGCTGGTAAAGGACCACTAGAATCCAGCAGCCTGGACCCCTTCCTTTGTGGTCAAGAAAGGCAGGAAAAGGGGTGCAGGACTGCTACATTGGTGAGCATAACTAATCCAGAAAGCAGAGGTCCATGAGTGGTTACACACCCTGGAAAGGAATAAGCATTAGGGCCATAGAGGACACTCTAGGACTAATGCTCATCAGCAAATGACTAGGGGTGCTGACCCTAATATGTATTCTAGAGAATTGGGACCAAATTGACCCTCAGACGCTAAGAAAGAAATGACTTATATTCTTCTGCAGTACCGCCTGGCATATCCTCTTCAAGGGGGAGAAACCTGGCCTCCTGAGGGAAGTATAAATTATAACACCATCTTACAGTAGACCCCTTTTGTAGAAAAGAAGGCAAATGGAGTGAAGTGCCATATGTACAAACTTTCTTTTCATTAAGAGACAATTCTCAATTATGCAAAAAGTGTGATTTGTGCCCTACAGGAAGCCTCCAGAGTCTACCTCCCTACCCCGGCATGCCCCGACTCCTTCCCCAACTAATAAGGACCCCCCTTCAACCCAAATCATCCAAAAGGAGAGAGACAAAGGGGTAATCAGTGAACCAAAGACTGCCAATATTCCCTATTATGCCGCCTCCAAGCAGTGGGAGGAGGAGAATTCGGCCCAGCCAGAGTGCATGTACCTTTTTCTCTCTCAGACTTAAAGCAAATTAAAATAGACCTAGGTAAATTCTCAGATAACTCTGATGGCTATATTGATGTTTTACAAGGGTTAGGACAATCCTTTGATCTGACATGGAGAGATATGTTATTGCTAAATCAGACACTAATCCCAAATGAGAGAAGTGCCACCATAACTGCAGCCCGAGAGTTTGGCGATCTCTGGTAGCTGTCAGGTCAATGATAGGATGACAACAGAGAAAAGAGAATGATTCCCCACAGGCCAGCAGGCAGTTCCCAGTGAGTGTAGACCCTCACTGGGACACAATCAGAACATGGAGATTGGTGCCACAGACATTTGCTAACTGCGTGCTAGAAGGTGTAAGGAAAACTAGGAAGAAGGCTATGAATTATTCAATGATGTCCACTATAACACAGGGAAAGGAACAAAATCTTATTGTCTTTCTGGAGAGACTAAGAGAGGCATTGAGGAAGCATATCTCCCGTTCACCTGACTCTATTGAATGCCAACTAATTTTAAAGGATACATTTATCACTCATTCAGCTGCAGACATTAGAAAAAACTTCAAAAGTTTCCTCTGTTGTCATCCTATCATTGACCTTAGGCCCAGAGCAAAACTTAGAAACCCTATTGAACTTGGCAACCTCGGTTTTTTATAATAGAGATCAGGAGGAGCAGGTGGAACGGGAAACACGAGCTTAAAAAAAAAAAAAAAATACAGGCCACCGCTTTAGTCATGGCCCTCAGGCAAGTGGACTTTGGAGGCTTTGGAAAAGGGAAAAGCTGGGCAGATCGAACGCCTAATAGGGCTTGCTTCCAGCGCAGTCTACAATAACACTTTAAAAAAGATTGTCCAAGTAGAAATAAGCTGCCCCCTCATCCATGCCCCTTATGTCAAGGGAATCACTGGGTGGACCACTGCCCCAGGGGATGAAGGTCCTCTGAGTCAGAAGCCACTAACCAGATGATCCAGCAGCAGGACTGAGGGTGCCCGGGGCAAATGCCAGCCCATGCCATCACCCTCACAGAACCCCGGATATGCTTGGCCATTGAGGACCAGGAGGTTAACTGTCTCCTGGACACTGGGGCAGCCTTTTCAGTCTTACTCTCCTGTCCCGGACAACTGTCCTCCAGATCTGTCACTATCCAAGGGGTCCTAGGCCAGCAGTCACTAGATACTCCTCCCAGCCACTAAGTTGTGACTGAGGAACGTTACTCTTTTCATATGCTTTTCTAATTATGCCTGAAACCCCCACTTCCTTGTTAGGGAGAGACATTCTAGCAAAAGCAGGGGCCATTATACACCTGAATACAGGAGAAGGAACACCCATTTGTTGTCCCCTGCTTGAGGAAGGAATTAATCCTGAAGTCTGGGCAACAGAAGGACAATATAGACTAGCAAAGAATGCCCATCCTGTTCAAGTTAAACTAAAGGATTCCACCTCCTTTCCCTACCAAAGGTTGACCCGAGGCCCAACAAGGAATCCAAAAGATTGTTAAGGACCTAAAAGCCCAAGGCCTAGTCAAACCATGCAATAGCCCCTGCAATACTCCAATTTTAGGAGTACAGAAACCCAACGGACAGTGGAGGTTAGTGCAAGATTTCAGGATTGTCAGTGAGGCCGTTGTCCCTCTATGCCCAGGTGTACTTAATGATTATACTCTGCTTTCCCAAATACCAGAGGAAGCAGAGTGGTTTACAGTCCTGGACCTTAAGGATACCTTTTTCTCCATCCCTGTACATCCCAACTCTCAATTCTTGTTTGCCTTTGAAGATCCTTTGAACTCAATGTCTCAGCTCACCTGGACTGTTTTACCCCAAGGGTTCAGGAATAGCCCCCATCTATTTGGCCAAGCATTAGCCCAAGACTTGAGCCAGTTCTCACACCTGGACACTCATGTCCTTCGGTACGTGGATGATTTACTTTTAGCTGCCCATTCAGAAACCCTGTGCCATCAAGCCACCGAAGCGCTCTTAAGCTTCCTCGCCACCTGTGGCTACAAGGTTTCCAAACCAAAGGCTCAGTTCTGCTCACACCAGGTTAAATACTTAGGGCTAAAATTATCCAAAGGCACCAGGGCCCTCAGTGAGGAACGTATCCAGCCTATACTAGTTTATCCTTATCCCAAAATCCTAAAGCAACTAAGAGCGTTTCTTGGCATAACAGGTTTCTGCCAAATATGGATTCCCAGGTACAGTGAAATAGCCAGACCATTATAAACACTAATTAAGGAAACTCAGAAAGCCAATACCCATTTAGTAAGATGGCCACTTGAAGCAGAAGCAGCTTTCCAGGCCCTAAAGAAGCCCCTAACCCAAGCCCCAGTGTTAAGCTTGCCAATGGGGCAAGACTTTTCTTTATATGTCACAGAAAAAACAGGAATAGCTCTAGGAGTGCTTACGCAGGTCTGAGGGATGAGCTTGCAAACTGTGGCATATCTGAATAAGGGAACTGATATAGTGGCAAAGGGTTGGCTTCATTGTTTATGGGTAGTGGTGGCAGTAGCAGTCTTAGTATCTGAAGCAGTTAAAATGATAGAGGGAAGAGATCTTACTGTGTGGACATCTCATGATGTGAATGGCATACTCACTGCTAAAGGGCACTTGTGGCTGTCAGACAACCATTTACTTAAATATCAGGCTCTATTACTTGAAGGGCCAGTGCTGCGACTGTGCACTTGTGCAACTCTTAACCCAGCCACATTTCTTCCAGACAATGAAGAAAAGATAGAACATAACTGTCAACAAGTAATTGCTCAAACTTACGCCGTTTGAGGGGACCTTGTAGAGGTTCCCTTGACTGATTCTGATCTCAACTTGTATACTGATGAAGTTCCTTTTTAGAAAAAGAACGTCAAAAAGCGGAGTATGCAGTGGTCAGTGTAATGGAATACTTGAAAGTAACCCCTCACTCCAGGAACTAGTGCTCAGCTGGCAGAACTAATAGCCCTCACTCAAGCACTAGAATTAGGAGAAGGAAAAAGGGTAAATATATATACAGACTCTAAGTATGCTTACCTAGTCCTCCATGCCCATGCAGCATTATGGAGAAAAAGGGAATTCCTAACTTCCGAGGGAACACCTATCAAACATCAGGAAGCCATTAGGAACTTATTATTGACTGCAGAGAAACCTAAAGAGGTGGCAGTCTTACACTGCTGGGGTCATCAGAAAGGAAAGGAAAGGGAAATAGAAGGGAGCCACCAAGCGGATATTGAAGCCAAAAGAGCCGCAAGGCAGGGCCCTCTATTAGAAATGCTTATAGAAGGACCCCTAGTATGGGGTAATCCTCTCCGGAAAACCAAGCCCCAGTACTCAGCAGGAGAAACAGAATAGGGAACCTCACGAGGACATACTTTCCTCCCCTCAGGATGGCTAGCCACCGAAGAAGGAAAAATACTTTTGCCTGCAGCTAACCAATAGAAATTACTTAAAACCCTTCACCAAACTTTTCACTTAGGCATTCATAGCACCCATCAGATGGCCAAATTATTATTTACTAGACCAGGCCTTTTTAAAACTATCAAGCAGATAGTCAGGGCCTGTGAAGTGTGCCAAAAAAATAATCCTCTGCACTGCAGGCCATACATTTCAATCCCTATATCTTTAACCTCCTTGTTAAGTTTGTCTCTTCAAGAATCAAAGCTGTAAAACTAAAAATAGTTCTTCAAATGGAGCCCCAGATGCAGTCCATGACTAAGATCTACTGCGGACCCCTGGACCAACCTGCTAGCCCATGCTCTGATGTTAATGACATCGAAAGCACCCCTCCTGAGGAAATCTCAACTGCACAACCCCTGCTATGCCCCAATTCAGCAGGAAGCAGTTAGAGTGGTCGCCCGTCAACCTCCCCAACAGCACTTGGGTTTTCCTGTTGAGAGGGGGACTGAGAGACAGGACTACCTGGATTTCCTAGGCCGACTAAGAATGCCTAAGCCTAGCTAGGAAGGTGACCGCATCCACTTTTAAACATGGGGCTTGCAACTTGGCTCACACCCGACCAATCAGATAGTAAAGAGAGCTCACTAAAATGCTAATTAGGCAAAAACAGGAGGTAAAGAAATAGCCAATCATCTATCGCCTGAGAGAACAGCGGGAGGGACAATGATCGGCATATAAACCCAGGCATTTGAGCCAGCAGTGGCTACCCTCTATGGGTTCCTTCCCTTTGTATGGGAGCTCTGTTTTCACTCTATTAAATCTTGCAGCTGCGCTCTCTTCTGGTCCGTGTTTGTTAGGGCTCAAACTGAGCTTTCGCTCGCCCTCCACCACTGCTGTTTGCCGCCATTGCAGACTCACTGCTGACTTCCATCCCTCCAGATCTGGCAGGGTGCCGGCTGTGCTCCTGATCCAGCAAGGCGCCCATTGCCGCTCCCAATCGGGCTAAAGGCTTGCCATTGTTCCTGCATGGCTAAGTGCTCGGGTTCATCCTAATCGAGCTGAACACTAGTCACTGGGTTCCACGATTCTCTTCTGTGACCCATGGCTTCTAATAGAGCTATGACACTCGCGGCATGACCCAAGAATACATTCCTTGGAATCTGTAAGGCCAAGAACCCCAGGTCAGAGAACACGAGGCTTGCCACCAACTTGGAAGTGGCCCACGACCATTTTGGAAGTGGCCTGCCACCATCTTGGGAGCTCTGGGAGCAAGGATCCCCCGATAACAATACCAGTGTATGGAATACCAAGAAAGATAATGAAAACAGCATAAAGTCGTTAGGGGTTAATCAGAGAAAATGCCCTCTTCAACTTCTTCCCCAAATCTTTGCCCTTCTAGTAACCTGAGCTAACTTAAGAGTTATTGCCTGGAACTACATACTGGCAAAATTTTCAGGAAGTACTCTAGCGAGTGAAACATCAGACAGGAGCAAGAGTCAAAAAGCATTCTCTTAATCCTAGCTTTGCAAATGATTTATTGTGCAACCACAACCCTGCACCTTGAGTCAATTTCCTCACTTATGCAGGAAAAAACATCTGAGTCATCCGTCCATCACAACTGTTCCAAGTAGAAGAATCCCCTGTAAAAGGAGATGAGCATGTTGGAGTATTAAGCACTTAAAATGAAGATTATATTTGGTAATCAAAATGTAATTTTGATAACCCATTAAAAGTAATGAAATGAAGAAAAAAATTTTTAGTAATTATCCCAATAGAGGTATGTTACTAACAACTGTCTTTTCACTTGGAAATCTGACTCAGTTATTATCACAGTGAATTTTGTATGCTATGGTGTAAAACTAAAAGCCAATGAAATTTATTGCTGGGATCATTGTACAGGAAAAAAAAAATTGACCCCATCAAGGCAAAAGCTTAGTCACTTCTTTGATTCAACAGATGGTCTATTCACTCGGGAGGCTCCAAGTCTGGTTCCAGATCCTATCACTCCTCAACAGTTTGTGTGATATTTAGGTCTTTAGTATTCATCTTCCATCTATTTACAAATGATACTGGTGACAGTCCACCAGTGGAAAATGTGTGTCACAGCCTTTTCTTTCCCGCAGCACTGCTGACAGGTAGCAACCCTGTCTTCTCGTCAGACTTGACTTTTTTCCTCAACCAAAGATTTCCTTACCAAGACCTCTGCCAATCGCAAAGAGACAATTTATGTGACCCGTGGCTTGCTTTGTAACCCACAACATGTTACTGGCCTTCTCCCTCCCTCTTTGCAGATCCATTTTTCATCAAAGCTACTGTCTCATTAAGGGGAAAAACAGCAGAGAAAAATTCCCTGGTGGTATGTTCCCAAGTTGTACAGTTAAAATTTATCATTAAAAATATTTTAACATAGCAATTCGCATTTCTGTTTTTTTAAAGAAAAAGTTCCTTTTTTTCTGAAAAGAAAACACTTTAGAAAAATACACAGGAAATCCAAGAGATTCCATTTTACATCTATCAGATTGGTAAAAATTTAAAACACAAGTGTTGAGAGGATATGGAGGAATGGGAACTCTCATCCCACGGTGGGGAAAAGTAAATTGATAAAGCTAGTATGGAAAGCATTTGGCCACACTGGACAAAGTTTAAAATGTGCCTAAGTCTAGAGAGGTACTCTAGAAACACACACACATGTGCGAAAGGAGACATATAAAAGAATATCTATTACGATGTCACTGGTAATAAATCGAAAGTGTTCATCAAAAGACCATGGACAAATAGACTGTGATATATTTATGCATGGAGTATATGGGGCAGAGTGAATAAACTCAAGCTACCTAAATCAATGGAGATAAACTACACAACACAGTGCTGAGCAAAACATAATGTTGAGCCCAAAAAGCATAATGCAAAAGGATGTGTGAGTGGCATGCCATTTACATAACATTTAGACACTTGCAAAATAATACTATGTGATGTAGTCAGGTATATAAACATATAGTAAAAAATATAAAACAAGCATAAGAATGTTACACACTGAATTAATGATAATGGTTTCCTTCAGGAACAGAAGGAAGGAGGCAGGAAGGGAGGGAGAAAATGGAACCTACCAGGTTTACACACGGGCCTCCAAGGTACCTTTAATGTTTGATTTCTTTTAAATGATAACACAAATAGATGCTGAAGCAAATATGACATCAAAATATTAGAGTCTGATAAACTTGGGTAGTAGACACATGAAGGTCTGTTATTTGTATGCTTGCCAATGTGTTTGAAATATTTCACAGTTTTCTTAATGATGTATTGGAATTGCATTCGACCATAACTAGCTCAGTTACAAAGTACCAGAGAAGGCTCATTACAATGTAAGCTTACCTACAAGCCAGTTCAAGAATAGCTTTACAGCAATGCTCTCTGAGTTAATAAATTCCGTTCTTTGGTTTTGTCAATTGTGTGGGTTTTATTTTTTTACGCACTGTCCTCCTTGCCCTGTTTATTATGATACTAGCTGGGATTTCTCTTCCTGAGGGGTAGAGCTAATTCAGAGCTCATTAAATGCATAACTTCAAACTGTTCCATTATGTACTACCTCTATCTTCTCTCCACTGAGCATCATCTGCTATTGTGTTTACTCCATTACCGAGCTTAATTAAGTCCTTCAAGAGTTTCTCATAATCCTTCAAACTTCTGGTTGTTGGCAAACATGTGCCATTTATTTGTATTGCTTCTGAATTATTAACAAATATGTTTTTAAATTGTCTCTAGGTTTCTAAAAGTCAACTCACTGTTCAATGAATGCTGTCTCTCATTTTACATATTTGCCCATCTCAGCTGGTTTTTGGAATCCAAGATCAGACTTTTTATCTATTATTAAATTATACCTCAAATTACTTAATGCAACAGTTGTTCATAGCCTTGTGGGAAGATCACACACAAAAAAATGTAAAGCACTAGATGTTCCTAACCACAGATACTCAGTCAATCCTTTCAAGGAATTTCCACAGATTAGAAAGACACAACCTAATTTATTAAAATGATACCACGATTGCTGCCTGTGCAGTCATTGCTTTTTCCCGTGAAAGGTAAAATTTGCTCAACTCCTAATGTGAATTCCCAAGATCTCTCTTCTCACATTTTTAAAAAACAGGTTAGCCATTAACCAGATGGCAGCTCTTGAAAGATATTCTCACCATTAATAGTAAATGATACCACTTTATTAGTGGTTCAGTCTTATTCTGCAGTTTCTTAAGATTTTTTAAAATGATAGCCAGGGAGAACAATCCCATTCATCCCCTTGACTCCTACAGCTTTCACTGGCAAACTCAGATCAGCAGTCTGCCACTTGGTAGAGCAAAGTAACTTGAGGTCATGTAGCATTGTGTTTAGCCTCTGTCTTCCTTGAGAGAACACTGATGAATAGTTTCATATGATTTTACTGTATGGATGCTATCATTGAATTCTGGTTACTCTTTCACATTTTGGGTAATGTTGCCTTCAAATTCATTTTGAATCTTGGAAGTCCCAGTTCTTACGCAGTCCTAGTTGGTAAGTATCCCCTTTGTTGTTTATTCCTGTGTAGATATTGATCCAATCTGTGTGTCTGCACCCACAATGAAGAATCATTACTCATTCATTCATTCATTCAATCCAAACATGGCTGTTGAACATCTTCTGTGTCCATAATGTGGAGATGCTGTTGATGGACAAGAAAACTATAACTGTTTCTACCCTTAGCGAGAATAATGAGAAACAGGAAAAAAACAGAAGGTTCATAGTGGAGCAAAACAAATCCTAGTCACTCCATCTTTATTTTGGGCCATTATACCTAAGAATTAGATCTAAATGAACATAATACCTTTCAGGCAATTACTCCTCTTTTCCTAGTTTGAAACTCCCAAGATTGGACTTCTCTAAGGCAACAATAAAATTAAATCCTACCCACAGGTCCAAAAATTAAAAGAAAGCGGGATGTGGACCAGCACGTGATCTAGGTAACATGGCATATTTTGCCTCTTCCCTCTTGTCCTTTTTTATGCATATTCAGTGAACCTTCAGTAGCCCCTTCTGTGTCTCAGGCAGACAGATGGCTTTTATTCTTTTAGCCTAATGATATGAAGAAAAACAGAAGGATGGGAAAAAGTCTTCAAGTGCTTCATCTGCAGAGATAACAGATACTAAAGTTGCAACCCTCATACCATCTTTTCTTCCTGGTTCAATATATAGAAAAGGTGAAAGATGCATGAAGCTGCACTATAAGACACAAGAAAATCTTCCCGTAGACAGTGGTGGCTTTCTTTTGGGAAAAATGTGACTATGTGAAACAAAAGGATGAGAACTCAGAAGTCATAATGCCTTTTTCCTGGCTCTAAATCAATAAAATGTAAGTGAGGGAAACTTACTAAATAGCCAGTATTTAATATCAGCCCCTCAGTGCCTGCTGTGGAAAATATTGATGGATAAATAATAGAAATGAAACGTGGAAGATACCTGAAAGCTTGAACTTACCTCCAATTTTCAATTATCAGAATTGGTATAAGTTTATCATTGACTGCTTAGTATGTGTAAAGGAACAGTTAAGCCAGGGCAAATGTCATTAATGTCTCCCAGTCCAATTCTTTCTTTCCCTTGCTATTGCCCCACTTGTTTTGTTTCACTCAGGTCAATAAAATGAGCTGCCAGCTTTTGCTTATTGCTCCTAGACATTCACAGATTCCCCTTGAGCACCAGACCCTTTTAATTTTTCCTTTTGGTGAGGTCGTACAGTTTTTAATCTTGTGTTACTTAATAAAATGTTTACGGAAATAAATGAACAGAAGCTTTAAATTCCAGGCAAGTGGCTTTCCACATTAAGATAGGCTGATGAAATCAGACACAACAGAGAAAGCTGAAAAGAAATTAAGTTTAGATATATCAATAGGATTAATACCAAAATACTGGTTGGGGATAGATAGGCTAATGGCTACCATTTGTTGTATTCCAAATGTTTCCCTATATGTGACATATCTTGTCTCTAATTCTTGTAACGACTCAGCTAGTTGGGGATTTTCTTTCTGCTATATACAGTGGTAATTAGAGGAATCCCATATGTAATTGAAAAAACTTTGCATCTTTATTCCTAAATCATTTTTCCTGCTTGCTTACAGGAAAATAAGGTATATTATTAGTAACTTTAATGCAGTTACTTACAATTCCTTTAAAAATATACAATGATGAATTCCCTGAACTAAAGGCCAGGTGCAGTGGCTCATGCTTATAATCCCAGGACTTTGGAAGGCCAAGGCAGGTGGATCACTTGATGCCAGGAGTTTGAGACCAGCCTGGGCAACACAGTGAGATGTCATCTCTACCAAAAACACAAAAAATTAGCAGCTACTCAGGAGGCTGAAGCATGACAATTGCTTGAACATGAGAGGTGGAGGTTCCAGTGAGCTGAGATTGTGCCACTGCACTCCAACCTGGGCAACAGAGCAAGACTTGATCTCAAAAAAAAAAAAAAAAAAGATGCAACTGAGTCAGAAATTTATCATAGGATTTATCATAGAACTAAGACATATTCTTACTTAAATTTCAAAATGCTTTAAATATATATATATATATTTATAAATCTAAGAAACAATCACCCTCGGCTGTTTGAGAAAAATCACTTACTTACACTTTATAGGCTAGAAAAGGAAGACCCTGTAAGAGTAAATGATATGCCAGAGGTAGCCCAGTCAGTAGCCATAAATAACACCCACTTCTTGTCACATCCTGTGGGCCATTCCACTGGGAAGTCAAGACTGTTATCTTAAGTGCTGTATTCCACTCAATGCTCCATTTTCCTGCTTGCTGCTGTAACTGTGGTTTCATACAGAGTACTAGAACTACCAGGTAATCCTTGAAAAATGTTCTAAGTCCCTCTTTCTTCCCCCTCGGAACTATATTATTTTAAATCTTTTCTCGGCCAGTGCTGGAAGATTTTCCTGTTAGTTGACCAGGAAGTTGAAAATCACTCGGTTTATTATTCATTTTTGCTTCCTATATTAATAGTTTTATGATGCCAGTTTCTGGCCATGAAAGACAGATATCAATTACCCTCAGTTATTGATATATCAATCCCTCAGTTTCATGTTGCACATATTTGTATTCAAAAGCTTCAGTTAAAGTTTATGTGAATTTACTCTTTAGCCTGTTTGCTTTCACTTCTTAACAAAACAAGTAAACAGGCCGGGTGCAGAGGCTCACGCCTGTAATCCCAGCACTTTGGGAGGCCGAGGCGGGCAGATCGCCTGAGGTCAGAAGTTCAAGACCAGACTGGCCAACATGGTGAAACCCTGTCTCTACTAAAAATACAAAACAAAACAAAACAAAACAAAAAAAAACTACACCTGTCGTCCCAGGTACTCTGGGGGCTGAGGCAGGAGAATTGCTTGAACTCAGGGGAGGCGGAGGTACACTGAGCTGAGATGGCACCACTGCACTCCAGCCTGGGCAACAGAGCAAGACTCTGTCTCAAAAAAAAAAAAAAAAAAAAAAAAAAAAAAAAAAAAGAAGGAAAGAAAGGAAAAGAAACAGAAAAGAAAGAAACAAAAAAAGCAAACAAAAAAATGGGGGAAGGGATTTAGATTTAGTTTGCCCCCTAAATAAAGGTGACCAAATTATTACACTCCTCCTTGGATTACTTTTTAACATTGGAATACTCTGATACATACTACTTTGTAGTACATTACCAAACACATGGAATTATACATTTAAAAGTATGTGTATATAGAGATCTTAAATATACACATGCGCAATGCATATGTTTTAGGAAGCCCAAGAGAGAGTGTCAGGACAGGGAACAGAAAGAGACCTGGAAGAAAAGATTGACAATGAAGTTTTATTTCCGTATAAAACAATTAGAGGATCTTGAATTTTCAAATACAAAACTGATATTAAAGGAGCATTGGGGATTATATTTTGTTACTAGAGGACTGGAATTATTCTTATTGATAGTGTTACACACATTGTATTGACCTCAGATGAAAGTATGAGTCCCATTTCACAAGTCCATATGCAGTTACATGTTATTTACTGAAATTGTTAATTTTTTATTTTTTTGGAGACAGAGTCTTGTTCTGTCGGCCAGGCTAGAGTGCAGTGGCATGATCTCAGCTCACTGCAACCTCCGCCTCCCCGGTTCACGCCATTCCCCTGCCTCAGCCTCCCGAGTACAAAATTACAGGTGCCCGCCACCATGCCCACCTAATTTTTGTATTTTTAGTACAGACAGGGTTTCACCATCTTGGCCAGGCTGGTCTCGAACTCCTGACCTTGTGATCCACCCGCCTCGGCCTCCCAAAGTGCTAAAATTGTTCATTCTTCCTGGCATTTTAATGCTCTTTTTTCTGAACAGCCTTCCCACCCTCAGGATAAAACCCAACCCTTAGCTCTCAGCAGGACTCCTACCAGCCCTCACCCGGTTCTAACTTTCAACCATAGGTTATCTCTCCTTTCAACCATAGGTTATCATCCTTCTGTGGAGAGAGTGAACCACACTGTTTATATTTTGCAATAATACTTTTATAACTGTGCTACAGGGTTCAAAGGAAGATAGTCCCAGAGCAATGAATATTCTTCGTTCAAGCAATTGCCTTCTTTCTCTTCACCATTTGCAGCCTGATGGTCTTAAGGCTGGGTGGACAGGAAGGAGGATCAGTGGCCTGTGAAGAGTCCTTAAGGAGGCTGATGCATAAATATTCAAGCCCGTGACCCATCATTCCACCGCACACAAGCCCCCTGCTGACTGCTAGTCCTCTCGTGGTTTTCTGGAATCCATATAACCTGTTATTTCTCTTAAAGGGTTTGCTCAAGGGATCTCCTTTTCAATTACTGTAATAATAACATATGTAACAGAATGTGTTTTAATGCTTTTTAGCTTTAAAAGTACTTCCACAAATAACATCCTTTTGAGCTTCATTCACATAACCATGGAAGATAAACATCATTTCCCTTCTTATGGATTAGGGAATAAAACCTCAATGATATTTGTAAGTAAACAAAGTTGGAACTTGAAATAGGAGTTGTAATTTCAAGCCCCACACTCTTTCCACGAAATCATTTGGTATATATCGTGTGAGCTGAAAGCTGATGGAAGTCTCCTCTAATTAAAACCTCTTCCCTAACTTGGCTATGTAACAGGTCTTTCCATACAGTAGTGGTTCTCTGGAGATGAGTGCATTTAAACCAGAATAATAGACCATGTTACTGAGATGTGTAAGACATTGGATACCTGACATATCTATAGAAATTACTACCTGTTAGTAACACCTAGAGTCACCCAGCAGACAACAGGTGTCTGTGGTAACAGACAGTGGAATGTAAAAGTTTATAAGGAAAGGAGGCTACATACTATCCTGAGCATGAGGTCATTCCTGAATATGACATCACAGTGAGAGGTCAAGACATCAGGGTTCAGTACAAAGGTATTAGAGAGGGCTTGGACTCCTCATGGGAGACAAGGAGAAAAGCCAGAGTATCTGATGGTTTTAGAGCATTGATTGCACTTGGGTATCATAAGCAATTTTACATGAAAGTCTCTATACACCAAACAAGCAGGACAGAATCTACAAAAACAAAAGAAAAAAATTAACCACACGCAGTTTCTTTTGGATGAAGGTAATACTGATTTTCATTGTTTATCTAGAGTATACTAACTATTAATAGAAATCCTACATGCTTTACCATCTTGGTGCTCTCTTGGGGACAATGAGGTTGAAAACCACCGTTCAGATGGGTATACCAAGGTGGAGTAGCTCACATGACATACCAAGCAGCTTTATCATGGGTATTCAATTCATTGAAAAGGTAAGTGGCATGTCATGCTGGGTGCCCTAGCTTTAACTCATGTGCATATTTTCCCCTTAAACTGCCCTTAATCCATCAAAATATCATCTGGTATGGCTTGGTCTTTGTGATTTTCAAATTTATTATCATGAAATTCTCTTTCTTCCTTTTATCTTTTATACAAAGAATATTTTTGACCTATACCAAAGATAGCAATACTTTTTGAGACAGGGTCTTACTATGTTGCCCAGGCTGGAGTACAGTGACATGATCATAGCTCACTGCAGCCCCAACCTCCTGGGATCAAGTGATCCTCTCGTCTCAGCCTCCTGAATACCTGAGACTACAGGCATGTACCACCACACCTGGCCAAATTTTTTTGTTTGTTTTGTTTTGTGTATAAACCACATCTCTTTATGTTGCCCAGGCTGTTCCCAAACTCCTGGGCTCAGGTAGTGAGTGCTCCACCTTAGCCTCCCAAAGTGCTGGGATTACAGGCATGAGCTACCATCCCTGGTCAGCAGATGTTTACATGTGTTCACCATTTCAGCTTATAGACTGCATTATTTCAGAACCCTCCTCCCCAAAAGTGCAAATAACCCTTTATTTATCAAGTGGCAATCTGAGTCACAACAGTTGATTTTCTCATTACTCAAATTAAACAAAATATTTGAACTTGTTTTCCAGTAATTCTTTAAATCCAAAGGTATAAAATGGGAGAAGGAACTACAAATGCTAAGGTCAAAGACACTCTCCTACTGACCTCAATGGCCTTAATACTAAAACTTTTCAACTCCCAAGATACTTAACCATCAAAAGGGGGGAACTTAGCCAGAAGCTTCTCATAACTATTATCACCCCAACTGCATAAAAGTTGATGTGCTCATTTGAACTTAGGAACCAAGTAATGGTTACAATTCTTCATGAGGGTCAATTTACCTTACTGGCAGTTTTACGTGTATACCATGCCATATATAGACCTGTCACAATATGATTGGAGAAGGAACTCAAAAAACCACTGTTGAAGGGCCGGTCGCAGTGGTTCATGCTGGTAATCCCAGCACTTTGGGAGGCTGAATCGGGCAGGTCACTTGAGGTCAGGAGTTCGAGACCAGCCTGGCCAACATGGTGAAACCCCGTCTCTACTAAAAATACAAAACTCAGCTGGGCATGGTGGCACACACGTATAATCTCAGCTACTTGGGACGCTGAGGCAGAACAGTGGCTCGACCCCAGGAGGTAGAGGTTGCAGCAAGCTGAGATCATGCCACTGCACTCCAGACTGGGCGACAGACCCCATCTCAAACACACACACACACACACACACACACACACACACACACACACACACTCTTGACTAAAGTCAGTGAATGATACAGTTCTTCATGCCTGTGTAAGAAGCTTGTGCTATAAAGCCCAATTCTCAGTAACAATGAGCTTCCTATACATTTGATGCACAAGACTTTCGCTGTTTTAAATGTTAACTGAAATTAAGTGAACTGAATCAAGATTTCAAAAGATTTGGTGATAGGTTACAGTGAAGATTTGTGTGGCATAGCCCAGGCCTGGACTCAAAGCCTGGTTCCAACTCGACCACCCTAAGACCTTGGCCCACTGACTTTACTTTCTCTTTTTCTTAGGGGCAAACCAGAGACAACAGCATCTACCTCAGAGTAATATTTTAGAGATTAACTGAAAAGTATAGGTAAAAGATTTACCATTGTCCTGGGTACAATGAGTGCTACTTCATCATGCAAAAATCTCAATTGTATAATGTGATTTATTTCAACAAGACCTGGCCTAAAGTAATTTGCTTTTATATGTAACAATTCTGCCGCCTCCATTTTAGCTTTAGGTACATAAGGATGAGATTCTTCCTTCCATAACACGGAATGTCATTTATTCATTCATTTATTCTATAGACATTTTAGCACTTTAAATTTGTAAGTAAATGCAGTAGAATTATTGGGGCAGGATGGGGAATGAAGAAGGGAGGAAGGAGAGCAGAAATGTTCAATAAAGCGTCAATCTGCTTCCACAAGAACATCAATTACATAGGCACTTGAAGAGTCAAATAATGTTATGTAATCGCAGATTCCTAATATAAATGAAAAGATCATTATGTAGTTTTTACATAAAGAACAAAAAGTAACAGTGGTGGAAGAAGTCAGGATCTCTGGATTGAAGGCCAGACAATGACAGAGGGGAAATAAATAATGGGAAGTATTTGAAGACATGGCAAGATGCTGTTTGCTCAGCTAATCAGTCATTCTGGCTAGCATCCATTGCTGTCAACTGTATTTATTGTGCACCACCTATTGGAGTGGGGATGGCAAACCACCATCGTGACTGGCCAAAGGATCCAAGATTGTCTATACTTCATTTTAAAATACATCCAGATATGATGGGTTAAGTACATTAGTCAATTTTAACCTATAACCTAGCAACTATCAATTAACTTTTGTAGTTACTTCTAATCTACAGTCCAGAGGCTGTTAATTAACTTTTGAAGTTACCAAATCAGGAATACACAGACCAGGGATACTTAAGTCTAAATGAGAGCCTCTAGGAGAATTCAAGCCAGCGAAGCCCTTTGCATGGAAATGCTTCTCCTGTTTGTGCCTTCAGTCAGTCCTGAGATGTATTAGGTAGCATGAGGGCATGCACCACCACGCCCAGCTAATTTTGTATTTTTAGTAGAGACGGGATTTCTCCATGTTGGTCAGGCCTGTCTCAAACTCCCGACTTCAGGTGATCCACCCAGCTCGGCCTCCCAAAGTGCTGGGATTTCATGCGTGAGCCACCATGCCTGACCCAGTTAATTATTAATATTGTCTATTAAGATGAACCTGACAATCATGAATGTCCAAATTGGATCAGGATATTCTTCACGGATTGGAAAGCACTGTCAAATATTTATTAAAATGGTTTACTGCAAATACAGATTTTAGCTTCGATTAACACACAAATTTTTTCTGTGTGTTTGTCACTGGACTGAGTCTTAAGAGCAAATATAGATATGAAAAATAAAATTCTTACCTAAATGTGCATACAGTCTTCGTGTGTGTGTGTGTGTGTGTGTGTGTGTGTGTGTGTTTTGTGGTGGGGGGAATTCAGAAAGATAAGATAAAAAAAGACAAGTATATGTACAAAACAATTTCAACTGGCATGATTCTTCTTACGCTAATAGAGTCATGCACAGGGTATGATATTAAAGTATGAAATTTGGGTCCTAATACAACTTGGTGGCAGACAGTAGAGTGAGCAAGTGAGGGCTAGAGAAAGTGGTACCTGCTATGTGTTTTAAAGGATAAGTTGGAGCTAACTGAGAGAACGACAGAGAAGGGAGAGAATAATATATTCAAAGGCATAAATGTAAGAAAACTCTTGAGGAGCCTGAAGTATCATAAAAGCCCCATGATAATGCAATAACTTGAATTCGGATATAAAGCAATTGGCTCACCTGATCATTTCATTATCCTTGCAAGACAGCCCTCTGCATTTTACATGATTGAATGTTCTAGATCCCACTTACACTGCTATGGCAGTATTTCCTTCAGTTCATTGAGAGTGGCTGGAGTGTGAAGTTTGTGGCAATGAGTGATGGAGAGGGGGCTGTGTAAGAGATGGCTCTGAAGAGTTAGGTCATGAAAAATCTTAGGTGCCACACAATAGAGTCTAGATTTTATCCTGAATGTAATGTTGAGTCAGAAGAATATTAAGCAGAGAAAATGGCATGTACGGATTTATGTTTAGGAAAATAACTGGCATTAATATATAAGATCAACTGAAGGAGCTAGAACATATGCATGGACATGGGATAATATAATGAAGATCTGAACTAAGGCAACTGTAGCAGAAATGGAGACACAGGGTTTCAGCAGACATTTGGAAGGACAAATCAACAGAACTTAGTGACTAAAGGATGTGGACATGAAGGGAAAAATGGCTGCCATCTTACTGTTTTGAACAACTCGGTAGAAGACGAATTCATTTCCCACGTTAGGCAATGGCCAGTTTGGGAAAAAGGGAAGATAAAGGATTTAGTATTAAATGTGTTGAAAATGTGTAATACACCCACACTTCCTTGATTATTTTTCTTTAGGTATTACAATTGGATTAGTCTAATGTAATGAAAAGCTATTAGATTGCAATAGGTGGAAGTGAGCTGGATTTGATTCATTTTTCAAGAGTTGATGGGGAGATTGGAAACAAAGCTGTCAGAGGCTTAGTTTGACATTATTTGTCATCAGCTCAAACTAGAATTGTAATAAATGGGAAGAGGAAAAATTGATTTCATTAAGGAAGAGGAAAAGAGAATGGAGACACCTGTTCTTGGAAAAAAGACTGCTAATTCCTGGTTATGATCATGTAGTTGTCATTAGTAATGCTGAATTATGTTAGTGATGTGACACAGTGGCTCCTGGAATGAGTTTTAGTAGCACAAAAGGGTTAATTTTTTTTGGAAACTTGATTCCTTGAGTTAACTATTCCATTAATCGTTCACATATATCATTCATATATGTCCGTCCATCCATCCCTCCCTCCCTCCATTTAATAAGTATTTATTGAACATCTGCTAAATGCCAGGCACTCTGAAAGAGCAGGGAGAGTTTAGGAAATTTTTAAATAGAAAGGATAAAATTGTGGTCTGAACAGTCTCCTGGAGATAATATGGGATCTAGGAAACAAGATAGCAATAACTAAAGTAGATTAACACCTACTTTTTGCTGAATTAGTTTTAGCTATGGCTCACGTTTTGCTTTATTTTCTTCCCCAGGCCTTATTTATGCTGTTTCTTTAAAAACTATATAATCTTTCCTTGCTTACGGTTTCATGAGATTCATATTCCTTCTTCTAAGAATGGGAAAAAAAAAAAAAAAACATGTCAAAAGGAAAAGCATTACTAGGCTAAAACTACTAGGAACTGCTACATTCACAAAAAATCTAGACCTTTACTAACAAGGATATAATAATAAAACAAGAGCTACATTTTACTAATTAGTGCACAGGCCCAAAAGCTTCTGAATATTTCTGCTCTCAGAAACCATTTTCTCATCAATTTACTTCTGTGTGATTGCTATCTGGTTCCTACTGCAGGGAGCAGAATTCTTTCAAATGTTGGTTCTGTGAAACATCTTTAGTGCCCTCTCTTTTAAAGTTCAAAAAGAAACAAAGTCATTAACAGTAGAGGTTGCTAAAGATTTTAGGACTAACTTAGCATTCAGAGGACTTTTATCCATTGTTTCTCTTAGCACAATTTCACATATATGATTCAGTACATAAGTATAGCAACCAAAGAACAATGCTTCCCTTCTCAAATCTTAGGATAATTTAGATTAGCAGAACTAATATAAGAACCATTGATTTCCCTTTTTCCTCCAAACCTCAGACCAGTTTTTGAAAGCATGAACCGCAATAAACAAGCGGTGTTCTTTGGCTAATAAGCAACTAATAGTTCAGTTCTACTCCTGTGACTTTTTACTTCTAGTAGCAACATGATATGTGTCAGGCCTCTGAGCCCAAGCCAGCACGTATACATCCAGATGGCCTGAGGCAACTGAAGAACCACAAAAGAAGTGAAAATGGCCAGCTCCTGCCTTAACTGATGATATTACCTTGTGAAATTCCTTCTCCTGGATCAGAAGCTCTCCCACTGAGCACCTTGTGACCGCTGCCCCTGCCCACAAGAGAACAACCCCCTTTGACTGTAATTTTCCACTACCTACCCAAATCCCATAAAACTGCCCCACCCCTAACTCCCTTTGCTGACTCTCTTTTCATACTCAGCCCACCTGTACCCAGGTGATTAAAAAGCTTTATTGCTCACACAAAGCCTGTTTCATGGTCTCTTCACATGGACGCACGTGACATTTACTGCCAAAGACCCGGGACAGGAGGACTCCTTTGGGAGACCAGTCCCCTGTCCTCGCCCTCATTCTGTGAGGAGAACCACCTATGATCTCGGGTCCTCAGACAAGCCCAAGAAACATCTCACCAATTTTAAATCGGGTAAGTGGCCTCTTTTTATTCTCTTCTCCAAACTTTCTCGCTATCCCTCCACCCTTCAATCTCTCCCTTCCTTAATTTTGGTTCCTTTCCCTTTCTGGTAGAGATAGAGGAGATGCGTTTTATCCATGAACTCAAAACTCCAGTGCTGGTCATGGTCTTGAGAAGACAGTCTTCCCTTGGTATCTAATCACTGAGGGGATGCCTGCCTGATTATTCACCCACATTTCAGAGATGTCTGATCATCCCAGGGATGCCTGCCTTGATCCTTTACCTTAGTGGCAAGTACCACCCCCCTCTCTCCATGTCTCTACCCTCTCTTTTCTCTAGACTTACCTTTTTACTATGGGCAATCTTCTACCCTCCATTCCTCCTTCTTGTCCCTTAGCTTGTATTCTAAAAAACTTAAAACTTCTTCAACTCTTGCCTGACCTAAAACCTTTTCTTCTGCAACACCGCTTGGCCCCAATACAAACTCAACAATGGTTCTAAATGGCCAGAAAATGGCACTTTTGAATTCTCTATCCTTCAATATCTAGATAATTTTGTCGAAAAATGGGCAAATGGTCTGAGGTGCCTGACGTCCAGGCATTCTTTTACACACCAGTCCCTCCCCTAGTCTCTGCTCCTGATGCAACTCGTCCCAAATCTTTCTTCTTTCTCTCCTGTCTGTTCCTTCAGTCTCTACCCTAAGCTCTGAGTCATCTGAATCCTCCTTTTCTATGGGCCCATCTGACCCGTCCCCTCCTCCCCAGGCTGCTCCTTGCCAGGCTGAGCCAGGTCGCAATTCTTCCTCAGCTCCCAACCCTATAATCCTTCTATCACCTCCCCTCCTCACACCTGGTCTGGCTTAGCGTTTCATTCTGGAACTAGCCCTCCCTAACCTGCCCAATAATTTCCTCTTACAGAGGTGGCTGGAGCTGTAGGGGCAGTCAAGGTTAATGCTTCTTTTTCTTTAGCCGACCTTTCCCAAATCAGTTAGTGTTTAGGCTCTTTTTCATCAAATATAAAAACCCAGCCCAGTTTATGGCTCATTTGGCAACAACCCTTAGATGCTTTACTGCCCTAGACCCAGAGGGGCCAGAAGGCCGTCTTATTCTCAATGTGCATTTTATTACCCAATCCACTCCCGACATTAGAAAAAGCTCCAAAAATTAAATTCCGGCCCTCAAACCCCACAACAGGAGTTAATTAACTTCGCCTTCAAGGTGTACAATAGTAGAGAACAGGCAGCCAAGTAGCAATGTATTTCTGAGTTGCAATTACTTGCCTCCACTGTGAGAGAAACTCCAGCCACATCTCTAGCACACAAGAACTTCAAAATGCCTAAACTGCAGTGGCCAGGTGTTGCTCTAGGACCTCCTCCCCCAGGATCTTGCTTCAAGTGCCGGAAATCTGGCCACTGGGCCAAGGAATGCCTGCAGCCCAGGATTCCTCCTAAGCCGTGTCCCATCTGTGCGGGACCCCACCGGAAATCAGACTGTCCAGCTCGCCCGGCAGCCACTCCTAGAGCCCCTGGAATGCTGGCCCAAAGCTCTCTAACTGACTCCTTCACAGATCTTCTCAGCTTAGTGGCTGAAGACTGATGCTGCCTGATTGCCTCAGAAGGCTCCTGGACCATCACAGATGCTTTCAGTAACTTTTACAGTGGAGGGTAAGTCTGTCCCCTTCTTAATCAACATGGAGGCTACCAACTCCACATTACCTTCTTTTCAAGGGCCTGTTTCCCTTGCCTCCATAACTGTTGTGGGTATTGATAGTCAGGCTGCTAGACCCCTTAAAACTCCCCAACTCTGGTGCCAACTTGGACAATATTCTTTTATGCACTCCTTGTTAGTTATCTCCACCTGCCTAGCTCCCTTATTAGATCGAGATGTTTTAACAAAATTATCTGCTACTCTGACTATTCCTGGACTATAGCCACATCTAATTGCTGCCCTTCTCCCCAACCCAAAAAGTCTCCTTCATGTCTTCCTCTTGTATCCCCCCCACCTTAACTCACAAGTATTGGACACCTCTACTCCCTCCCTGGTAACCAATCACGTGCCCATTACCATCCAATTAAAACCTAATCACCCTTACCCGGCTCACTGCTAATACCCCATCGCACAGCAGGCTTTAAAAGGGTTAAAGCCTGTTATCACCCACCTGTTACAACATGGCCTCTTAAAGCCTACAAATTCTCCTTACAACCCTCCTAACCTACCTGTCCAAAAACCCGACAAGTCTTACAGGCTGGTCCAGGATCTTCATCAACCCAATTGTCTTGCCTATCCACACCATGGTGCCAAACCCGTATACTCTCCTATCCTCAATACCTCCCTCCACAACCCATTATTCTGCTCTGGATCTCAAACATGCTTCCTTTACTATTCCTTTGCACCCTTTATCCCAGCCTCTCTTTGTTTTCACTTGGACTGACCCTGACACCCATCAGGCTTAGCAAATTACCTGGGCTGTACTGCCACAAGGCTCCAGGGACAGCCCCCATTACTTCAGTCAAGCCCTTTCTCATGATTTACTTTCTTTCCATCCATCTACTTCTCACCTTATTCAATATTTTGATGATCTTCTACTTTATAGCCCCTCATACAAATCTTCCCAACAGGACACCCTCCTGCTCCTCCAACATCTATTCTCAAAGGGATATCATGTATCCCCCTCCAAAGCCCAAATTTCTTCCTCATCTGTTACTTATCTCGACATAATTCTTCATGAAAACACACATGCTCTCCTTGCTGATCATGTCCGGTTAATCTCCCAAACCCCAACCTCTTCTACAAAGCAACAACTCCTATCCTTCCTAGGCATGGTTAGGTACTTTCACCTCTCAATACCTGGTTTTGCCATCCCAACTAAATCATTATATAAACTCACAAAAGGAAGCCTACATAAATTCTAAATCCTTTCCCCACTTTCCTTTCTGTTCCTTAAAGCAGCCCAAGAAGCTGTTCTTACACTAGCTCTCCCTAACTCATCCCAAACCTTTTTCATTACACACAGCCAAAGTGCAGAGCTATGTGGTCAGAACTCTTACACAAGAACCAGGACCATGCCCTATAGTCTTTTTATCCAAACAACTTGACCTTACTGTTTTAGGCTGGCCCTCATGTCTGCGTGCAGCAGCTGCCACTGCTTTAATACTTTTAGAGGCCCTCAAAATCACAAACTGTGCTCAACTCACTTTCTATAGTTCTCATAACTTTCAAAATCTATTTTCTTCCTCACACCTGATGCATATACTTTCTGCTATAGTATCTTCCACATCTATCATTGAGGCTAACACTGTGGCCCCCTCCACTATCTCTCAGCAAGCCGAACTCACTGCCTTAACTCAGGCCCTCACTCTTGCAGAAGGATTGCGTGGCAATATTTACACTGACTCTAAATACACCTTCCATATCCTGCACCACCATGCTGTTATATGGGCTGAAAGAGGTTTCCTCACTATGCAAGGGTCCTCCATCATTAATGCCTCTTTAATTAAAAACCCTTCTCAAGGCCGCTTTACTTCCAAAGGAAGCTGGAGTCCTTCACTGCAAAGGCCATCAAAAGGCCTCAGACCCCATTGCTCAGGGCAACACTTATGCTAAGGTAGCTAAAGAAGCAGCTAGCATTCGAACTTCTGTTCCTCATGGCCAGTTTTTCTCCTTCTCATCAGTCACTCCTACTTTCTCTCCCACTGAAGTTTTCCACCTATCGATCCCTTCCCACTCAAGGCAAATGGTTCTTAGACCAAGGAAAATACCTCCTTCCAGCCTCACAAGCTCATGCCATTCTATCATCCTTTCATAACCTCTTCCATGTAGATCACAAGCCACTAGCCCGCCTCTTAGAACCTCTCATTTCCTTTAAGACAATTGCCCTGCATTTCACTCCATCCTTGGCTACTTTCCCCTTGTTCTTCAGACTCTCCTCCTAACCCCTCCTCTTTCTTGCTTATACTCAGTCCCATGAATAGCAGTGAAAGGTTACTTATAGACACGATGCGCTAATATACCATAAAAATCGAACCACCCCCTCTACCCAGTTGCCCCATCAATCCCCATTACAACCTCTAACAGCTGCTACTCTCACTAAATCCCTAAGAGTCTGGGTACAAGACATCTCTTTTGGTGCTCCCTCTCATCTTTTCACTTTACATTTCCAGTTCTGCCTTACAAAGTTCTCTTCTTCCTCTGTGGCTCCTCCACCTACATGTGTCTACGTATCAGTTGGACAGGTACATGTACACTAGTTTTCCTTATTCCCCAAAATCAATTTGCAAATAGGACTGAACAGCTTCCTGTCCCCTCATGACACCAACACTTCACGACTATTTTGTTTTGTTTTGTTTATTATTAATATAAGAAGATAGGAATAGGCCTCAACTTAACTGCTGAAAAAGGAAGACTCTGTACATTTTTAAATGAAGAATGTTGTTTTTACCTAAATCAATCTGGCCTGGCATATAACAACATAAAAAAACTCAAGGATAGAACCCCAAAACTCACCAACCAAGCAAATAATCACACTGAACCCCCTTAGGCACTCTTTAATTGGATGTCCTGGGTCCTCCCAATTCTTAGTCCTTTAATACCTGTTTTTCTCCTTCTCTTATTTGGACCCTGTGTCTTCCGTTTAGTTTCTCAATTCATACAAAACTGCATCCAGGCCATCACCAATCATTCTATATGACAAATGCTCCCTCTAACAACCCCACACTATCACCCCTTACCCCAAAATGTTTCAGTTTAATCTCTCCCATTCTAGGTTCCCATGCCTCCCCTAATCCCACTCGAAGCAGCCCTGAGAGACCTCACCCATTATCTCTCCATACTACCCCCCAAAAGTTTCACTGCCCCAACACTTCACCACTATTTTGTTTTGTTTTTCTTATTAACATAAGAAGACAGGAATGTCAGGCCTCTGAGCCCAAGCCTGCACATATATATACATCCAGATGGCCTGAGGCAACTGAAGAACCACAGAAGAAGTGAAAGTGGTCAGTTCCTGCCTTAACTGATGACATTACCTTGTGAAATTCCTTCTCCTGGCTCAAAAGCTGCCCCAATGAGCACCTTGTGACCCCTGCCCCTGCCTGCAAGAGACTGTAATTTTGACTGTAATTTTCCACTACCTACCCAATCCGATAAAACTGCCCCACCCCATCTCCCTTTGCTGACTCCTTTTTTGAACTCAGTCTGCCTGCACCCAGGTGATTAAAAAGCTTTATTGCTCACACTAAGCCTGTTTGGTGGTCTGTTCACACGGACACGCATAACAATGTGTATAACAAATACACCAGAAGACCTGGGTTCAAATAGGAAGCTCTGCCATTTACTAGCTGTTTAATCTTGGGCAAGTTACCTACTCATAGTAATCTTTTATTGAGCCCTTGCTATATGCATCTATAGACTGCAGGCATCCTTTTGTGTGATACCACAAATTATCTTATTACATGCTGTTTTATTAGTTTTATTCTCTTATTTTACACCCCGACAACGCTATGAAGTAGATTCCTTGATTATCCCCAACTGAGGCACAGAAGAATTAACTTCCCAGTGACACAAAAGTCAAGGTGAGACTCGAATTGAGTACCCTGATCAAAGGCCCAGGGGTTTGATCATTAGGCTTTACTTGCTTCTCTGAGTTTTGATTTTTCTCATCTGGAAATGGAAATCACAGTAATTAATCTCTCAGGTTTGGTACAAGAATTGAAAGACAAGTTACATAAAAGAAATCATTATTGTCACTATTCTGTTTTCTCACACTCCCAAATCAAAAGCCAGGAGAGTGCTTTTATTTCAAACCATTCCTTTGTCCCCCAGATCCAGTCTCCGCCATATTCTACTACTCTCTTCCCAATATCTTTAAGACTTACTCATTCTTCTCCATTTTTGTTTCTCCAATTTTATTAGTGAGAGTACCCACTACTTTTTATATTATAATTTCAATAACTGTGTCATTCTTTTTCTTCCTCCAGCCTTTCCTTGCCCAGATCCAGCCTTCTGACACTATCTGATTAATATGCACCAAACTCCATATTTTTATTGCCATGGGTCATTCTTCATTGCTTATGGGATAAAGATATTCCTGTATCTTAACCCTGGTATTTACGACTTTGGGTCTCTTGGTCCAGTTTTACAGATTCAAACTCATTTTCCAGCAGAATCTAATGGAATTTAGGAAAAAGGGGGCATTTCCTTATCTATTAAGTATCTGATATGCTAGGCACTGCTTGTATTTGGTGGGGAAAACAGACTTAGGTATAGATCCTATGAAGGGAAGACCAGAGGCACAAACATCAAATAAATGCATACTTAGTCAATTACAATTATAAAGGAGGGCTGGTGTAGGAGTGAAAACTAACCTAGTATAGAGGTTCAGAGAAAGTTCCCTGAAGCAACATAAAACCCTTCGTTCTCACCTTCACGGAATTGTTCATTCTCTTCCTTTCCTTACAAAACTCCTCACTCTTATCCATGCAAATCCAAGTATCCTATTAGTTTTTTTTTAAGGACACAGCTTAAGTCCTATTTATGCTATTAAGCTTTACCTAACTTCTCTAGCCCCCAAAAATTTTTCTTTTTTTTTTTTTTTTTCAAAAAATCTTAGTGCATTGATGGTTCTTTGTTCCTGTATCACACTTGATTATGTAATAGATTATGAACTTTACAGTCACTGTAACTTGATTATCTATGTTTTTACCTAAGAATCCTGTGTTCTTTTCCTTTAGATTCCATATGATGCTATAATAAATAAATATTTGCTTAACAAATAGCTGAGTGTTTTGGGGTGTGCACATCTAGGTGCTAGAAATCTATGTAACAAAAGCAAGGACTGCAATCATGGCTGTAATATGTTGAGCAACCTTCCTAAAGCTTATGATTAACCTAATTCCACTCTTGTTCATTTGCTTTCAGTTTTATTTGAGCTAAAATTTAATACTCTTTGCACTAACATTGCAGAAAAACTGATTGCTTATTGTTCTGGAAGTTTGGCTACGTTAATACTACCTAATGTTAACAAATTCCATAAAATCCCTAAAGCTAAACCTGACTATGAAATACACTGGTCCCTGTTATATACCTTCTGGATTTTATATTTAATGCCAAATTTCCACATAAACCCAAAGATAAATCAACAAAATAAAGACCTTAAATTTCAGTTCTTGGATATGTCTCTGAAAGGAATGTAATGTGCTTAATAAAGATCTATAATTTTTTTCCCCTGATTTTCAGAGCTCTGCTCATCATAAAACCTAAAAACAGCTAATCAAAGCTAACAGGATTCAGTGGAGGTAAGTGAAGTTTTCACAGGAGTTAGGTTCAATTTTGGTCCAAAATTTTTCCAGAATAAACCATGTTACAGCTGTGTAGAGAGGTGTATGAAAGTTTAGGTATGCCATGTGGCATCATAATTCATTTGTTTCTCTTTGTGGGTTAAATGTCAAAGTACAAGACTACTCAAATGGGAGGAATTCCAGCTGATCCACACTTATCCCAGCCCCCACACCCCCTACGATATTACCACACTTGAAAAGACTATGTTCAAAACAATGATTCAACAATAGGAAGTTCATTTGCCATAGAATCCTTCTGTGTGGTTATCAAAAAGCTTCTCAAACTCCAGGAGTTCCATCTCTTCTGTATTCAGAATATCTAACTTCTGCCCTTTGAACATGGTGCCCTTTCAGCAAACATGACAAAATAATAACCTGCACAAAAGGCAACCACTCCGGATTGTATTCCCTTTTTCCACTGACTTGTAAGTAAATTTGAACAGATTTCTTTAAACTTCCAGCCTTCAATTACTGTTGCACCAAATTCATTCATTTGTTCAACAAATATTTGTTAGGTGACTAAGTACCAGGCAATATTCCAGAGAGTAATTCTGTTAGCTGTGCCAACAGCAAGGTGAGCATCTCTACAGACATGAGTGACTCCGATTGACAGATAGCATAGAGAGTAGAAAGAAGAAATGGGAAGTAAGAACAAATTAAATCTTGCTTCAACACTTAGTGAGGCCTGTCACTAAAATCTTTGAAAGTAAATGTCTCCATCTGTAAAACAGTAATAGCTCAAAAGCATTTAATGAGTGCCTCAATGTGCAGGCCCTGCTGGGTACTAGGAATTCAGTTTGGCCCAAAGCAGATAAGGACACTGCCATGATGGGGCTGAATATTGCAAGCATGTTTATGCCCTTTGTTATTGCACCATTGAATCTTACTAGACTGTGTGGTGCTTTTAAAATGTGTCCACAGAATCTTTGGCACTTTTCGTTTCAAAAGGTGGAACCTAATTCCCTTAAATATGAATCAGGCTGAAGCGCCTATTCTCATGAATAGAATGTGGCAGTGTGATGCTCTAAGGCATTTAAGGGCAGGACAGAAAAAGGATAGTTTCTGCCTATCTTGGATTGCTTGCTCTGGGGAAAGCCAGTCACCCTGTCTTGAGGACACTCAAGTAGCCTCAAGGCCCAGTAGGGGAGAAGCTGAGGCCTCCCACCAACTGTCAGTGCCAATGCACCAGCCACGTGAGCTATCCACCTTGGAAACAGATCTTCCAGCCCTACTTGAGTTGTTGGATGACTGACGTCCTAGCCCAAATCCTGACTGCAAGCTCATGAGACACGCCAAGGCAAAGCCATGTGGCTAAGTCACTCTTTAATTTCTGACCCTGGCTGGGTGCAGTGGCTCAGGCCTATAATCCCAGCACTTTGGGAGGCCGAGGCGGGCAGATCACAAGGTCAAGAGATCGAGACCATCCTGCCCATCATGGTGAAAACCCATCTTTACTAAAAATACAAAAATTAGCTGGGCATGGTGGCACGTGCCTGTAATCCCAGCTACTTGGGAGGCTGAGGCAGAAGAATCGCTTGAACACAGGAAGTGGAGGTTGCAGTGAGCCGAGATCACACCACTGCACTCCAGCCTGGCGACAGAGCAAGACTTTGTCTCAAAAAAAAAAAAAAAAAAAAAAAATTCTGACCCCTAGAAAATGGAGGATGATAAATGTTTGTTTATTGTTGTTGCCACTAAATTTTGATGGGCAAGTTGTTATAGAGCAATAGATAACTAATACAGCCTGTGATGTAAACATCTGGATGGATATAAACAATTATGGTGGAAAACTTCACAAACTTCCTTTAGTTTACCTCCCATGCTGGAAAACACAAAATTAAATAACTCTTCACAGACTTCCAATGTTTCCATTACTACAGGATAAAATCTAGACTCCTAGTCTAGTATTCAAAACCCCACATGATGAAACCCCACTCAAATTGATCTTTTTTTGTTTTCTTTTTTTTTTTTTAGAAACAGGGTCTTACTCTCTCTTTCCCAGGCCTGGAATGCAGTGGCACAATCATGGCTCACTGCAGCCTCGACCTCCCAGGTTCAAGTGATCTTCCCAACTCAGCCTCCCAAGTAGCTGGCACCACAGGCACATACCACCACATATGACTAATTTTTTATTTTTATTTTTTTTGTAGAGATCGTATCTCCCTCTGTTTCCCAGTCAACTCTCAAGCAAAACACTCTACTTTGGCTAATCTACCTATTTTTAGCCAGTTATGCCTGAGAAGCTCTGCCTCCAAGTTCTTGATCATGCCACTTCCGCCTCTTGAAAGCCACTTCCTCTTTTTGCATATTGACTGTTTTCCTTCCAAGATGAATTTAATCCTGAAGTAATTCTTGATTACCCTAATTCACAGCAATCTTTTCCTTTCTAAACATCCAGTAGTTTTCATTGCCAGTGCTGCCTACTTAATATTTATTTTCTATCTGCACAATTGTGACATGTCACTATTAATAAATATTTGAGTTCCCATTATGTGCAAAGTACTGTGCCAAGATCTATACTTAACATTTTTACTTTAATTACATTTAACTTTTTGTTTTTAAAAATATATTATGGCCCGTAATCTATCTTGTGTGTTTCTTCACTTTACAATTCGATTGTAAGCAACTTGAGGTCAGAACACAGTCCTGCTCTTTACAGTCCTAGGCACATCCTTGTAGAATATAAATCTCCAGAAGCATCTTTTTTTTACCATCTCCACATAGGGCAGCAATTTCAAAATAATGAAAAGATTTTGACAGTTCTCATTCTTTTGATAGTTATGAAGCCAGAAGTGCAGTGTTATAAAGCTAGAGTGGGAAGCGCTTGTTTGCATGGACCTGGGTTCCCTGGGCATGTAACTCATCAATGAAGTCATCTTGGAAAAACACCAATTCAGGAAATTGTGAACACGTCCTTCCTTAGACACTGCTCCAACAGGACTCTCTGAGAGGAGGTTTGCTCCTCTTTTCAGCTGTCCTAAAAATGTGTCTTCAATATAAGACATGAAGAATGGTGTAAGACTTCTGATATCCTGAGGACCACAGTGAAAGACTGAATGCTGAAAAGGATAGGATGCTGGCAGCCACTGAAAGCCTGCAAGCTAACTCAGGTGAAAGCAAGTTCTTCTCTGTGATTATTCAAAGAATTAAATCCATTCTCTGGTTTGTTTTCACAGTGATGAGCAAGTCAAAAATGCACACTGATCTAAAATTATTTTTAAGTTGAAAAGAAAGGAAAAAGTAGTTCACAAACTTGAAGTAGCATAAGAATCACCTGGTGAGTTCTTCAAAATTTAAACTCTCTGGTCCTTAACACCATCCCACTCACCACCACCTCCAACTCCACCTCCACCTCCAGATGCCAAATCAGAAAGCCTAGGGTAATACTCTGCCATCTCTCTATTTCAGCATCGTTTTGATTGAGGTAGAGTAGCTGGGTACATATGTTTGTCAATCTCCAAAATAGAGAAAAGACAAAAGAAAAATACTGGTAATAGCATGTGATTTCTGTATTATTTTCTCCTTAATTTGCTCCATTTTCACTTCCCAAATTTCTCCTAAACTGTGTAAATCTTATTTTGGACAATTTGAAATTAGAGGGTTATGGCTAACCTTGCATTGAAAACCTTCATAGTATAAAGAGTAATTCTCTATTTTTAAAAGAAATCTGGATTTTAAAAATCTGAAAAGAAAACGGAGGATTGAAGAATGGGGTGTTTTAAAAGCCTAAGGAAATAGCTAGCTCTGATAGAGAAGTACACAGATTTCTTTTAACCTCAGTTACTATTTCTCTTGGGCAATCAAGAGATCATGAAAAAGAAGACTGAAGTGGAAGTCTTAACACCAGAATTCCCAATCCAGCCACCAGCTCCTGCTCCTTAAAACCATCTCCCACACAGCTGCAGGAACACCTTCTAAGCTATTGTCTAGTCCCAATGGTCCTGTTGTATTTGTTTGTACACACGTGTGTGCGTGTGTGCCTATGTATGTGTATTTGCAAGTATTTGGTAAATGCATAGAAAAAAGTCCTAGCAAATGTACACTGAAATGTTAACAATGGTTCTCTTTAGAGGGTGAGATTATGCAGGACTTCCATGTTTTACAGTATACCACTCATATCTCATTATTTAATTTTTAATAATGAGCATGTATATCTAGAGTCAGAAAAATCTCTAAACATTTTAAAATAAAACTAATTTAGTTAAAAAAAAATCCAATGGCTTCTCATCACCTTTAAAATAAAATCTAGGCCTGATGCGACGGCTCACACCTGTAATCTGTCCCAACACTTTGGGAGGCCGAGGTGGGTGGATCACTTGAGGTCAGGAGTTTGAGAACAGCCTGGCCAACATGGTGAAACCCTGTCTCTACTAAAAATACAAAAATTAGCTGGGCATGATAGTGTGCACCTGTAGTCCCAGCTACTTGGGAGGCTGAGACAGGAGAATTGCTTGAACCCGGGAGGCAGAAGTTGTAGTGAGCCGAGATCACACCACTGTGCTCCAGTCTGGGTGACAGTGCAAGACTCTGTCTCAAAAAATAGAAACAAAGTCTAATACTTTTGGTTTGGACCAAACAGCCTTATCTCTCAGTACTCAACAAGCATCTTCTTCTTTCAGGCAAAAGAGATTCCAAATTCCTGGCACATCTAACTCTTTCACATTCTGTGTCCTCACTCACGTAAGCTGCTTTCTGGAAGAAATGGAACGACATTGGTTACCTAACTGACAAACTCCTACTCATTCTTCAAGACTCATGCTAAGTCTTAGCACTGAACTCCACATTGAAGCTAAGAAAAAAGAAAAGTTGGTAACCCTGATCCTGTTTTTACTTTAAATATTGATATTTTATTCATCATAAGGTTTTGTATTAATTTTGATTTTGTAAAATACTCTCTTGAACTATTATTGATCTTGATCACTGAGTTTTTTCAAACCCTCTAATTTTGTACTGCACTTGCCTTGGTCCCAGGCAAAGTTGCTGGCTCCAGCTTCTTTGCTTCTGTCTTGGACCTACCTCCACTGTGGAATTTTTCACGTTTCAATAGTTTCTGATATACTTATTGCTCTCTTATAGACTTGATTGCTGTGAGGGGTCATGGCTTTCTTAATCAGTGCTAATAGATGCAACAGGTGCCCTTTAAATATGTGTTGATGGCAAGAATAAATGTGAAACTTTAATAATGTCTCTTAAAATTTCTTATTTTTGTTGTCATTTTTGAGATGGAGTTTCACTCTTGTTGTCCAGGCTAGAGTGCAATGGTGTGATCTCAGCTCACTGCAACCTCTGCCTCCTGGGTTCAAGCAATTCTCCTGCCTCAGCCTACCGAGTAGCTGGGATTACAGGTGCCCACCCCCAGGCCCAGCTAATTTTTTGTATTTTTAGTAGAGTTGGGGTTTCACCATGTTGGCCAGGCTGGTCTTGAACTCCTGACCTCAGGTGATCCACCCAGCTCAGCCTCCCAAACTGCTGGGATTATAGGCATGAGTCATGGCACCTGGCCCCATAAAGTCTCTTAAAATTTCTGAGCCTCAGTTTCCTCATCTGACAAATGATGACAAGATACTAGATTATCTTCATGATACTCAAGGATAGGTACTATACTCTATACATATATAGTATAAATAATACAGTATAGAAAATAATGTCCAACACTTTTATAGCTCTTACCATATAGCAGGCACTAATCTAAGTATACCAAGGTTTTGTTTAGCTTAGTTTTGTTTTGTTTTTGCTATTTACTTTTCAGATCCAGGTAAATCTGACATTAGCCAGGCATGTTGGCTAATGTAACCTGTAGTACCTGTAACCCCAGCTACTCAGGAGGCTGAGGCAGGAGAATCACTTGAACCCGGGTGGCAGAGGTTGCAGTGAGCCAAAATTGCGCCACTGCACTCCAGCCTGGGTAACAGAGAGAGACTCCATCTCAAAAAAATATATATGTTATAAAGATATTATAAATATTCAGGCATTCATCTTTACTTATCGGATAGACTTGGGCATTAGCACTCCCTATCTGACAGGAGGCCCTGTCTGACAAAAGGCCCTCGGCTCTTATGAAGGAAAGAGAAAAGGAGTAAAAACCAAGAGACATTTGTATGGCCAATTTCACTGAGACAATCACCTTGGGAAGCTTGCCAGGTAGACCACACAATGTGGGGATGATACAGGATGAAGAGAAAATACCCTTCCTTACTCTTAATTTTTCTACTTGTTAAAATTAAGTTTTATTGTACTTCAGATATTTCCTATTCTCTGATGCAATTCTGTATACTGAGCCTAAGAGGGTATTAGTTGAGAAATCTTGTCGTCATGTTAGCTGGAATTAGGGCGTGGTCATCCACATTGCATGAGAATCAGGCCAGGATCTGGGGGAGATGGACCACTGGCAGCAGGAGCTGTAGTCATCCCTGTGAGTGACTGCAGCCGTGTCCACATCTCCCTCCCCTCTGCGTGCTTCAGGCAGCTCTGCACGGGACACTGGAGGAAACAGGGTCCCAATCAAATCCCAATCTCAGTTTCTATGGCTTCCACAGAATTTATCTCCGTGGTGGTATTTGAAGGGTCAGTAATGTTTCCCAAAATGTCACTGACTACAATCTGCTGATGGAGGAAGTACAAGATGGGTCTTTGGCCGTGAAATTCAAAAGTTGTTCCAAAATTTTCTGAAACTTCTTAAGCAAGAAGCAGGCGGTTTAATTCTCCTACACAAAAATCTCTCCTACATATTTGGAACTCTTTCATATTTGTGATGGAAATTCCCAGGTGGATCTAGCTGGGAAGGAGTGATGGGGCTTTACATTCATTTTCTTTCCCCCCATATGGGCATTACAGACATTATTTTGATCCCATAGTCAGATTTACCTGTATCTGAAAAGTAAATAGCAAACCAAAACAAACTAACTCCTTGTCCCTTACCCATCTCAGACTCACATCGAGTATTTTTTACTATCTATCATTGGGTGAATTTTGTAATCCAGTCCCCCATATCAGTCTTCCAAATTGTATCAGATTCTGACCTGTTGCATTCCGACTTTGTTCCCTATTAGGAATCATGCAGTACCTTGTGAGTACGGTGGTATGATGTGCTTTCTGCTATTAATGTACTATCCATCCAATGAGTGAGTCAAGATTGAAGCATCAAACACTCAAAGACCATTATAAGCCAATACTTCAACCAGAGACATAAAAAGGAAAATTGATTGGGGTTTGAGTGATCAGACAACGCTAAATGGGAACGCCTTGGATGTGAGCTTGGCTTTTAACTGACATTCATGGGGAGATATAAGGACATGCATCAACGTGGGAGTGAGAATGAGAGGTGTGGAGGACATTCAGACACTTACTCCTTAAGCACAGGCATTCTACTGCAGAACAGCATGAACACAAAGTTGGAAGAATCCTGAATTTGAAGGTCTTGAAAGTCAATGAGAAGGTGAAACCTAATGGGCTCAAACAGTATTTTAGGAAGATTATTTGATGATGAAACATGGAAAGAGTTGGAGGTAGGGCCTACACACATGCGCGCGCGTGTGCACACACACACACACCCATGCACACACTTTTACACAGTCACAAAGCTATGGAAGCAATCCAAGCATGAGACAATGGGATCTTGAACCAAGGGGTAGCAGGAAGGATGGAAGGGCAGAGTAACTCTGGGACACATTGCACAGATGGATTCTGACTTGCATGCCAGCGGTTATGGGAGGTAAAGGAAGGGAGTAGTCAAAGATGATTCAGATGTTTCTAACCTGAAAGACTAACTAGTGTTGCTGGAACTCATGAGAATGCAGAAAATGGATTGGGCAATCCACAGCAAAAGACAAATGATGATGAATTCTGAGCTTCTCAGAACAACAACAACAAAAATCCTATGTAAATTTTGAGCCAATCAAGATAGCAAACAAAATTATTTCCTGTGGGTCCCTCAGTTTTCATCATTAGATCATGGGTGTGCAGGAGAGCAGGGTGCAGCCTGGAATCCTGCACTCATGCCCTTGTCCTCACTTCCCTGAAAACACACCACAGGAAAAGTCAGCAGCAAGAGCGACGCCAGAACACACCTCACTCCTCTGACTTTCACAACCCTCATCAGTGAGATGCCCCGCAGGCTCTTTCAACATGAGGACTGTACAATAGCTCCTCTTACCAATTCAGGCACTGGAGTCATAACAACATGCATGGATCCCACAAACCACTTGCTGATCAACAATTTCAATCTTCCTTCTCACTTTTTTTTTCCCAGAGCTACTAACAAGTAGAAAAACAACTTGAGTTCATGTTTACAGCAATGCTCAATATATGATAGTGCTAATAAGTGGTATGAGGAAGAAAAATGAGTTACTGTAATGAACCAGACCTCAGGACCGCCATTGGTGGCACCCATGACCTAAATAAAACCACCTGTCTGCAGGTATCTTGTTCAAAAATCCAGGCTCCAGCACATAATAACCATGTGAACATTGGTAAATTACTTAACGCATTTTTCTGTCTCAATTTTCTCATCTTTAAAATAGGGACAATCCTATTGCATGGCCCAAAGAAATGATGTGAGTATTAACTAAGGCATGCAAAGTACTCAGCCCAGTGTCTGACACATAGCAAAGCGTTCAATAAATGTTCTTCCCTGTTATTACTTTTATGCATCCCTGAAGATAAAGGGTATACTTTGGAGGCAAAAAAAAAAAAAAGTCATGCCGAAAATGTTGGACATCCTTGCATTTACCAAAGCTGTTGAATAACATCTAGATGGGTGTTATTTAGTATAACTCTGTGATAATATAAATCTGGATATAATTCAGTTCGTGGATGGCTCCTGCCTTCCACCAGCCCTGATTTTCAAATGTGAGATGGGCTGAACTTCTTATCTGCAGAGAGCCCAGGAATGTTAGAAAGTGACAGCCTTGGGATAGTTGGGGCTTAATGCAATGTATGGTCATATTTGCACGGTACGATTTCCATTGTACTTTTAGAGGTATTTAGGGAACAATAGAAAAACATTGTTTTTCAGTAACTTCACAAAAGTGTGACTCCTTATTTGACATGACTACTTTTGTTTGGAGTCTACTTATCTCATTCTGTCAGGGTTTTACTGTACTTGAAAAATAGTTGCATAGTGATTAGGGACGGCTTCCCTGGATATTCATGGGTATGTATGTATTAAAGGGAGACAAAATAAGCTTGCTGCATGTTACAGCTTGGCTTAGTCTAAGTGTGTCTTGTGGAGATTTGTGCTGTTTTGTTGGCCCTTGTTCCTAAACAGGGTTTTTTGGCTTTAACATTTGCCTCTTGACAAGCTGCTGCATGTGGAGATTGTAAGAGATTGAAACTACTTCAAACTTGGCACCTCAGCTCATTTCTTCCCTGTTTGAATGAGAAGAATTAGGGCCTGCCTGCCAGGCTTAAAAGGTTTTCTTTACCTGGGATTTATTATTTGCAGAGGCTAGTTACCTAAGCCGTTTGTTGCAACACAAAAGGGAGTGAGTGAAGTCAGGTGATGTCAGGAATATGTATGTTATCTGGACCAGCACCCCTGGTGTCAGGGATTGCAGCTGGTTTCCTCTCATCAAAAATATAGACTTCTCCAGATGCCCAACAATCAAAAACACTATGAAGGGAATCCTTTAAGTTGCTAATTATAATTGTTCTAAATGAGTTATCAAGTCCTACAGACCTGGACCTGCCTGGCTCCTCTGGGAGCAGAATGTACCCACAGTATTACAGAAGTTGTTGTGGGATCCTTGCACGTTGTCATGACTCCAGTGCCTGAATTGGTAAGAGGAGTTATTGTACAGTCCTCATGTTGAAAGAGCCTGCGGGGCATCTCACTGATGAGGGTTGTGAAAGTCAGAGGAGTGAGGTGTGTTCTGGCGTCGCTCTTGCTGCTGACTTTTCCTGTGGTGTGTTTTCAGGGAAGTGAGGACAAGGGCATGAGTGTAGGATTTCAGACTGCACCCTGCTCTCCAGCACACCCATGATCTAATGATGAAAACTAAGGGACCCACCACGACCGAGTTTCATCTAGAGGTGGATTCTAGAGTTTCATCTTCGCTTCTCTATTGGCCCACTAGCACGGTAGCCCACAAGTGATTTTAACTCTATTAAAGAGGACCTAATTTCTATGATACTTCAGCTACAATGATTCATGAAGAATTAGTTGGACACAGGTAGCATTGACTACAACTCTTAATACATACATTGGAATGCACCTACTCCCCATATTTCTTGATTTCATAATCGAGACAAAGCAGGGGTGCTTCTATTCCTAGTTTCTAATTTTAGTTCACTTTTACAAAATGTAAATGATGCAATGTGAAAAATTAGTACTGACTAACAGATGTAAGAAATGTGAGTTCATGAGCTTAAAACCAGATTCTGGAGCCAGACTGCTTGGTTTCAAATCCTGACACCACTACTTATTAACTGTACCATCTTGGTCAAGTTACTTAATTTCTCTGTGCGTTAGTTTTCTTAACTGTGAGATGAATAATACAGTCACCACCTTACTAAGTGTCTGGTATACAGTATGAGATCAAGAAATATCTTTATTATGATGAATTATTGGCCAATTATAATCTTTCAGCATAAAAGACATATATGAGAAACAAAGAAAAACAAGAGCAATTTAAAAAACAGGATAAAAGCATCTAAATCCAAACTGACATCTCAAAGTTATTCTCTTTCTACCACAAAAGCAGGGGAAAAGGCCAGGTTTGGTGGCTCACGCCTGTAATCCCAGCACTTTGGGAGGCCAAAGTGGGTGGATCACGAGATCAGAAGATCGAGACCATCCTGGCTAACACAGTGAAACCCCGTCTCTACTAAAAATACAAAAAAATTTAGCCGGGCCTGGTGGCAGGCACCTGTAGTCCCAGCTACATGGGAGGCTGAGGCAGGAGAATGGTGTGAACCTGGGAGGCGGAGCTTGCAGTGACTTGAGATCGCGCCACTGTACTCCAGCCTGGGTGACAGAACGAGACTCCGTCTCAACAAAACAAAACAAAACAGAAATAAATTACTATTTAAATGTAAGGAATTATTTATTCTAGCACCAAGAGTTCAAACGCTTTCCACTAACTGAATTAACATTTTCTTTTGAATTAGCCAATTGCTCATGATTCATGTAAATTCTGCTATGGTTCTCATCTGATTTCTTAGAACTGGGTGATTCAAAAACACTAATTATTTTTAAAAGTCACTAACTTTTTACTCTCTTTACAAAATAACTCAGCATTGTCTTCTTTTACATAGCAAATTACCGCAATTTTTGTGAAATACAATCTAATTTACAGAAATTTGATTTACAAGAAGCTTTTTAGGAGATGGCTGCTTTGTGAAGCAAGAAGCATCTGGTTTGACTTTTCCTCCTCTTTTAAGAAAACTGGCTTCACAGGGAAAAAACAAAAATGAAAACAGCATTTGTCAAACCACTGGGGTTAAAACCCCTTCAGTTTTGAGGACTTTTCTTAGTCCTTTCTACTTTTTCATTCTGGATCCAAAAGAAAATAACGGAGTATCAGGCATTCTGCCCATTTTACAATTTGACAGTTACTAAATGTAACTGAAAGAGCACTAATTAGAGAACAATCTTCTCTTGAACTAAATGTGTTGACACACTTACACCACTCAAATATCAGCCCTAAAGAGAGAGAAGAGATGTGCATACTACTCTGGATTTTCATTTGTTTGGTTGATCAAATACAAGACTACGGTTTCCATTACAAAAGTGAAGAATGATGTAGCACTAGGTTGCTGCTTGTTTGTGTTGTGCATATCATGGCAAAATGTATGAAATGAATAATTCATGGGTCAAAATTTTAAAAAGGCTAAAATATTTTCTGGCTTCTACAAGCTTCATATTTTTCTACATAATATTACAAACTCAACTTTCTGACCAACTTGAAAATCTAGCGTAAAAAACACACAAATTGTTCGTATTGATCCTTCCAAGTGAAAACACTATACAAAAAAAAAAAAAAAAAAAAAATTCAAATGAAACACTAAAGTGGTACCAAAATAAATTTTAACTAGAATCTGAAAATTAGGGAAAGAAACAAATTCCATTTACTTACACGTTGGTTTTGCTGTTGGAGGAAATTTGGTCCGGGTAATAGCCAAAATTATGAAAATAATAACTGGCCATAAGATCAAGACAAGTGTCCAAAGCTGCAACATAATGGTAGAAAAAATGGTTAGTTTTATTGTTGAACCAAAGATTTTTAAGACCTGACTACAAAAAATGTGTCATACTATAATATTTCAACACAAGCTGAATATTTTACCAACTGTAGATATTATTAATAAAAAATGAATGATTTAATATGTAAAAGACCTGTAAATGCACAGAAGAATGATTTTTCCAGGCTTAAAACCATGAAATAATCTTCTGAAGACTTCTTTTGGATCACCTCTTGTGACTGCCCCAATCATGATTATATTAAAATTAAACCTGATTGGTTACTTCATTCCTTAAAAATCATTTAGAATTTCCCACTTCCCTTGGATAAGACACAATGTTCTAAACAGGGCATACAGAACCCAAAGTAATTTCAACCTATCCCTATTTTAGCCTTTTCAATGTCAGCATTCTACGCTCAGTCATAAAGACTGGTGTGTGACATGGGTCATGACCGATAAATAATGTTGAATAAATGAACCTAAGAATGAACCAATGGAGAAATAATTGAGTCAATGAGTGAAGGAGTGAAAAGGAACTTCAAGTCCCATGTAGTCCCACATACTCCTTAATGTCTTGCGTGTCTGCTTCTATCATAGAACTTACAGTGTTATAGTCAATGATTTTTTTTGCCCACTTCCCAAATAAACTGGCCATTCATTTATGGTAGGGGCAGCGTCTTATTGATACCTAAATTTCTACCACTAGATGAAAACTAGATGCTCAAAAACACATACTGCATTGAAATTGCTTTTTTTTTTTTTTTTTTTTTTGAGATAGAGTCTTATTCTATCGCCCAGGCTTGGAGTGCAGTGGCACGATCTTGGCTCGCTGCAACCTCTGCCTCCCAGGTTCAAGCAATTCTCTCCCTCAGCCTCCTGAGCAGCTGGGATTACAGGCACCCGCCACCATGCTTGGCTAATTTTTGTATTTTTATTAGATACGAGGTTTCACTATCTTGGCCAGGCTGGTCTTGAACTCCTGACCTTGTGATCCACCTGCCTCGGCCTCCCAAAGTGCTGGGATTACAGGTGTGAGCCACCGCACCCGGCCTGAAATTTCTATTAGAGAATTTCACTTTAAGTACTTTATGAGCTTGTTTTCCTCCCCATGTATATATGATTCAGTTTGAAAAACACTAACTGCTTAGTATTTTACAGATCTATATAATTGGCTCCAGAACCACAAAAAACACATATTCACAAGAACATTAACTGTGATATGCAAATAGTTATGGTGCTCAAACCACACCACAGGGACAAATTTTGCATATACTTAATAAAGTGAAACTTGGAACTGCGTTTCTGTATAGTTTTGTGGTCAGATTTACCTTTCCTCTCCTACTTTTCAGAGACAATTTGCTTCAGCCAAATCTCAAACAATCTACCTAGAGCTCTTCCATTCACCAAAGCAATCCAAATCCCATAAATTACTGATCCTTAAATAACTCCTAATGTACATTTGCTACTAAAATCCCCATTGCGCATCCAAGAGTGCTGCTCTCCTCGCTGGTAGGCCTGTCTCACCAGCTTCTTAGACTTTGGGTATAAGGGTAAGTTTTCAAAAATGGAAGTTCACTATAGATCCAAGGAATCCTGAGGCAATCAGTTTGATCAGAGCTTGAAAAGCACCCATACAGACTGAACAAGTTAATCTAAAACAGCGATTCTCAAACACTCGGGTGGACTCCAAATCAACTTGGGATCTTGTAAACATACAGATTATAGTTCAGAAGGTCTGAGGTGGGGGCTGAGATTCTACATTTCTAAGAAGCTGCTGGGTAGGTGATGCTGATGCAGCTGATCCATGGGCTGCACCTTGAGGAGAGTGGATGTAGATGTATGCCACCCTGCCTATCTAACAGGAGTGTTCACAAAGTCCTGGAATATTTTTGTTGGAAAATTTCTTTGGGATCACCTAATGAAGAGAATTCAGGACGTTTGTAAATTTGAATGGGAGAAAAAGAGGTTATATATTTATTTTCTCTAGCTTGTTATTAACATTTAGTATTTCCATTAATGACGAATGTAGGGAATGAACCACAGTGTTGTTAGAAGTACCTGTGACTTTGTCACTAATAGAAATTATGGATATTTAAAAATCACATTAGAGTGGTTGCAGATACCTTAAAGTGCTATTTATACTCATTACTACATTAAAATTAGGTATGAATTCACCACTAGACCTTTATTTAATACATAATAAGGAGACACACATATTACCATATCATAAATTTGCTTTTTTTTCTTTGAGACGGAGTCTTGCTCTGTCGCCAGGCTGGAGTACAATGGTGCGATCTCAGCTCACTGCAACCTCTGCCTCCTAGGTTCAAGCAATTCTCCTGCCTCAGTCTCCAGAGTAGCTGGGACTACAGGCGTGTGCCACCATGCCCAGCTAATTTTTGTATTTTTACTAGAGTCAGGGTTTCACAATGTAGACCAGGATGGTCTCGATCTTTTAATCTCGTGATCTGCCCGCCTTGGCCTCCCAAAGTGCTGGGATTACAGGCGTTAGCCACCATGCCCAGCCAAATTTGTTTTTTTAATACTCTGATAACTGAATTTCAGTATAATTGGTTTTATTTATAATCCTTTTTATTTTGTTTTACATGATGAATTTTAAAACATTATTCTTAAAGAGGCTGTAGGTTTGAACAGACTGCCAAAGTCATCCTAAGCTCCTGTAATCTGATCCAACTCTTATTTTGTATTTTCCAGGTGCAGAAAGTTAGCATAACTTGTCCAAAGTCATATATCCAATTGTGAGGCAGAGCAGGGAACAAGGATCTGAATCCCAAGATATATAGGAGGCCAGAATTTTTTTTTAATATAATTATCGTACTGTTCTGAGCAGCAAATAAGAAAGCATTACAGAAATTATATTGCAAAAATATGAGTGCTACAGAAATGTAAGATGTGTTATTATTCTAGCCTCATCTCTGATTTATTTCGAAATTAGAGATTGTTCTTTAAAGATCCTGGATACAAGGTATCATCTTTATTTTATGTTTCTCATTTGAAATGTAGAGTAGAAAGAATTAAGGTTAAAAAAATTAATGTTTGTGGATATATCAGTTTTGTATTTGAGGCCATAGTTATTCTTTAAGGAAAGTATTCATCTGAGTAGGCGTGATACCCCATAGCTACTTTTAGGAACATCTATTCATTTTCTATGGCAACTTCATGAGAATTCAGTGACTGAGATCAACTATAGCAACATATCCACATTCAGATAAGGGGCATATATTATATGGTATATTTAAGTTGTCTTTTGCTTGATCTAATTTGTTGATTTCATGAAGATGTTTTGGTGAGTTTTAAAATTAATTTTAAACATCTTTTGAATCCAGACAAAAATGTAATATATACCAGAGATGTTTAAGGCATTTTAGACTCTGTTGAAGGCAAAAACCACAGCCAGCCTATAAACAAATCTATTATTACAAGATTTCCCTGGGATTTCAGGTCAGAGAGAGGTTTAGAGAACATTTCTGCATACCGCATTTTAGAGGGATAATAAATACAAAACCCTCTATACTGTGGTCTCACCAATGTTAAGCTTGACAGGTTAATCACAAAAGCAAGAAATAAATAAAATTTAAATTTTCATAGCAGCAGTGTTGTTCACAACACCATTTTAAATATGATTATAAGCAACCTAGAAGCAAATGCAGTGTCAAGGATTCAAACTCTAAACCAATGAGCCATGATTTTTTTTCTGTTTGTTTAGAGAAAGGGATAATATATTAATTTTACACATATAGACATAGGAGCTACTTGAGATGCCTGAGGAAAACAGTGTTTAAAGGTTTCATATTTTTGCTTAGAGTGTAATTATTTTCCACTGTCTATACATCTCCTTGGCATTCCACCACCCTATACTCTTGGCATCAAAGGGTATGTGCCCACTAAATAGTTTATAATTCCTCAGTGGGCCAGGGCATTTGTATCCTTTTATTTCTCCAGGATTTATTTTCTACTCAGATGTACCATTCTGTTCTCTTTTTCTTCTTCTTTTCCTGAAAAATTCAATCCAAAAGTCCATAGGTAGGTCCTAGCAAGGTAAGTGTACATACTAGTACTTGGGGATCCACAGCGACCCAGTGAGGGAAGTGGGGACTTAGAAGGGTGAAGAGGACGTGGGCACTGAAGCAGTGAGATGTGGGGTGTCAGAGACCAAGTGGGGTGAAGAAGGCATCAGTGCAGGAAGACAGGACAGAGGCAGTGGCAGGCGATTGATTTCATAAGAGCAGGTTGATGATAAAAGTAGATCTATCCCCCATTAGGGGAGTCAGGCTTCCCACTATCCATCAGGGGAGTTACAACAATTGGAAAAGAAGGAAACTAGAATGAACTTGGTAGTGTTGGGTTAGAATGAGCAAAGTGGGCATAAACTCCTAATTCCCAAGTGTATAAAGAGACATAAAATGTAGATTAAAATGCACGTGTGTATTATTTATTTTTTACTTTCTGGTTCCACAATTTGTTTCTGCCTCATTGTGTACCTTCTTTGTCCAGTTCCTGAAAACACCTATTTTTCCAAAAAACGCTAGCTTCTTTTAGTAGACAACTGAATGCTAGGTGTGATCATTGCTAGTGGGGTCTCACTATTTTCAATACTCAGCATAACTAAAGATGATATGTGTGGGGAAAAGAAAGAGATCAGCCTGTTACTGTGTCTATATAGAAGGAAGTAGACATAAGAGACTCCATTTGGCTCTGTATTTGAGATGCTGTTAATCTGTGACCCTACCCCCAACTTTGTCCTTGCAAGAGACATATGCGAAGGTGATTTAAGGTTAAAAGGATATTGGGCTGTGCAGGATGTGTCTTTGTTAAACAAGTACCTGAAGGCAGCTTGCTGGCTAAAATTCCTGCCCCTCCCTGGGCAATGGAACATCTCCGGGTAATACCCATTGTGTGCCTTGTTTACTGAGTAAGGAGAAAACGCCTTTAGGAATAAGGTGGGGCTTGCTGGAGCAATACTGCTAAAAGGTTTATGGAGATGTCACATACACATCTCAAGGCACAGCATTTTCCTTTAAACTTATTCATGTTACAAGGATTTTTTCATATGTCTTACTGCCGATTTCCTCCCTACAATAATCCTATTGTCCAGCCACTCCCGTATCCTTTTAATGGTAAAGATAATTCTCAATAAATACTAAGGGAACTCAGAGGTGCCAGCGTGGGTCCTCTGTAAGCTGAGCGCCGGTCCCCTGGGTCCCGCTTTTCTTTCTCTATACTTTGTCTCTGTGTATTATTTCCTTTTCTCAAGTCTCTCGTCCCACCTAACGAGAAGCACCCACAGGTGTGGAGGGGCAGGCCACCCCTTCATCATGTAGAAGACAGAGAAAGAGACAGATGATACAAAAGGATACATAGTCACATAGCTTACTTGATTGATGTAGACAGGTAGGTAGGTAGATTGATAGAAGCATGATGGATTTACTGCAAAGGGATTGGCAATGAATGATAAGGACACATTCAAGAATACAGATACCAGCCTGTGGCTGCATTTAAGCATTAAAATATATTTGAAAATAAAATATATTTAATTAAATAAACTAGGAATCCATGAATCTCTGCTGATGGAAACAAACACCTAGGTAAACATAAACAAATTGAAAGCTTAATGAGGAAAGGAGCACGTACCTACAAAATATTTCCCTACAAAATGGGACAAATTGTCATCACGCACAACCTAATGTGATGAAATGGAAAAAACAGGATCATTTTTGCGACATTCTTGCCAAAGATGAATAATAACCTGACTCAAAAAATAAAGAAACAACTGATACTTTATAAGACAATTGGTCATGAAGGTTCGAAAGTGTCAGGGTCGTGAAGGTCAAGGAAAAATGGAGAAACTGTTACAGACTGAAGGAGACAAGAGCCATGAAAACTAGATGCAGCATGTAATTCTAAACTGGATCCTTTTGCTGTATAAAGGCCACAGTTCCAACAACTGGTGAACCTTGAGTCTAAGGATTTGATGGTGGTATTGAGCTATGCTTTTTTTGTAGAAAATGTACATTAAAGTATCTGGGGGTAATGGAGCACCAATCTCAAATTGTTCTAAAAAAAAAAAGTTATTTGCACTGTTCTTGCAACATTTCTTTAAATTTGTTTCAAAATAAAAAGTTTAGAAATTATTTAAAATATTTCTGCATTTCTTTTTGAAAATCCAGACAAATTTTTAAAAGAATACAAAAGATGAAGAAACAGAAAAAGAGATAAAGACAAGCTTCATATCTAGAAACTCTATCTTGTTGCATGCAAGTATCAAGGTTTGGAGAATTAATGATAACGTCAGGGCACATTTCAGTGACCTTGCAGTCACTAAATCATGAACTCAAAATTGTAAGTTTAAATCTTAAGCAATTCCTTATATTAATCAAATGTAAATTCACTGCAAAATTTTCATTTAAAGCTAATCTGCAGTATCTAATAACGAAATCAAATTATCTAGTAATATTTTCCTCTGCACCTGCTAAGAACTATTATTTCCAGTATTTGCAAATTTAAAAAACCTGATGTTCTAAAAAATTTGGGCAAAGCATATAATTTCAACTTTAGCATATCACTACTTTATTACGTTGTCAGAACCCTTTATTCTAATTAATGCTAGACTATCTGATTCTATTTTTGTCTACCATTGTTATTATCTTACCATTTTCACTAAACAGTAAAGAAAATAAGATACAGGTGAATTTTAAGTAAACAAGTCTAACTATATATTTTTTAAATTATATGAAACTAAACTACTGTTTGGAGACTCTGTGAATTTAATTACTACATCTTATTATCCTAGAGCAGAAGTAAAAGACTGGCGGTAGAAAGATCACATCAGACTCATGGAGCTGTTCTGTTTCTTGCACACGGTTTTGTTACTGTTTTCAATGAAATTATGAATGCCTTTAAATGGGGAAAGTACTCTCTAGTTCACCATAGATGTCACCATTCCCCACTTTTTAATGAAGTGCTTGGTGCACTTTACCTATACATTACATATTTTGTCCCTACAGACATTTGAGTTTGTGCCTTTATACTAGAGTAGCCTGAGGCTGGTTTTGTCAAAAATAAATGATACCCAGCAGGGCATGGTGGCTAACGCCTGTAATCCCAGCACTTTGGGAGGCCGAGGCGGGTGGATTGCTTGAGGTCAGGAGTTTGAGACCAGCCTGGTCAACATGGTGAAAACCCATCTCTACTGAAAATACAAAAATTAGCCGAGCATGGTGGCATGCGCTTGTAGTGTCAGCTACTCAGGAGGCTGAGGCAGAAGAATCATTTGAACCCAAGAGGTGGAGGTTGCAGTGAGCCAAGATCTCGCTACTGCACTCCAGCCTGGATGACACAGTGAGACTCCGTCTCAAAAAAAAAAAAAAAAAATTAATAGAAAAAAGAATGATATGAAACTGAATATCAATACAATTTCTATATTTGAATAGGATTTCTTTTGCCTCGATCCAAAAACAAAAACAAAAGGCTAAGATGAAGAGTTTTCGTTCCTCTTCATATCATCATAGTTTTGGAGAGTTTTAAGGAAATTTGGAGTATACATATAAATATATATAAAACAGTAATCGTTTATTTAAGATCTACACATAAACACAACAAAAAATTGTTGAGCATCTACTGTGGACCAGACACTGGGGATATAGCAATGTAAGTTTTCAGTCTTTTGAGAAAGGGAAACAAAAAAGTAATTATAACTAATTTGCATTTCTCTATGATTAGTGAGGATGAGCATTCTTACGTGTTTGTTGGCCACTTGTATGTCATCTTTTGAGAAGCGTCTGTTCATGTCTTTTGCCAATTTTTTAAATGGGATTATTTGTTTTTTGCTTGCTGATTTAAGTTTGTATAGATTCTGGATATTAGACCTCTGTTGCATGCAGAGTTTGAGAGTATTTTCTCCCATTCTTTAGGTTATCTGTTTCCTCAATTTATATATATATATATATATATATATATATTTTTGGAGACCGATTCTTGCTCTGTTGCCCAGGGTAGAGTGGCACGATCTCAGCTCACTGCAACCTCCACCTGCCAGGTTCAAGCAAGTCTCCTGCCTCAGCCTCCCAAGTAGCTGTGATTACAGGCATGTGCCACCACGCCTGGCTCATTTTTGTATTTTTAGTAGAGACAGGGTTTCACCATGTTGACCAGGCTACTCTTGAACTCTTGACCGCAGGTGATCTGCCAGCCTTGGCCTCCCAAAATGCTGGGATTACAGGCATGAGCCACCACTCCTGGCTGATGATTTCTTTTGCTGGGCAGAAGCTCTTTAGCTTAATTAGGTCCCATTTATCAATTCGTGGTTTTGTTACAATTGCTTTTGGGGACTTAGCCAAATATGATTTGTCAAGGCCAATGTCAAGAAGGGTATTTCCTAGATTTTCTTTTAGGATTTTTAAGTTTGAGGTCTTACATTTCCTAATCCATCTTGAGTTAATTTTTATATATGGGGAAAAGTAGGGGCCCAGTTTTATTCTCCTGCATATGGCTGGTCAGTTATCCTAGCACCTCTTATTGAATAGGGAGTCCTTTCCCCCATTGCTTGGTTTTGCGAGCCTTGTCAAAGATCAGGTGGTTGTGAGTATGGCACTTTATTTCTCAGTTTCCAATTCTGTTCAGTGCACCTGTTTCTGGACCAGTGTCATGCTGTTTTGGCCTCATATAAGTCAGAATGGCCGTCATTAAAAAGTAAAAAAAAAATAATAATAATCAAAACAACGATGACAAAAAAACAGATGCTGGCGAGGCTTTAGAGAATAGGGAACACTTATCTACTGTTGATGGGAGTATAAATCAGTTCAGCCACTGTGGAAAGCAGTTTGGAGATTTCTCAAAAGAACCTAAAACAAAGCTACCATTTAACCTTGCAATCCCTTTACTGGGCATATAACCAGAGGAAAAAAGATCATTATAACAAAAAGATACATACACTCATATGTTCATCACCTTGCTACTGACAATAACAAAGACACGAAATCAACCTACCTGTCCATCAATGGTGAATTGGATAAAGAAAATGTGGTACATATACACCATGGAATATTACATAGCCATGAAAAAGAATGAAATCATGTAATCATGTCGTTTGCGACAACATGGATGGAGCTGAAGCCATAATCCTCAGCAAGTTAATGTAAGAACAGAAAACTAAGTACTCTGTGTTCTCACTTATAAGTGGGAGTTAAACGTTGAGCACTTATGGACATATACATGGGAACAACAGACACTGCAGAGTACTAGAGGAGGGAAGGATGGAGGCATGGGTTGAAAAACCACCTATTTGGTACTATGCTCACCACTTGGATGCAATATACTCATCTAACAATCCTGTACACATACTCCCCATATCTAAAATAGAAATTGAAAAAAATAATTACAGTTAGCTGGAATGCATAATGAGACATAGAAAGTAAAGAATGCAAGAGAAAGATAAATCAAAGACAGCTGAGTCTAAAACATGAAGGATGATAAAGGGTCAAACAGAAGAAATAAATGTGTGTTGGATGGAGCATGAGAAAGAAGTGGGAGTCTTTTGAGCAGAAGAAGCATATGCATGAAGATCCACAGATGGGGAAGAGAGGGGGATATTCCGGGAACAGAAATAAGTCCAGAATGACTGGTACGTTAAGACTTAGGGAAAATATATCTGCCTTATGGTTATCCAACCTCTATGTGAATGCTTCTAGTGACTGGAAGTTTACTATGAGACTGCTTCATCATTGGACAATTCATATTGTCTGATATTTTTGCTTATATTAAGGTGAAATATTTCTTCCCGTAACTACTGCCTATTTGTCTAAGTTTGGCCTCCTCTTCCACATGAGAATTCTATGAGTATTTGAAGAAAGACAAAATCCCCTCTTCCCCTCGGCAATGTTAACAATTCCGTTAAGTACTGTTACTAAATATGTTCCCCAGGATGAATTCTTGTTGTCAAGTGGTCTTGTTATAATTAATGTTAGCATTCAATACGATACTCCAAATTATAATAGCTAATATATATTGACTGCTTAGATTATGCAACATGCTCTGCTAAACACAACATGCATTATCACTTTTAACATAATAACCTCCTTTCCTCTTGCCGATGGGAAGACAGGATCTTAAAATGACTAAATGAGCTTTTCTTCTAGAAGCCACTAAGCAGTAGAGCTGGTGTTTGAACCCAGAGAGTCTGGCTACACTAGCAGAGTTAACCACTAAATTATAGATCTAACCCACTATAAAATGGATTACTGGCTGTCTTTGATTTGAATATTACACTTTTATTAATTTATTCTATGACAGCATTGAAAGTCATTTAAAGGACTCCTTGTAACCTAGAATTAGAACTTTTTATTGCAAACTTGAAAATAAAAATTGCTCAAACTTCCATATACAAAGTACACTATCTCTTCTTCCCTTTTTTCTTTCTTTTAGCATTGTCCTATAAGACAAGAATGACTGTTATTTGATGGTAACAAGAGGATTCCAAGGTTTACATTGCAAAGTAAGAGTTTGCTACCTAAGACCCAGAATAAACCTTAGTTCCCATGAACAAACTTAGTTTCCCAGTGAGGAAATAAAAATGGCTCAGAGTTCTCAATTAATTAGTCTTTCTGGTTGATATGATTTGGCTGTGTCCCCACCCAAATCTCCTGTTGAACTGTAGCTCCCATAATCCCCACGTATTGTGGGAGGAAGCCAGTGGGAGGTAATTGAATCAAGGGGGCGGGTCTTTCCTGTGCTGTTCTCATGATAGTGAACAAGTCTCATGAGATCTGATGGTTTTATAAATGGGAGTTCCCCTGCCCAAGCTCTTGCCTGCTGCCATGTAAAACGTATCTTTGCTTCTTCTTTGCCTTCCACCATGAGTGTGAGGCCTCCCCAGCCATGTGAAACTGTGAGTCCATTAAACCTCTTTCTTTATAAATTACCCAGTTTAAGGTATGTCTTTATTAGCAGCATGAGAACAGACTACTACACTTGTGTACCTCACTGCCATCTAAAGAAATGACTCATCTAAAGACTGGAATCAAGAAACTTTTGTGAAATCCATACTTATAGATTTGAACTTTAAAGATTGGTACATTTTTTATGGTGTTTACAGAAGCAATGGATTTTTATCAGACATTAAGTCAATTAACTCCTCTATTGCTCCCATTTCTGAAACCTCTTCACCTCAGTTACTTTTTAATGATTTACTACATTCATAAAATTTGCATGTCTACTATGTGCCAGGCACCATAATCAATAGGTAGAACTAAAATTTTTGAGCAAAAGGGATTAAGGGAGTAAATGATACCAATTCAGAAGAGATAAAAGGAATTGGAACACTGACCACATAGTTGAGTAAGTTGTGCAGGACCTAGTTTATTTCAATCTGATTTAGGATTATTTTGAAATTAGGGTTTAATCCTACATTGTTTTATTCTAAAAAATATTTTAATGCATAGACAAACCTGCTCTTAAATTTTGAAGCAAAGTTTTCCTCTTTCTGTAGTCACTGTGAAAGGTAGTAATAAGAGCAAGGTGGGGATTGCAGGAGGGTATGTTAAGTTTGATCCAAAATGTAAGCCTTTAGCAAGTTGTGACAACGTCTGAGTGGAAAAGCTAGTTCTATCATCAACTGAGCTACAGTGTGATCCACTACTGAAACAGTTACCACAGAAAATAAACAACTAAAGTTAACTTCCCTTCTTTAGGTCAGAGGGCTGGAATTAGATCCCACCTCTGTTGAAATCTGAAGTCACTCCTTGATATGCCTATTTAGGACCTATCTTCTTTTTTAAAAATTTGAGATTTGGGGGTACATGTGCTTGTTGGTTACATGGGTATTACATGTGTAATGGTGAGGACTACGCTTCTAGTGTGCCCATCACCAAAATATTGTACATTGTATCCGGTAGGTAATTTCTCACCCATCATCCCTTCCCCACAATGACATTCCCAGAGTCTATTTTCTCTGACTTTATGCCCATGTGTAGCATTTGTTTAGTTTCCACTTATAAATGAGAACACACGATATGTGATTTTCTGCTTCTATGTTAGTTCACTTAGGATAATGGCCTCCAGCTCCATCCATGTTGCTGCAAAGGACATGATTTCATTCTTTTTTATGACTGTGTAATATTCGACGGTGCTTATATACCACATTTTCTTTTCTTTTCTTTTTCTCTTTTTTAAGATGGAATTTTGCTCTGTTACCAAGTCTGGGGTGCAGTGGCGCAATCTCAGTTCACTGTAACCTCCACCTCCTGGGTCCAGTGATTCACTGCCTCAGCCTCACAAGTAGCTGGGATTATAGGTGTCTGCCACCACACCTGACTAACTTTGTATTTTGAGTAGATGTGTGGTTTCACCCTGTTGGTCAGGCTGGTCTCAAACTCCTGACCTCAAGTGATCTGCCCGCCTCAGCCTCCCAAAGTGCTGGGATTACAGGTGTGAGCCACTGCACCTGGCCTGCCACATTTTCTTTATCCAATCAACTGTTGGTGGACACTTAGATTGTTTCCATGACTTTACTATTGTAAGTAGCATTGCAGTAAACATACGAGTGCATGTGTCCTTTGGGTAGATACCCAGTAGTGAGATTGCTGATTCAAATGGTAGCTTTATTTTCAATTCCTTGAGATATTTCCATACTGTTTTCCATAGTCTGAACTAATTTACATTTTCATCAACAGTGTATGAATGTTTTCTTTTCTCTGCATCCATGCCAACATCTGTTATTTTTTGGCTTTTCTGTTTTTCCTTTTTTTCCCGTAAGTTATTGGGGTACAGGTATTATTTGGTGACATAAGTTCTTAAGTGGTGATTTGTGAGATTTTAGTGCACCTAGCACCCAAGCAGTATACAGTGCCCCACACTGGTACTCTTCTATCCCTCGTCCCCCTCTCACTCTTCCCCCCAAGCCTCAAAAGTCCATTGCATCATTCTTATGCCTTTGTGTCCTCATAACTTAGCTCCCACATATTAGTGAGAACAAACAATGTTTGGTTTTCCATTCCTGAGTTACTTCACTTAGAATAATAGTCTCCAGTTGTATCCAGGTCACTGCAAATGCTGTTAATTCATTCTTTTTATGGCTGTGTAGTATTCCATCATATATATATATGTATATATACACACACACGTATACACCACAGTTTCTTTATCCACTTGTCAATTGATGGGCATTTGGGTTGGTTCCACAATTTTGCAATTGTGAATTGTGCTGCTATAAACATGTGTGTGCAAGTACTTTTTCGAATAATGACTTATTTTCCTCTGGGTAGATACTCAGTAGCGGGATTGCTGGACCAAATGGTAGTTCTACTGTTAGTTCTTTAAGGACTCTCCATTCTGTTTTCCATGGTGGCTGTGCTAGTTCACATTCCCACCAGCAGTGTAGAAGTGTTCCCTGTTCACCTCATCCATGCCGTTGTCTATTCTTTTTTGACTTTTTGATTATGGCCATTCTTGCAGGAGTGAAGCGGTATCACATTGTGGTTTTGATTTTCATTTCCCTGATCATTAGTGATGCTGAGCATTTTTTCATATGTTTGTTGGCCATTTGTATATCTTCTTTTGAGAACTGTCTGTTCATGTTCTTAGCCCACTTTTTGATGGGATTTTCTTTTCTTACTGACCTATTTGAGTTTGTTGTAGATTCTGGATATTAGTCCTTTGTCAGACGTATAGATTGTGAAGATTTTCTGCCACTCTGTGGGTTGTGTATTTATTCTGCTGACTGTTCCTTGTGCCATGCAAAAGCTCTTTAGTTTAATTAGGTTTCAGCTATTTATCTTTGTTTTCATTGCATTTGCTTTTAGGTTCTTGGTCATGAAATCCTTGCCTAAGCCAACATCTAGAAGGATTTTTTCCAATGTTATCTTCTAGAATTTTTATAGTTTCAGTTCTTAGGTTTAAGTCCTTAATCTATCTTGAGTTGATTTTTGTATAAAGTGAGATGAGGATCCAGTTTCATTCTCCTACATGTGGCTAGCCAATTATCCCAGAACCATTTGTTGAAAAGGGTGTCCTTTCCCCACTTTATGATTTTGTTTGCTTTGTGGAAAATCAGTTGGCTGTAAGTATTTGGGCTTATTTCTGGGTTCTCTATTCTGTTCCATTGGTCTATGTGCCTATTTTTATACCAGTACCATGCTGTTTTGGTGACTATGGCCTTATAGTGGAGTTTGAAATCAGGTAGTGTGATGCCTCCAGATTTGTTCTTTTTGCTTAGTCTTGCTTTGGCTATGTGGGCTTTTTGGTTCCATATGAGTTTTAGAAATGTTTTTTTCTAACTCTGTGAAGAATGATGGTGGTATTTTGATGGGGACTGCATTGAATGTGTAGATTGCTTTTGGCAGTATGGTCATTTTCACAATATTGATTCTACCTATCCATGAGCATGGGATGTGTTTCCATTTGTTTGCATTGTCTGTGATTTCTTTCAGCAGTGTTTCCTAGTTTTCCTTGCAGAGGGCTTTTGAGTCCTTCGTTAGGTATATTCCTAAGTATTTTATTTTTTTACAGCTATTGTAAAAGGGGCTGAGTTCTTGATTTGGTTCTCTGTTTGGTCACTGTTGGTGTAGAGAAGAGCTACTGATTTGTGTTCGTTAATCTTCTATCCAGGAATTTTGCTGAATTCTTTTATCAGTTCTGGGAGCTTTCTGGAGGAGTCCTTAGGGTTTTCAAGGTAAACAATCATATCGTCAGCAAACAGTGACAGTCTGACTTCCTCTTTACTGGTTTGGATGCCCTTTATTTCTTTCTTTTGCCTGACTGCTCTGGCTAGGACTTCCAGTCTATGTTGAAGAGGAGTGATGAGAGTGGGCATCCTTATCTTGTTCCAGTTCTCAGAGGGAATGCTTTCAGCTTTTCCCTATTCAGTATTATTTTGGCTGTGGGTTTGTCATAGGTGGCTTTTATTACATTAAGCTATGTCCCCTGTACGCCGATTTTGCCAAGAGTTTTCATCATAAAGGAACACTGGATTTTGTCAAATGCTTTTTCTGCATCTATTAAGATGATCATGTGATTTTTGTTTTTAATTGTTTATGTGGTATATCACATTTATTGACTTGCATATGTTAAACCATCCCTGCATCCCTGGTATGAAACCCACCTGATCATGGTGGATTATCTTTTTGATATGTTGTCGGATTTGGTTAGTAAGTATTTTGTTAAGGGTTTTAGCATCTATATTCATCAAGGATATTGGTCTGTAGTTTTGTTTTTTGCTTAGGTCCTTTCCTGGTTTTGGTATTAGGGTGATGCTGACTTCATAGAATGAATTAAGGGGTGGGGGTTCCTTCTTTCTCTATCTTGTGGAATAGTTTCAAAAGGATTGGTACCAATTCTTCTTTGAATTTGTGGTAGAATTCTGCTATGAATCTGTCTGGTCCGGGGCTTTTTTTCTGTTGGTAATGTTTTAATTACCATTTTAATCTCCCTGCTTGTTATTGGTCTGTTCAGGGTATCTAATTCTTCCTGATTTAAGCTAGGAGGGTTGTATTTTTCTAGGAATTTCTCCATCTCTTCTAGGTTTTCTAGTTTATGTGCAGAAAGGTGTTCACAGTAGCCTTGAATGATCTTGTGTATTTCCATGGTGTCAGCTATATTATCTCTTGTTTTGTTACTTAGTGAAGCTACTTGGATTTTCTCTCTTCTTTTCTTGGTCTTGCCAGTGGTCTATTTTATTTATCTTTTCAAAGAACCAGCTTTTTGTCTTATTTCTCTTTTGTAATTTTTTTTGTTTCAATATCATTTACTTCTGCTCTGATCTTGGTTATTTCCTTTCTTCTGTTGGGTTTGGGTTTGGTTTGTTCTTCTTTCTCTAGTTCCTTGAGGTGTGACCTTAGAGTGTCAGTTTGTGCTCTTTCGGTCTTATTGATGTAGGCATTTAGGGCTATGAACTTTCCTGTTAGCACTGCCTTTGCTGTATCCCAGAGGTTTTCATAGATTGTGTTATTACTGTTGTTGAGTTCGAGAAATTTTTAAGTTTCCATATTGATTTTGTTTTTGACCCAATGTTCATTCAGGAGCACGTTATTTAAGTTCCATGTGTTTGCATGGTTGTGAAGGTTCCTTTTGGAGTTCACTTCCAGTTTAATTCCACTGTGGTCTGAGAAAGTGCTTGATATAGTTTCAATTTTCTTAAATTTATTGACGGTTGTTTTATGGCCTTTCATATGGACTATCTTGAAGATAGTTCCATGCACTGTTGAACAGAATGTATATTCAGTGGTTGTTGGATGAAATGTTCTGTATAGATCTGTTAAGTCCATTTGTTCCAAGGTATAGTTTAATCCATTGTTTCTTTGTTGACTTTCTGTCTTGATGACGTTTCTAATGCTGTCAGTGGAGTATTGACGCCCCCCCCCCACTATTACTATGTTGCTGTCTATCTCATTTCTTAGGTCTATTAGTAATTGTTTTATAAATCTGGGAGCTCCAGTGTTAGGTGCCTATATGCTTAGGAATGTGATACTTTCCTCTTGGACAAGGCCTTTTACCATTATATAATGTCACTCTTTGTCTCTTCTAACTGCTGTTGCTTTAAACTTTGTTTTGTGTGATGCAAGAATAGCTACCCCTGCTTGCTTTTGGTGTCCATTTGCATGAAATGCCTTTTTCCACCCCTTTACTTTAAGTTTATGTGAGTCCTTTTGTGCTAGATGAGTCTCCTGAAGGCAGCATATGGTTGGTGAGTTGTTATCCATTCAGTGGTTCTGTATATTTTAAGTGGATCATTCCATTTACATTCAGTGTTGGTATTGAAATGTGAGGTACCATTAAATTCATTACGCTCTTTGTTTCCTATGTACTTTATTTTGCTTTTGCTTTTTAACTTGTATTTTTGTTTTATAGGTCCTGTGTGATTTATTCTTTAAAGAGGTTCTGTTTTGATGTGGTTCCAGGATTTGTTTTAAGATTTAGAGCTCCTTTTGGCAGTTCTTGTAGTGGTGGTTTGGTAATGGTGAATTATCTCAGCATTTGTCTGCAAAGGACTATATCTTTTCTCCATATATAATGCTTAGTTTTGCTGGATACAAAATTCTTGAATGATAATTGCTTTATTTGAGGAGGCTAAAGATAGGGCCCCAATCCCTTCTAGCTTATAGGGTTTCTGCTGAGAAATCTGCTGTTAATCTGATAAATTTTCCTTTATAGGTTACCTAGTGCTTCTGCCTCACAGCTCTTAAGATTCTTTCCTTCATCTTAACTTTGGATAACCTGATGAAAATGTGCCTAGGCAAAGATCTTTTTGCAACTAATTTCCTGGGTGTTCTTCGTGCTTCTTGTATTTGGATGTCTAGGTCTCTAGCAAAGCTGGGGAAGTGTTCCTCGACTATTCCCGCAAATGTGTTTTCCAAGCTTTTAGGATTCTCTTCTTCCTTAGGAACACCAATTATTCTTAGGTTTGATCATTTAACATAATTTTAGACTTCTTAGAAGTTTTGTTGATGTTTTCTTATTCTTTTTCTTTGTCTTTGTTGGACTGAATTAATTCTAAGACCTTGTCTTTGAGCTCTGAATTTCTTTCTTCTACTTGTTCAATTATATTGCTGAGGCTTTCCAGAGCATTTTGCATTTCTAAAAGTTTGTCTAAAATTTCCTAATTTTTTATTGTTTTTTTCTTTAAGCTATCTATTTCCTTGAATATTTCTCCTTTCACTTCTTGTATCAGGTTTTGGATTCCCTTGCACTGGGCTTCGCCTTTCTCTGGTCCCTCCCTGATTAGCTTCATAACTAACCTCCTGAATTCTTTTTCAGGTAAATCAGAGATTTCTTCTTGGTTTGGATCCATTGCTGGTGAACTAGTGTGATTTTCTGTGGGTGCTGAAGAGCCTTCTTTGGGCATATTACCAGCACTGGTTTTCTGTTTCCTTCTTATTTGGGTAGGCTCGGTCAGAGGGAAGGTCTATGTCTGAAGGCTGTTGTTCAGATTTTTTGTCCCATGGGGTGTTCCCTTGATGTAGTACTCTCCCCCTTTTCCTGTGCATGTGGCTTCCTGTGAGCCAAGAGCAGTGATTGTTGCCGCTCTTCTGGGTCTAGCAACCCTGCTAGTCTACCTGGTTCTGGACTAGTACTGTGGGTTGTCTGCACAGAGTCCTGGGATGTGAACTGTCTATGGTCTCTCTGCCGTGGATACCGGTGCCTTCAGCTTCTCCTGTGGGGGTGTGTAATCAGGAGAGGAGAGTCTCCCTTTCCACTTCCGCAATTAGGGCACTCACAGTTTTGGAGGGGTCTCTTGGATCCTTGAGGAGCAGTCCACTTCCTTCAGAAGGTCTGTGTCTGATCTCAGGTCTCAAGGTCATGTCCCAGGTGCTGCCTGATCTGTGTCCAGTGGCAGCAGGAGTTGCCGCAGGCTCCACACTGACTTTTAAGTAATAGCCATTCTGACTGGTGTAAGGTGGCATCTCAGTGTGGTTTTAATTTACATTTCTCTTATGATTCATGATATTGAGAATTTTTTCATGTGTTGGTTGACCACTTGTATTTCTTCTTTTGAGAAATATCTGCTCATATCCTTTGCCCGGTTTTTAATAGGGTTGTTCATTTTCTTTCTGTTGATCTGTTTGAGTTCTTTATAGATTCTAGATATTAATTCATTTCAGAGGCATAATTGGTAAATAATTTCGCCCATTCTATAGGTTGTCTGTTTATCCTGTTGATTACCTGTTTATCCTGTTGATTATTCTGCAGAAACATTTTGGTTTGATTAAGTCCCATTTGTCTATTTTTGCTTTGTTGCCTTTGCTTTCGGGGTCTTCATTATAAATCCTTTGCCTAGGCTAATGTCCAGAAAAGTTTTTCCAGGCTTTCTTTTAAGATTTTTATAGTTTAAGTCCTATGTTTAGGTCTTTAATCCATCTTAATTTTTTTTATGTGATGAGAAATAGGGATCCAGTTTCATTCTTCTGCATATGGCTAGCTAGTTACCAAGCACCATTTATTGAATAGGGTGTCCTTTCTGCGTTGTTATTTTTGTTAGCCTTATGAAGATCAGTCGGACGTAGGTATGTGGCTTTATTTTGGGGTTCTCTATTCTGTTCTATTGATCTGTGTCTATTTTTGTATCAGTATCATGCTGTTTTAGTTACCATAGCCTTGTAGTATAATTTGAAGTCAGGTGATGTGATGTCTCCAGATTTGTCCTCTTCCTTAGGCGTACTTTGGCTATTCAGGCTTTCTCTTGGTTCTATGTACACTTTAGGATTTTTTTTTTTTAATTCTGTGAAAAATGATGTTAGTAATTTGTTGGGAATTATACTGAGTCTATAGATTGCTTCGAGAATATGGTCATTTTAACAATATTGATTCTTCCAATTCACGAGCATGGAATGTTTTTCCATTTATTCATGTTATCTACAATTTAAAGAAATTAAAGCATCACTGTTTTGTAGTTTGCCTTGTAGAGATCTTTCACCTCCTTGGTTAAATATATGTCTAGGTATTTTTTGTGCAGCTATTTTAAATGGCATTAAGTTCCTGATTTGGTTCTCAGTTTATCAGTGTCGGTGTATTAAAAATGCTCTGATTTGTGTATGTTGATTTTGTATTCTGAGACTTTACTAAAGTCACTAATCAGGCCTAGAAGTCTTCTACAGGAGTCTTTAGGGTTTTTTAGGTATATGATCATGGCATATACCTGTTCATCTCAGTGAACAGAGATAAGTTGACTTCCTCTTTTCCAATTTGGATGCCTTTTATTTCTTTCTCTTGCCTGATAGCTCTAGCTAGGACTTTCAGTGCTATGTTGAATAGGAGTAGTGACACTGAACATCCTTGTCTTGTTCCAGTTCTTAGAGGAAATGTTTCAACTTTTCCCTATTCAGCGTGATGTTGGCTGTGGGTTTGTCATATATGGCTCTTATTATTTTGAGGTACATTTTATTTATACCTAGTATGCTAAGGTTTTTTTTTTTTTTTTAATCATGAAAGGATATTGGATTTTATGGAATGCTTTTTCTTCATCTATTGAGATGATCATATGGTCTTTGTGCTTGGTTTTGATTATGTGCTGGATCATGTTTATTGATTTGTGTATGTTGAGCCATCCTTGCTTCCCTGATCATGGTGAATTATTTTTTCATGTGCTGTTATAATTTACTAGTATTTTGTTGAGGATTTTTGCATCTATGTTCAGCAGAAATATTGGCCTGTAGTTTTTTTTGTTGTTGTTGTGTTCTTGCCTGATTTTGATAATCATGGTGATACTGGATTCATAGAATGAGTTGGGAAGGGAGCCCTCCTCTTTGATTTCTTTTGGAATAGTTTCACCAAGACTGGTACCACCTCTTCTTTGTACATCTGGTAAAATTTGGCCATGAATCCATCTTGTCCTGGGCTTTTTTTATCGGGAGACTTTTTAAAATTATTATTGATTTAATTTCGTTACTTGTTATTGGTCTGTTCAGGGTTTCTATTTCTTCCTGGTTCAATCTTGGGGGTTGTATGTTACCAGGAATGTATTCTTCATCTTTAGGTTTTTTAGTTTGTTTGAATAGAGGTATTCATAGTAGTCTTTGATGATCTTTTCTATTTCTCCGGTAACAGTTGTGATGTCATCTTATCATTTCTAGTACTTATTTGAATCTTTCTTTTTTCCTTAGTCTAGCAGGCGGTCTGGCCATTTTGTTTAGCCTTTCAAAGGATCAACTTTTCATTCATTCATCCTTTCTTTTTTTTTTTTTTTGGCCTCAATCTCATTTATTTTTGCTGTGATCTGTGTTATTCTTTTCTTCTGATAGCTTTTATTTTGTTTTGCTCTTGTTTTTCTAGTACCTTCAAGTGTGATGTTAAATTGTTAATTTGAGATCTTTCTATCTTTTTGATGTAAGCATTTAATGCTATAAACTTTCCTTTTAGCACTGCCTTTGCTATATCCTAGGAGTTTTGGTATACTGTGTCTTTATTTTTATTTGTTTTGAAAGATTTTTTAAAAATTTCTGCCATCACTATTTACACAAAAGTTGTTCAGTAGAAAGTTGTTTAGTTTCCATGTACTTGTATAGTTTTAAAAGTTTCTCCTTAGTATTGATTTCCAATCTTATTCCACTGTGGTCCAAGAAGATACTTGATATGATTTCAACTATTTTTTTGAATTTATTGAGACTTCCCTTATGGACAAGCATACAGTTAATTTTGGGGGAATGTTTCATGCACAGATGAGAAAAATGTATATTCTGCAGTTGTTGGGTATAATGTTCTATAAATGTCTATTAAGTCTTTTTGCTCTATAGTCCAATTTAAGTCCAGAGCTTCCTTGTTGATTTTCTGCCTTGATTATCTGTCTAGTAATATCGGTGGGGTGTTGAAGTCCACCACTATTAGTGTATTGCTACTAATCTGTTTTCCTAGGTCTAGTAGTACTTATTTTATAAAGCTGGGTGCTTCAGTATTGGGTTCATATATACTCGGGATAGTTAAATCTTCTTGTTGTATTGAACCTTTTATCATTACACAATGTATTTGTCTTTTTTTAAACTGTTGTTGGTTTAACGTCTGTTTTATCTGATATGAGAATGGCTATTCCTATTTGCTTTTCTTTTCCATTTGTGTGATATATCTTTTTCTACCTTTTTACTTTGAGTCTGAATGCATCTTTAGTCAGTAGGTGAGTCTCTTGTAGACAGAAGATGGCTGTGTCTTTTTTGAAATCCTATTTGCCACTCTATATCTTTTAAGCAGGGCATTGAGGCATTTATGTTAAAAGTTAATGTTGATACATGAGATTTTTGTTCTTGATGTAATGTTGTTAGCTAGTTCTTTTGAGGTTTCTATTGTGCAGTTGCTTTACAAGATCTGTGAACTTTGTACTTATGTATCTTTTTCTGTGTTGTCCTTTTGTTTCTATATTTAGAAATCCTTTGAAAATTTCTTGTAGGACCAGGCTAATGATGACAAATTCTCTTAGTGTTTTCTTGTCTGGGAAAGACTTTCTCCTTCATTAATGAAACTCAGTTTGGCAGGATACAAAATTTCAGCTGGCATTTTTTCTTCTTTAAGGAGGCTAAAAATAGATCCTCATCTTTTCTGTCATAGGGCGTCTGCTGAGAAGTCCACTGTTAGTCTAATCAGTTGTCCTTTGTAGGTGCTTTGACTCTTCTCTGTAACTGGCTTTACATTTTTTTTTTTTTTTTTTTTTTTTTTAGTATGGACTTTGGATGGTCTGGTGACTATATGAGTTGGCGATGTTTGGCTTGCATAAACTCTCACAAGTATTCTCTAAATTTATCTGAATGTCTGGTAATATCTGGATGTCTACCACTCAAGCAAGATTAGGGAAATTTTCTTGAATTATTCTCTAAAATATGTTTTTCAAGTTGTTTACTTTTTCTCCCTCTCCATCAAGAATTCCAATAATGTGTAGCTTTGGTCACTTTACATAATCTCATATTTCTCATAGACTTTGTCATCTCAATGAAAGATAAACTCTAATATTATCTAATCTTTCAGCCTGCAATCTCTTTGCTGTCCCAGTACTCTTTCCTGTCATTAACTAGCATCTCATTAGGTAAACCTTCCTATTGCTAACCATCTCTGCTGGAGTATTTCTTCATTATTTCATTATTTTTAAAGTTAAATTACAAGCCCAGCAGGTTAGCAACTACACCTTGTTGGCTTTCTCTACTACCTAACATTTCTGTTAGTACTTAGTGTATTTTTCTTTATTTTCCTTTAATATTCATTTTTTGGTAATACAATTGAGAATTTATATTACCACAAATATTAAGTATCATCAATTTCTAAGGCCTCCTTACCAGATATGATCTGTTCTTTGGTGGGCTAATTGTTAAGTAGGGATCAGAGAATGTTAGGGAAAAAACTCAACTCGGGAGCAACAGAGAAGCATCAGGAAGTAATGGAAAGAATAAATTCATGCTTGGATAAATCTGCCTTTGAGCCTTAAATTGCTGTGTGACCTTGGACAAGTCCCTTGAGCTTTCTAGGACCCTGTAAAATTAAGTCAGTTATATATGTCCCAATATTCCAGAATTCTGATATCTTACTTCACAAGGAAAAGAGAGAGACATTTACTCCAAGCATAATTTTGAGGGAAGTGACCACCAAAATTAAAGATTCCCTTTTTTTA